>NC_140256.1:14934587-15097087 GCF_949987555.1 Borostomias antarcticus | reverse complement strand
CCAACATCTGAACGTTACTGAGCCTACATCTGAAAGTTACTGATCCTACATCTGAACGTTACTGAGCCTACATCTGAACGTTACTGAGCCTACATCTGAAAGTTACTGATCCTACATCTGAGTTACTGAGCCTACATCTGAACGTTACTGAGCCTACATCTGAGTTACTGAGCCAACATCTGAACGTTACTGAACCTACATCTGAACGTTACTGAGCCTACATCTGAAAGTTACTGATCCTACATCTGAACGTTACTGAGCCAACATCTGAACGTTACTGAGCCTACATCTGAGTTACTGAGCCAACATCTGAACGTTACTGAACCTACATCTGAACGTTACTGAGCCTACATCTGAAAGTTACTGATCCTACATCTGAACGTTACTGAGCCTACATCTGAACGTTACTGAGCCAACATCTGAACGTTACTGAGCCTACATCTGAACGTTACTGAGCCTACATCTGAACGTTACTGAGCCAACATCTGAACGTTACTGAGCCTACATCTGAACGTTACTGAGCCTACATATGAACGTTACTGAGCCTACATCTGAGTTACTGAGCCTACATCTGAACGTTACTGAGCCAACATCTGAACGTTACTGAGCCTACATCTGAACGTTACTGAGCCTACATCTGAACGTTACTGAGCCTACATCTGAAAGTTACTGATCCTACATCTGAACGTTACTGAGCCTACATCTGAGTTACTGAGCCAACATCTGAAAGTTACTGAGCAGACATCTGAAAGTTACTGAGCCTACATCTGAAAGTTACTGAGCCTACATCTGAACGTTACTGAGCGTACATCTGAACGGTACTGAGCCTACATCTGAAAGTTACTGAGCCTACATCTGAACGTTACTGAGCCTACATTTGAAAGTTACTGAGCCTACATCTGAAAGTTACTGAGCAGACATCTGCATCATACATCTGGTGAAATATTGTAATTACTCCAAGGACAGAATTACATTCGATAAGTTAATCGTTTAAGTTCAGTAATGTGTATCCCTTGGCATAACGGAAAAAAACTAATTCAGGTGAACTCTCTCTCTCTCACACACACACACACACACACACACACACATGCACACGCACACACTCACTAAGCAGATGTTGTCTTGACAACAGTGGGCTCAACAAAGGGCTATGGTAGCTACTTAACAGCTTCTAAATGAGTTTTACATTTAGACACTTAGAGCCATCCAGTGAAATTAGCAAGACATTAGCCGCTTGACAGCTAATGGCAGCTTGATCTTATTTCCTTCTGCCTTGAATAAGAGCATGACTTTGATTTACAGTTATGATGTAGATCTGGATGCACGCCCAGTGCTGCAGACACAGGGTGGGGGGGGGTCTCAGAAACCTCTCCCTGGGGATGAGAGCACAGAGAGGTTTACTGATGAACAGTCACAGTGTGTGTGTGTGTGGGCAGAGGGGGGGGGGGGGCAAACCCATTTGAGCAATGTTTAGGTCTTGTCTAAACTGTACGATTTTAATAACTGCAAGAGGAGGATTCCTTGTCATAGAGACATTGTTCACAGCAAACCATTCCCTTATTTCAAGTGCTTTCCCTCATACAGTTTCAATGTGATTATATGAGTCTGTTTATACATCCAACATTCATTAATTTAAGATTTTAAAAATACTGCAATTCTGCCTTATTGGAATGCCACACACACACACACACACACACACACGCACACACGCACACACACACACACACACAGACAGACACACACAGACAGACACACACACACACACACACACACAGACACAGACACAGACACACACACACACACACACACACACACACACACACAGACACAGACACAGACACACGCACACACACACACACACACACACACAGACACAGACACACGCACACACACATACACACGTCATCGTAACCCCTGAGCCACATATGATGAGGATCCATTCAGTTCTTACACGTTTGTGACATTCACCCCAGCCTTATTAGCATGGCCATGAGAGTCAGGGCAGGAGGCGGAGTCAGGGCAGGAGGTGGAGGAGGGGCAGGAGGTGGAGGAGGGGCAGGAGGTGGAGGAGGGGCAGGAGGCGGAGTCAGGGCAGGAGGTGAAGGAGGGGCAGGAGGTGGAGGAGGGGCAGGAGGCGGAGTCAGGGCAGGAGGTGAAGGAGGGGCAGGAGGTGGAGGAGGGGCAGGAGGCGGAGTCAGGGCAGGAGGTGGAGGAGGGGCAGGAGGCGGAGGAGGGGCAGGAGGCGGAGTCAGGGCAAGAGGTGGAGGAGGGGCAGGAGGCGGAGGAGGGGCAGGAGGCGGAGTCAGGGCAGGAGGCAGAGTCAGGGCAGGAGGCGGAGTCAGGGCAGGAGGTAGAGGAGGGGCAGGAGGCGGAGTCAGGGCAGGAGGTGGAGGAGGGGCAGGAGGCGGAGTCTGATCACGGCCTGGCTGGCCGCCTGGGCAGGACCTGGCTTCTCCGTGCAACCAGATCTGGCCTGGCAGACGCCGCAGCACAATCCAGGCATTGATGGAGCCCCGACTCAGCACTTACTTAGGCTAGCCTGTGTTTTCTGTCTCAAGCGTCAGGCGGCAGTGACTCACTAGACTCCACTCATTCCTGAAGAGTAGCGCTCCTGGTGCTGGAGAAGCAGCCCCTCTCTGCCCAGTCTCAGCAGCGCAGACGACCACGCCAGCTGGAGCCAGAGGAGGGAGGGGCCGCTGTACATGTTCATATTCAAAGCTAGGAATGCCAGAATGGACACAGTACATAACGGTGAAATCTGAGGACCTATGCCTTTAATTACATACAGCATGCTCTCAATTGTGCCTTTAGTGATAGAAAGTAACATTGATTCCAGTAACATTTCGTAAGTTAGCAAATAAGTGTAACAGTAATCTAATCAGTATTTGCATCGTACGTGCTCATGAGAGAAACAGAACAGTGAAGCGCTGTGTTGAGGTAAACAATGGAGTTGCCTATGGTTACTCTGTTGTGTGTGTGTGCACTTGTGAGATAACGATCGCTAAGGTAAATATTTGAGCAATATTATTGTACACAGCCGAGGACGAAACATGTATTTAGTGTGTGGGCACTGTAGTCTGTGGTTTGTTTTATTAGGTGTGTCATGACAAAGGGAAGTGACATGTGATGTGTTCTCTTCAGACTGGGTCCCTGGAAACAGTTTGAGGATAGTCCTGAACTGAAAAACCTACCAATAGAGATTCTCCATTGAAAGCATCTGTATGGGGGGTCACCAGGGGTGAGTGGGAACATGGCAGCCCGGAGAATGAGGCTGGCTGGTCACTGCCAGAGACACCAGGAGCTTCCAGCCAGCAACCTGGTGCTGCGGGAGCCGACCCACGGGCACGGATCACGAGGGCATCCTTAAGAAGATGCAGGAGTGGAAATATACCAGCGAGCTAGCAGGCTCGTCCCAGGACGCCCTAGAGGAAAGGGTGCTTTGATCCTTTAGGCTTAGTCTGGGTCTGAAGCTATAGCTGCCTATATAATCAAGACCGTACTTCTCATAGAGCCATGATTCCCCACTGACACAGGGCAGCTGCTAGTTTTAATGCGGTAGGCTTACATTCCAGGTGCAGACGACATGCTCAAGAATAACTGTTCTGGCACTTCTGTCAAATTTCACTCAAGCCCACTCTCCAAATTAGCACCTGAGCTTGAGAAAACCCTCATTGGAGGAGCGGTGTGTTGGGGCAGCTGGGTTTGGAGAGACGACTGACGAACTGACTTGACTGCTTGGAAAGTTCCAACTGAAAACCAGGCCAGGTCCAGCCTGGCTTATGAGCGTGGCTGGCTTGTTTCTGTTCAGGACTGGTAGGACGGAAGCTAGTCATGCCACTGAAATAGCTGTGAATTGAAATGACATGAAATGATGTCTGATAAATTCAAGAAATATATCGTGATATTTGGACCTTTACAAACATGCCTGGTGCTAATTCTCCAATTAGATTTACTAAAAGTAAGCTGAATCGTCTGAACAGTCTACTCAGAAAGATAATACATTGACATTTATTACCTTTTAAAACTCGTGCCCCCAGGATGCAGCATTCAGTCGAAGTGCACATGCGCAACGTTGTGCTTAAAGGACTAGTAAAGGGAAAATCATGTTTAGCCCTGTTTTAAGGTTACTTATGATCATATACAATGGTTCAGATCAAAACGTTGACAAAACTAGCACTTTTGAGAAAGTCTGATAATTGCTCTACCACCGTTTTGGTCATACAATGGATGTGGGTGGGCACCTTGAAAAATCATTCAAAAAACATGTTAAACTCTCAATTTCAAAGACAAGAAACTCACCGAGGTGTTAGTTAGTGTTCTGACATATAATTCGCCATAAAGTAAGATTCTATTTCATCTGGAAAGTTTTTTTTAATTATATTTAGCATAGAACTATTTAGTTGCAGCACATACATGTGTAAACGTCCGCAAACTAGGTAGCCTAGCAACATAAACAATAACAATAGCTACCATAATTCCTGAATCCCCTCTGCGGATTGATCTACACATCTACAATGGTCGCTTCAATACAAGTCAATGGATTTCATAAAATGATCAATAAAATCCTACAGTATTCATACTTTGCGGCGAATTTGATGTCAGAACACCAATGGACACCAATTACTCCCTTGGTGAGCTTCTTGTCTTTGAAATCGAGTTTAACATGTTTTTGAATGATTTTTCAAGGTGCCCACCCACATCCATTGTATGGCCTAAACGGTGGTAGAGCAATTATCAGACTTTCTCAAAAGTGCTAGTTTTGTCAACATTTTGATCTGAACCATTGTATATGATCATAAGTAACCTTAAAACAGGGCTAAACATGCATTTTCCCTTTACTACTCCTTTAAACAACACAGTAGTAGCTAACTATTCCGGTGTCTATGGATATCATGCGTTTTTTAGCTCAATGATATCATGACGGAGGTGAGAAAACCGAAGTGAAACATAACGGAGGAAGCCAGAAAAAGAAAAAGAAAATCTGATAACGTTACGACAGTACGACAGTGCACTTACTCGCAGAGCCTGTGGGGGCGCAGTTCCGAGAAAACATGATGTATTGCTTTAAGATAGGTCTTGTCGCCTGGACACATCAGTTCCAATGCTTCTAATGCTAATCCAGCACAATAAGAGCGGGATAGCCAGTTAGCTTATGAGCTCACAACAACTAGCAGCAGCTTCCATAACATTAATGGTAGCGGTCAGTGGCTAAAGCAGTCACACTGATGATAATATAAAGTCATCCCCACTGGGTCTTGAACCCCGATCTCCTGGGTGGGTGTCCAATGCTCTCACCACTACTCTACTTGTGCAGTGGAGAATGGTGGGTTGATTTTAGTGTCCTTCTATATTTTGGTGTGCTGGGACTACTGCCTCTTCTGGTGCCAACAGAGAAATGCAGGCTAACATTGTCCGGAGTGACAGAGGGAGGGAGGGAGGGAGGGAGGGAGGGAGGGAGGGAGGGAGTGATAACCAGGCAAACGCTATAGTAGGTGCGCTGGTTTACAGCCACGCACAAAAATAGGTTGGCCTTACTGTCCCTGCACATTTAGAGCAGCTAAAGCTTATCCTCAAGAGAAAGAATATAATCTGAGAGGGGAGATGTAGGGCGAGGCAACAACAGATTATAATCTGAGAGGGGAGATGTAGGGCGAGGCTACAACAGATTATAATCTGAGAGGGGAGATGTAGGGTGAGGCTACAACAGATTATAATCTGAGAGGGGAGATGTAGGGCTAGGCTACAACAGATTAGAGAATATGAGATCGGAGATAAGAAGCCTGAATTGAAGCAGAAGTAACAGAGAGAGGGAGAGCATCAGTTGGTTTTTAGTGCGTCTCTCATTTGGGTCAGTTACTTCCCATTCTGAGGTGTTAGTTGGAACAAGGGTCTGTCTGCACAGACAAGGGGCCCATTATGCAGCGAACGAGACTCGACGGCCAGTTTGGAACTCACCAGTTATAAAACTCCTTCCTCAGTATGATGACAATATGACGTCTTCACTAGGTCTGCCACACAGACTAAGACGGAAGAATAAGACCTTGCAAAGGAAACCATTAGTGAGAAATAAATTCATATAATGTTAAGGAACTTAGTAGAACTTATTTGAAGATGGCAAACTGGTGATAAGCAACTTATACCAATAGCGTAATACTGCAGTTTAAAAGTTGTTGTGTTGTGTTTGGCTTAAGGAAAGTTCTCTTCATACATTCCTCAGCAAGGTATCTCAGGTCATTTGTTTACACAAGTTGTTTACCCAAGGATGGTTAGCCTACACAAAATTCAACTCAGCTGGCTTGAAGTAACAGAGGCTCCACTCAGGAAAAACGCACAGGGAGAGAGAGAGAGGGAAAAAAAAAGAAGAAAAAGAGAAAGAAAGAAATATGGATAGCATAATACACGCCTTATTGAGAAAGTTGACTGTTGGAGCTGGGCAGTATAATGGCAGTGTAATTTAACAGCACTCCAAGCCTTGTGTGTGTGTGTGGTGAGTGTGCCCCCTTTAACCTCCTGCCCCCCCCCCCCCCCCAAGTGGCCAACCCCTGGGCTGGCAGCCGTCCTGGGGGATGAGGTGGAGGGATGAGGGCGGAGAGGGTGGAGGGATGAGGGCAGAGAGGGTGTGGAGCAGAAGAAAGCCTCTTTGTTGTTGGGTGGGAGGGGCTGTGCTCCCGAGTTGCTCTGGCGACGCTCGTCTGTCAGGGGCCCACAGGACGAGCCTTCGTCACCACGAAAACTGAGCGGGATGATGATGGTGGTGATGACACACCGACCGTTAATCCGGGCCGGGCTGAGCTGCCTGGAGCCAACACTGACCAGGCAGACTACCTCACAGACACTGGGCGGCCCAGGTGGAGCACTGATTTATGCAAGGGTGGCATTCATTTATTTCCCCCCCCCAAAAATCAGGCGTGGTGGTATGCACCCAGGGAGGGGCACATGAAGCGCGGGGGCAGACGGACGGACGGGGGGGGGGGGGGCGTGGCGGTGGGGGTCTCGTTACTTTATGCTGAGAGTACAGTAGTAGCAGTATGTGTTCTCGAGACAAAGTGTAGAAAGATAATACAACAAAATCATTTGACATCTACTGAAACTTGTTTGACATTTAGGTACTGAAACCGCCGCCTCTCAAACCCTGCTGCATTCCACAGAACTAACTCATCTCTTCATGCTGTCCTCATGTGTAATGGCAGTCATATGACTAGCACTGAACCTGATTAGCCTACATTAGTGTGTGACTGGGAGAAACTGACAGAATAAACCACATCTTTGTATGATCTGTAGGCAATATACATGTCCTTGCTCAGTTATGTACCGAAAATCCTAGTCTTTATAAAACAGATCTTAGATGGCAGGCCCTGAAAAATTATGTGACTTAGAAATTATGTGACTGCCTCAGTTAAAAAGCTCATGTGTCCAGTGATAAGTACTCCAAAGAGAACAGATCTTAATGATAGCTACTGCACAGCACTGGGTCAAGGCCAGTCATTTTGTGGAGGAACTACCCTAATTATTTAGGGTATCTGGGGAGGCTGTAGCTCAGTTGGTAGAGCGGGTCGTTCAATGATCGAAGGGTCAGTGGTTCGAATCCCAGCTCCGTCTGTCCACATGTCGAAGTGTCCTTGAGCAAGACACCTAACCCCAAATTGCTCCCAATGAGCAGGTTAGCACCTTGCATGGCAGCTACCGCCATTGGTGTATGAATGGGTGTGTGAATGGGTGAATGAGGCCATTGTAAAGCGCTTTGAGTGCCGCTAAGATGGAAAAAGCGCCATATAAGTGCAGTCCATTTACCATTTAATCTTTAAATTCATGTGTCTGAAATCCAAACAGTACAATGTAGTAGTTTATTCTGTGTCATCCAGGGCTTGAACTCATAAACATAAAGGGAAGGTCATGTTCTTGTTGAGCCAAGTGAGAAGCTGGCAGATTGGTCTTTGCTTTCTAAAACGTCTTAATTTCTACAAAAGGTTCTCAAACAGAATCACACGAGACATGTGGCAGCAGTCAAACTAGTCAAAAATGCAAAGGGACAAATTCAAATCCCAACTGCCACTCAGATTTATCCTACCTTCTACAGTATCTAATACCAATAATAATGTTATAACCGATTAAACCATTTTACTCGTGTGATTTTTACTGAGGAAAATGTACTTTGTAGACTGGACGATTTGTTCTAGGTCAACCATTGGTTTGTCTACTTCGGAGCCACAAGTGCTCAAGCCATCTTGTCTGTGTGTAGTTAAGCGCCAGATTGATATAGAGGTATGAATAACAATCATTTATCTGCTTGACACTGCTTATTTGACCTAGCTTATAGAGGACCATATTTGGTCCTTCCTCCAAAAGCTTAGAATGAGGTAGTCAGCTCCACCTTAGAATAAACAGGTATGAGAATGCATGCGTGCTCTGAATGTTTGGGACTCCTTGCTGTATCCGAGTAGCCTACACAAAGTCACCAGTGCAAATATCCTATTAAATTTCATAGCTTAAGACAGGACAGTTCATTGTGTGTTAAATCTTTATTGATTAATCTCACTTTTGGGTACATGATTATAAAATGGACATGTGTGCAGTGGCAAATTCCACAACAGTGACAAACTTGCTGGGGTTTGGAATGTTTTTGACTTGTCTTGCTAATCACAGATCGACTGCATGCGTGTTTAATCAGACATTGCTGGAGTGAATTTGTAGGTTGTAATCCTAGGCGCGGCAATTTGAGGCAGGGTTACCAACTGTGAGGGATTGGTGGAGCTCACTGTTACCTTTGAATGAGACATCGCTGGTGCACTAGAGGAATGTGGCTAGTGCATTTTCTTCTCCACTTGAAAGCAATAGGAGACAAATGACAAACGAATGAGTCAGCAGAACTGCCTGGACCACAATTTAAAGCTTTAAAATATTATGTCACAGCACATTGAGTATGTATTCACATTTTTATTCTGCATCACCCTGGACTTGAACTCAATGTTACATCAAGAGTATGTCATGGTCTTTCTTGAGCTACCTGCCAAGTGAGAAGCCATAGATGTTTTCACAGTATGACTTAAGCAATTAGGGGTTGCATGTCAATGTCATAGGTGCATGTTTGTGCCCTGTGACAAAATGTTTGTTGAAATAAAGGCAACATGAAGGGCATAAAAAGAAAACCAAAGACTAAACAATAAAACCAAGGTACAGTATACATTCAACAAGTGGAGAACAAAAGACAAATCTTAAAAACTTACAAGATGGCACAGGAAAACTCCAGGGACAACACACAGCTACAGCAAGTAATAAACAGTCAAAGAACAAAAGGACTGGTATTACATAGGCTATATACTAAATACACAGACTAACAACACACAGGTGGAAACCAATCAAACAATCAGTGGCACAAGTCTCTCAATCAGAGTCAATTTAGCCAGTTGTAATCCTAGGGTGTTCTATTTGGGTGGGGTTGACAACATCTCTGATTGGTGGAGACATTGCTGCACTGTGGGTAGTTTATTTTCCTGTATGAACAGCAGTAATTTGAGAGGACAAATGAGGAAAGAACTCAAAATACTGTAAAAAAAAAAAAAAAAATTAAATGCCTTTTTTGAGATACAATTCTGAAAATAATTCTACCATGTAATGAAAGTAGATTTTTTTCTTCATAGACAATGCAGATTTATTGAGTGAGAATTTGCAGAAGTGGATACAGTATTGTTTACAATAAAATATTTTGATGCAATGTGGGCTCAATTTTTGATATTTCAAAAACCTGTGCAGATCGTTTGTGGACAGTCCGAAGATGCAGTGTAGCAATTGTAGTGTCAATTGACCCCAAAATGTGGGAGGAGTAGGGTTTGGTAGGTTTTACAGTTTTTGAGAAAAACGGAGTGACGGACTTCATAATTCCTGCCAGCTCGAAGTATATGGGCGTTTCTACTCACTTGGACCTACATTTTGGTGGTGGTTGCAAAGATCAGATCTTGAATCTTGAAGTGATATCTGTACAGTTGATTTGCTTGATTTTTTAAAGTTTTAAACTTAAACGGTTGCTGTAGCGCCACCATCAGGACTATTGGCCCACAATGGACTTTTGGCATAGGACTGGACCTATGTGCAAAGTTTGGTGATTTTTCATGCATGGGAAGTCAGAATGTTAGCAAATACAAGGGGGACCGGCAGCTGAGCTACCCGGACCCTGATTAGACAGGTTTTTATGCGTGGCTGTAAGACAGCGCATCTAGTATAGCGTTTGTCGGTTTGTCACTCCCTCCCTCCCTTCATTGAATGTTGATCTGCATTTCTCTGTTGGCACCACAAGAGGCAGTAGTCCCAGCACCAAAATAAAGGACACCAAAATCAAATCACCGATCTTCAGTGCACAAGTAGAGTAGTGGTGAAAGCAAGGGACTCCCATGCGGGAGATCGGGGTTCAAGGCCCTGGTGGGGATGACTTTATGGGACTTTACCCAAAACCAGGGCCACCGCTAGGGGGGCGAAAGGGGTGGTCGTTTTGGCTGCGGCTGGACTTTTAGCGCATGGTGGTGCGCTAAGTAAACTTGCCCGAGGTAACTAAGACATCCCTGGAAACAACTTAGAGAGGGGGGGGGGCGGAGACCCGTCTCGGGGATGGGGGGAGAGAGCCGTCTTGTGTGGGGCTCGCAATGAAGGCCTCGCAATGCCTATTTCGCACAGGGCCTCGCATATCTCCCAGACGGGCCTGCCCCAAACCTCCACATGTTCATCCTTTCACTCCAACCTTTACCCTTTGCCTTATAGGTCAGATCCTGTCCCAACCCCAACCCTTATTCTAACCCCAACCCACACTAGGGACTGGGAAAAGGACACCACAATCAACCTGGCAATCTTCACTGCACAAGTAGAGTGGTTCAAGACCCCGGTGGGGATGACTTTATGGGACTATACCCCAAACCTCCACATGTTCTTCCTTTCACACCTTTTTATCCCTTACCTAAATTCCAGCAGTTTATTTGTTACATTGTAGCAATAAAGAGCAATAACTGAAGAAAACATTTATTTAAGTTTCTTATGAAAATCTAAGTACAATAATAGTGTCTAAATATATACAGAATAGCAAAATACAAAATGTATACACGGAATCATCTATAATGTGAAGTGAAATGCTAAGTAATTAAGTAACCTATAATGTAAGAAAATGTAAGTGCAACAATAGTGTCTAAATATAAACAGAATGGTAAAATACAAAAATATACACAGTATATAATATGTAATTAAGTAGCTTATAATGTAAGACCTAATACTGGTGTCTTCCTTCCATCTAAATGCAAACACAAAACAAGTACAAAAAATATAACCGGAATGGGATGAATATTTGACAGTGGATGTGCATTCTGATGAGGCTGGCGAGGTCCCCGTTCAGGATGTGGATGGCCTGAGGGTAGAAGTATGGTGGCCCCCCAAGACTGACAACTGCTCCTGTCCAACCTAAAAAAAATAAAAACAAACAAGCAGAAATGAGTTTAAGCAGGGGAATGGGATGAATATTTTACATTGGATGTGCATTCTAAGGGCCAATACTTAACTGTACTTTCATATGTTCAGTGGCTCTCTGGTGGGTCCCAGAAACAAGTAAGCCAGGACCAATGAAGCACGCATGCGCAGCGCGCACGTTTATTTTGGGGGTGCACTTTCAAAGCATGCCCTGATGGGCGGTTTCACAGCACCAGAAGGGCGCTGAGCAGTGGCATTATTATACTGTATGTAAAAAACATATAGGAAAACTACAGTAGCCTAGGCTACTGATGTTTTTTAACACGTCAACAAAGGCCAATAATTTGAGAGCGAGCGAATAAGAGGACAATATTTAGGCCAAAAAAAAAGACAAAAAAAAAGAAGCTTTTAGGGACACACTAAATAAACTACAGAGACATTATATGACAACAATAGCCAAGCCCCACGAAGAGAATGACAGGACGATAAAATACACCCCCTTAGGGCACAGCACTCAATAGCCTACGCCCCTACTTCACTAATCAGTGTTTAGGCTACTACTAGCCTACTAGGCTACTAGCCCTATTATTACCCCACCGCTCCAGGAAGCAAAGTTCACGCTCTCGAGTGCTGATTAAATCTAGGCAAAGCAAAACGCACAGCCATAACAACTGGTAATTCACAAAAGACCTACCTTATATCGTAACCCAAACTCGTTTAATCCACTTCATTTTGGAATCAACTTTCAATAAATAGGCTACTCTCCGTTTTCCATGTTCATTGATGCTAGCTAGATAGCATCATAGATATGAACACGAGATGTCTCATAAAGGATTGAGCAGCGCAAAATACGGCCGCCATGTTGATCCGGTACCGCTGTCACGTGACAACCGCTCTCCTCAGCAGTTTCAGTCAGTAAAAGTAACCCTGCATCAAGAGATAACTCTAGAAGATAAGTAGAAACAAATATGTTTGTCTTTGAACTATCCATAACAGTCAAATAACATAAATAATAAATAAATAAAATAAAAAATTACAAAGTGCAAAACAGCAGCATCCAACAGTTTTAGTTGTATCTATTAGCTAACAACTATGTATTTATCATTGTTCACTTAAAAGAGCCAGCACATAGAGCCGTATCATTCGCGACCGACCCATCACTAGTTTACTCGAGGAGCTCCGTACCGGACCAAGATGGCGGCCGCATTTTTCGTCCGGCAGCAATCAAATCAACGTCAATGCGGCATCTAGTGTATATTATGTCAATGGATAGCATAAGTGGGTAATGTGATTGACAGGTGACGTGAATGACGGGACAGTCATGACAAGTTTTGATTGGATAAACCGTCCCAATGTTAAAATGTCAATGGGAATTCCAATGTAAGCACTTTGAGAACTGGCTTACCCTATGCCCACTTTTAAGCATTTTGACAAATGACAGATTAGGTTACATTTCGACTGATGACGACATTGTTCTCGGTTTTGTATGTGTGGGCTAATTTGATTTGTTGATTTTTCATTCATGCAAGTGCCCCCCCTGATTGGCCAGCCCAACTCTGCTCAAATTCTAAAAAAAAAAAAATATATATATATATATATATTTTTTAAACTAATTAACACAATTATTAAATACATAATTGTGGTTTGTACCAGTTTGTGTTAGGTCTTCATTCATTTTAAAAGTGTATTCATTACTTAAACTAGGCTACCTTTAAAAATATAAATATTCATAATCCACCAATGGCACAACTCGTCCGTCGACCTCAACTATTTCCGGTTTGATCTGTTACCGCAAAAAATGAGATGACTGTACTGCTCAGTGCTCAACAAGCTACAACTAGACAACCTGCTCACAATGGCGAAAAGAGCTATAAAACCAATTGACCACTTCTTCATAAAAAAAATAAAACTGGCAATGCTAATGAAGAAGCTACCACTCGAAATGACAGCGAAGCAGGTGCAATCGCATGCAGAAGTGCTCCAGAGGCTATCGAAGCTAGCACTAGCAACATCACCATCGGCGAGGAAGCTAGCACCAGCAGGCAGTTGCAGTTTGATGTTGTGATGTTGGGTATGGCCTAGTGCTCGGTCATAAAGTCATATTGACATGCTTGTGGTGTCTAGATGAAGTTTGATGCGTTGTGCATATTGAATTGTCATATGGATTTCTTATTAGCATACTGTTCACAACTGGCATTCTTTGTAAATAGACGGGACGGCAGAACTGTTTGTTTTTTTAAGTCAAAATGTTGCCCCCTCTACTCCCAGAGGGTAAAATCGCCTATGATGTTAAGTGAACGACGAGCTAGTAAAACAGCTGTCAACGGACCGTAGCGTGGACTGTATTTTCATGAGGACTGTAGGGGGCAACGGAGCACTACCAAAACGCTAAACACGGATGAAAATGAAGCGATATGGCAGAATACGAGACACATTCAAGTCAAAAACAGTATGAAAGTCGATTTTCGTGCCTTCTTTCACTGAAAGGAGGCGCAAAAAAACAAGTTTTATTTGGATTTGTATGGGTAAGCCAGGCTTACCCTGGTTTATAGGAGCAATCGCCACTGCATATGTTCATATCAATATAATATCAAGATCATAGATATATAGTAAAAGCAGGCCGATTAACACTTAACTATTTACAAACAACATTGCTACTTGCTGACTCAATCAAGTACATGTCCAGATAAGCCACTGTGTCTTGGTCTACTTACTTCACCACCTAAAGGGAAGTGCAAAACAGCAGGTAATGACTTTTGTCCAGAAACGGAAGTTGATCCAATTGCAGCATAATAGCTAACGTTACATGAATCATTAGTGTAACTGCTTCAGCCACTGATCGCTACCATTAATGTTATTGAAGCTGCTGCTAGTTGTTGTGAGCTCATGAGCTAACTGGCTATCCCGCTCTTATAGGCTCTGTGCACCAGCTCCACTACTTCCTGAAAGTCACTTGGCATATTTATTTCCTGTCCTATGATTGGATTAAGTGATTAATCAGGTGTGCGGCAGACCCAGCGCAAACCGGATTAATCCCTTAATCCAATCATATAGGACAGGAAATAAAGAAGCCAAGTGACTTTCAGGAAGTAGTGGAGCTGGTGCACAGAGCCTATTGTGCTGGATTAGCATTGGAACCATTGGAACTGATGAGTCCAGGCGACAAGACCCATCTTAATTTATCAGACATTATTTCATGTCATTTCAATTCACAGCTATTTCAGTGGCATGACTAGCTTCCGTCCTACCAGTCTACAAGCCAGCCACGCACATAAGCCAGGCTGGACCTGGTTAATTTTATTTTGAAACTCTTTATTTTGATTTTACAGCTTGACTTACAGATAGATGATCCCAATGAATGTATTTATTTTCTGTCATTCTCCATCATTCAACAACAGGGTCACTTGACTGTGCCAGATCACTTTGCATGCTCACCTACTGTACCTTCCAACAAGGGGGGCTGCATTCCAGCTCATTTGAGACAGTGTCAAGTCATCTGGAAATGAAACCCCTGGGTGACGGGGCACAAGCTCATTGGCTGAGACCCGTGTCTGACTGTCCACAGCCAAGTCCTTTGGGGTTTTAACCTGCTTCATCTCTGCATAATAACCCCTCTAACAAACTGTGAGGCGACAAGGCGTGATGGCTGGATTGCTTCAACTGGAGCAAGTAATTATTAAGTGGGAGGGTTTCTACTTTCTTCCATTTTCAGCCAGAAAATAAACATGCTCAAATTGCAGATGTCAAGGTTTGCTCTGGGGCTTGTTTTCATTGTCAGATTCTGAGACACAGATAATCACAGCTACAGAAGATGACAAGACTCCTGTTTGAGACACAATCATAGCCTAATGATCCGTAGAGAGAGAGAGACAGAGAGAGAGAGAGAGAGAGAGAGAGAGAGAGAGAGAGAGAGAGAGAGAGAGAGAAAAGCTCAACTTGGGAATGGTCCAAAATACCAGTAGAGAAAAAGAATGATGCTTATTGTCCATTGTAGACCTGCGGATACAGTGTAGACATGCAGAGAGCAGGGGAGGGAGAAACGGTCTCATGTTCACGTTTCACCTCTGTTCTACCACCCCGCAACGCTGTCCAACAACCATGAATTGCGGTCATTGTGAGGAGGATATGCTCTCTGGACAGAGCACCTGTCTCTGCCAGGCTGGGATGCCACTATCCTCTCTCTCCCAGCACGTCTCCACACCTGCTGGAGGAAAAAAACAGCATGTGTTGTGCACCTGTTAGTTTTTGCTAACGACAACCATTGGATCCCTTTAATTAATTTAGAATTTAATTTTAACATGAAGTGCAGCAGCAGTAGGCTAGTGGTTCAAAGTATTTTTATGGCATTGTGACATTTGCATTAAAGGGGAGGAGGGAATCCTTTCCTGTAAACAGAACAGTAATCAGTGAGCTGGAACACCTGTTTCCTGTTTGGCAAACACCTTGGGCCCAATTAGCGCCGCCTGAACCACCTGTGATTACAGGTGAATAACCAGTCGGTCTAGTGCTTCACACAAAGGCTGAAGGGAGACTGCATTAGTGCTCTCATTTAGAGATGGATAGTGTCTATGTACTATACTGTATATACTGTCAATCTGTATACATCTCACCTTTTACATTTCTGTAGTCTATATGAGCAGTGATTTGGTGTGGGGAACAAGGACCAATAATAATCCTCCCTGAGTGATTTGGTGTGGGGAACAAGGACCAATAGTAATCCTCCCTGAGTGATTTGGTGTGGGGAACAAGGACCAATAGTAATCCTCCCTGAGTGATTTGGTGTGGGGAACAAGGACCAATAGTAATCCTCCCTGAGTGATTTGGTGTGGGGAACAAGGACCAATAGTAATCCTCCCTGAGTGATTTGGTGTGGGGAACAGGGACCAATAGTAATCCTCCCTGAGTGATTTGGTGTGGGGAACAAGGACCAATAGTAATCCTCCCTGAGTGATTTGGTGTGGGGAACAAGGACCAATAGTAATCCTCCTTGAGTGATTTGGTGTGGGGAACAAGGACCAATAGTAATCCTCCCTGAGTGATTTGGTGTGGGGAACAAGGACCAATAGTAATCCTCCCTGAGTGATTTGGTGTGGGGAACAAGGACCAATAGTAATCCTCCCTGAGTGATTTGGTGTGGGGAACAAGGACCAATAGTAATCCTCCCTGAGTGATTTGGTGTGGGGAACAAGGACCAATAGTAATCCTCCTTGAGTGATTTGGTGTGGGGAACAAGGACCAATAGTAATCCTCCCTGAGTGATTTGGTGTGGGGAACAAGGACCAATAGTAATCCTCCCTGAGTGATTTGGTGTGGGGAACAAGGACCAATAGTAATCCTCCCTGAGTGATTTGGTGTGGGGAACAAGGACCAATAGTAATCCTCCCTGAGTGATTTGGTGTGGGGAACAAGGACCAATAGTAATCCTCCCTGAGTGATTAAGAAAGCATGACTGAACATTGATGCCAGCCTTTACTGAGGTGGTCCAGTGCATGTTTGGATTGCACCCAAAATGTCAGATTTGATTCATTTTGACCCTGAACACATCACTGTGTTTAGTATCAGAAGTAAGGTATTCACTGTAGGCCCTAGGGTGGCAGAGTGATGCTATTGATTCCAAGGCTTTTAAAATCCTTAACAGTTCATAAATGCCAAGTTGGCTCTTTAGAATCTCAGATAGGTATATATTCAATTAGATACCCTAAAAGCAAGGCAGCACAGTGTCTTGTGCAACAAGGACTTGCTACATAAAGAATTTCATTATATGTCATTGTGGTGAACAAGTAGTAGGAACTATCCAGCACCACAAGTGGGTCTGTGCTTTGCTGGAAACATTGGTTTGTGGTGAGCATGAAACAAGACTGAACATGAGCAAAGAGCCTGGGATCGCACTGCTGAGGGAGTCAGCGTCTGGCATGTGGATGAGAATCTCTGATAACTCTCCCTTGTCAACGCTGCCCGTCCCCGGTCAACAGGCTGCTATCTGACCCCTCAACATCGCTCCGTTAGGAGCCCGGCTCTGAAAGACTACACCTATTAAAGCTTCCCAGGGAGCCCTAGGCAACGTCACAACAAAAACCGCCCACACCTGCTACCATTAACATCGCTTGTCGCGGTAACCTGTGCATCAGCTTTTGTTTACACAACATCCTGATCAAATTTCTGTCTGCCTCAGCACTGACTTTGGTAACAGGCTTGAGTTGTGTCTCTGTGTTTAACGGCCGGTCGAGGGAGCTATTACTTGTCTTGGCCTGTCAGAGGCCGCCTGCCTCGCTGCCGTGCTGAGGGAGCCGCTGCCAGCGGTGAGTCAAGAGTCCAGGCAGCCCTGAGTTATGGCAGCAGGCACACGCACATTTGATATATATTAGTGCTGCAGAGTCATCAGTCTTTGGAGTCAGGCCCAGAGCAGCCATTGAGGGGATTAAAACATCACTTCGTATCAAGAAGTGCAGTTAGATGGGGTGGTGGTGGTGGTGGAGAGGGGGGAATATTGCGGCCTTATACCTTATCTCAGTGTTACAATCTGCTTCTGTTTCTCACAGCATCCTCTGAGAGTCAAGTGCAGTTCAGCCCCAGGCCCCCGGGGGCATCTGCACTACACGCCTCAGGAGTAAAACACTACACGCCTCAGGAGTAAAACACTACACGCCTCAGGAGTAAAACACTACACGCCTCAGGAGTAAAACACTACACGCCTCAGGAGTAAAACACTACACGCCTCAGGAGTAAAACACTACACGCCTCAGGAGTAAAACACTACACGCCTCAGGAGTAAAACACTACACGCCTCAGGAGTAAAACACTACACGCCTCAGGAGTAAAACACTACACGCCTCAGGAGTAAAACACTACACGCCTCAGGAGTAAAACACTACACGCCTCAGGAGTAAAACACTACACGCCTCAGGAGTAAAACGCTACACGCCTCAGGAGTAAAACGCTGTATTCTGAAGAGCGCTCAGTAAGTGTCAGTGCAATATTAAGTCTTAATAGGTCTATAAATTGACCCGACAGGTTACAAGAAGTCACAACTATCATTATGCATCAACAGGACAGCTGGCTGGGTAGGAAATAAGAAATGGTAGCAAGCATAACGCCTTGACATGTTATAGCACAATCCTCATGCAGCAAACCATGTCCTTTGTTAAATCTTGTCTGAGTGCCTAGTACATCAGTTTTCATAACCATCACAAGGCACCACTGTATTTTTAATATATTGTACACAGTGACTTTAGCAAAAACAACAATCAATACGCTGTTCCTCTTCATTGCCTGTTCTATTGTCTAAGCAACCCAAGGGTCCATGATGTCCATTGGGCAGATTTGCCATTTCTCATAAATGTCTTGAAATCTTAATAAATAAAAAATACTTGGCTGCAATCTACCGAACCAGGTCGAATGCTGACCACCCAACGACAAAGTCTGAATTGCATTGGATGATACTTTTATTGAGAAATAAATAAAACATAAGAGATAACATTATGGTTACACTGCTGAATCCAACTCTCCACTTTCTTCATAACTAAGAAACTACAGTAAAACACTGTGAAAGTAAAGTAGCACACTATGATTGTGTAACTTGTGAGAGAGTCCATGTGGGGTGAGGATGGGTGGTTCTTTGGTAGGTTTGCATAAAGGAGTGGGTGGGATACCTGTCTAGCTGGGGTACCCATCAATTCCTTAGGGTAACAGAAATGGCCATAAATTCAAGTTTAACTTTTCTAGGATGGCATTTCTTAAAACATCTGGTACTGTAGCAAGTGGACACAGTCTGTTACCATTATTGCAACATTGCAGAATTCCTCTGTGACACCCGTGAAATAGTATACTTTACAGTAGACATAGGCACTCATCACTGAAACACAGTTGTAGAAAGGCTTCCATTTGAAACAGTATTTAGTAGACATAAAAGGCAAAGGTGACTTTGCTACAGAATAAGTGCAACATCCTTCCACTGCAAAAAAGCCAAATATATCGTAGTAGTAGTAGTAATAATAATAATAATAATAATAATAATAATAATAATAATCGTAACAATAACAATAAAACATATTGGTATATCATATTAATGATAATAACAATAACAACAACAACAACAACAACAACAATAATAATAATAATAATAATCCAAAAACTATTTTCTTCTCCTCTCCTGATTGTATTTACTTACTTCAACCCAAGTTTACAGCATTGTGTCGTTTTTCTTCCAATTTCTCCTCCAAGCACTTAATCAACACTGGGTCCACTTTGGGGTCAAACTTGTTGGCGAACCAGTGTCCGTAGTTCAGCAGCCAGCGCAGCTCTGCAGCTCCGTATATGCAGACACTGCGCATGTGCTTCCCGGTGCAGGCTGGGTACAACGACCCTTCCAGATAGTTCCACTTCACCAAGCGCGTCTTACTCTTCAGGTCTGTGACGTCGGGCTCTGACCTGGGCAGCTGGCCCGGCGCCCCGGGCACCCGCACCAGGGTGGCCCAGAAGTGCTCGTCCGGAGAGTACGTGTCAGCAGACCACGCCAGGAAGTCCTTGGCCACCTGGCTGCCACCCACGTAGCTCACAAAGTCACGTGACAAAACGAAGTAGGCGCTCCCGATGAAGACCTCAATGCCGTGAGGTGGCGCCGCCTTGGGCCTGGTGGTTTTGACGGGCAGGCGGCGGTATTCGTACGGCACGTCCTTCAACTCGTGCTGGAAGCGGAAACGCTGCTTCTTGAGATCACTGGGGCGGCTGGACTCCAGCATGTTGGTGCCGTTGAGTCCCCTCAGCTCTGCCACCAACTCAAAGTTGGACTTGAGGGGAAAGTCCTGCCCGCACAGGTTGATGACATACTGCCACTTGACCTCTGACACCAGGAGGTCGGACAGGCAGTTGAGGTCGGCATTGAGCCGTGTGATGTGGGCGTACTGCACCGACTCTAGCTTGGAGGCAATGAACAGGTTGGGAAAACACTGGGCCATGTTCTTCATGGCTGTTATGAAGGCTGGGGAGGACTTCTGGTCATAGTGAACACAGTACACATTGTGAGGTGCGTAGATGGCTCTGAGGATCCTCTCCACCATGGGGGCATTCTTGTGCACCACCAGTGAATAGGCCAGCGGGAACTGGCGCTCCTCGTTGGAAACGGAAATGTCACCGTATCCTCTGGCTTCGATGTACCTCCGACAGTCGGAGGTCAAAGTCACAATATTGTCATCCTCCAGATCCACAATGACTTTCCGCCGGATCTCCAGAGACTTGCCTATCTCCACAGGGTCCAGGTGGTAGATGGCAGTGCAGTTGATGTCATACCTGTGGGCTTTGATTCTGGAAGAGCTGGCCGTAATCCCATAGGGCTCGATGTAGAAGTTGTTCCTCACGGTCACCTTGATGTAGACAAGTTTCAGCAGGCAGATGGCGAGCAGGGAGAGAGAGAACAGGAAGCACTTGTGTCTCCATTTATGTAAGGGGGCACATCTTATCTTCATTCTGTAGAGGAGAAAAGACAAGTCAATGATAACAACGATGATGATAACATGAAGGTACACAATACAGTCAGAACTGTAATGAGATGGAAACCCTGTATTTCGTTCTCCTAATGATACATTATTACTTTATACATGTCACATGTCACTACTTTATACATGTCACTAGTCTGTATCAATTGCATTTTCTTTTAAATGGCTTGCCGACACGTTTAGCTTCATGACAAAATACTGAGTAGTACATTTACACACAGTTGCACGGCCTAATAATGCATTGCATACAATACCTTGCACACTAGAGATGACGTTGCAGATCTGTCAGGTGCCATCAAAATTTTTTCTGAAATCTGGTGATTTGGTAACCTATAAATGAATACATTATATTTACGGTGAATTATGCATTTATTTCTAAAATAGAATGAAAGTTAATTTATAGCCTAGGCCTATTGAATATTGTTTTAATTATGGCTAGATCTAGATCTAGAGCTAGATGGTAAAGATGGAAAGAAACTCATGTTAGTCCGGGAGCCCTGGTGTGAACCTGGTTTTGTGGGTTAAAGGTTTTTTCTCTGCTGATTCGTGTAGTTTGGGGTAAAGGGTTACCTATTCAACACAGAGTGGTGCCCAGTGATATCACTTTTCAGATATTAACCCCTTTATGCCTGAAGCGCTAACATCCCAGAGAAATTGAAAACCACAAACAACCGTTTCGCAGCAGAAAATAGATTTTTTAGAAGCTGCATTCTCAGTGCCCCGTCCGCCGCCATTACATGGATATACTTGCCTCGCGCTGGATTTTTTTTTTTTTCTACAGGCCTCCGAACTACACCAAAGTTATCTCGGTGAGTCAAACGTCTTAGAATATGCCGTAAATAAGGTCCAGGTTGTCAAAAAATAACATTATCCTTTAACATGTTTTTTAAATGATTTTTCAAGGTGCCCATCCACATCCATTGTATGACCAAAACGGTGGTAGAGCAATTATCAGACTTTATCAAAAGTGCTAGTTTTGTCAACTTTTTGAGCTGAACCCTTGTATATGATCATAAGTAACCTTCAAACAGGGCTAAACATGATTTTCCCCTTTACTACTCCTTTAAGTATTAATCTGAAGTGTTTCACATAACACTGCATGCACATCTGTATAGGCTACTGATAAAACATATATTTGCTCGAATAGTGTGTTTGTTGTGCAATATATGGATATTTAATATATTCTATTAAATGTTCTAAAACATTGTTTTAACTTTCAGACCTGTCATTCTTTTTGAGTAAACATTTGGTGATGCATAGCCTACTCGGCTAGGTTGACCGCTGTGCTACTTCTCACGGAAACGTGTTCCACCCTGGTCCACATCCTGGGCTGATAGCCTACACTCATCACTGAACACTCATCACTGAACTCTACACGGCACAGCTTGGAAGACGTAGCCTACAGTAGTCTATACATGCACTTGATTCGAGTATTTTGGATGAAATCTCAAATTCCTATTTTTGGTGCTTCGGAATAAAACTGCCCAAGGGATATCTTTAATCGGACACCCTCCTGTAGGCTATTTTGAAGAGGTGGCCCCAAGCTACAAGAATCGGCAGAGAAAACTTTATCCGGCACCGGGATAAACCAGGTTCAACATCGCTGCCCGACTATCAGCGAACAGGCTGCGTCCTCACGAACGAGCGCAAATAATATTGGCACATGAAGCCTAACATGCAGTAAAACACCCTGTCGCTCATTAACCCAGAGCCTGCGCGTTAATCACTCTCATCAGTTACAGATCAATAAATCATCGGGTCGGAGCGTTGGGTTCACAAGATAAGTATTCGTAAACGGATCATTTAAACTGTAAGAACGGTTTGTAATCGGGTACAAATTGAAGGATTATCTCCCGAATTTACTCTAAACTTTGCCCGACACAAAATCTTATGGCGTGCGGATACTGTAATAAAGCAAATATGCCGTAGCCTAAGCGTTATCTGAATGTCTCGGGACCGGGAGAAAAATCCTCATGTACACTGAAATCATGTCACAGTAAAAACTATATGGAACTTACCACATTCGTGATGCAACTGTAGTCTGAGAAGTGAGCGCAGTCACGAGTGTCCTGCCGTCTCACTTCAGGAACGGACTTGGAGGGTCTGGAAGGTCGGTAGGTGTGGCAGAGACACACTGCAGGCAGTCACTGAGTCACGGGCAGCAGTCTCCCCGAGCAGGTCCTCCTCCGCCCACTAGGCTCACCGGGGGATACAGCCCAGGCTATCGACTAGGATTGAGCATTGATAAGGAAATTACTGAAATTGATTCTACCATCACACATGGCAAAGTGGAGACCTGACACACCACAGTAAGAAAACAGACACATTTCCCATCATTTCTAATCTGCAATGGGACTTTAGGCTACAGGCATTGTCAATTTATGTAATTGGTACAGTATCAATAAATGGTCATACATCATAACAATCTTAATAATGAATAACTAACCAGACACAACATAACTCTAAACACCATACAACCATTTTGACACAATGTTATTATTGAATCTAAACTTTAATCATGTGAAAATGTAAAGGGTTTTAGCCTCTAGAAAACCATGTCTAATAACACATTAAACCCTGAACCAGACAGTCAAGCTTGACAACATTGAATAACAATCACAAGATGTAGAGAAAACAATAGGGAACAAAAGCCTGACTGCAAAGTAGTTTTGATCCATCTGAAAGTGAAAATCGATAGAACAAAACATTAGAAGGCTATCGTATTGACTGTAGTTGAAGAGGTGGTAATAAATGCTGATATCATATTGTGACAGTAATGCCATGGAGCCGAGGCTAAATCCATACTGCTACACCAAACAAACAGAAAGATGCTCCAAACAACCACATTGGGCTCATAAAACAAGATGAAGAAAGAAGCACATCTGTGAACAGGAAGTGTAGTCGGACTGCAGAGCACAGGAGGCAGTTCACTCCCACTCTTCACTCTGAGTGAGAATGTCCCAGAAGCCATCCATTATATGACTGGGCGCAAACTCATCATCGCTGACCAATCGGATTGTCTTGATTTGCATGAGATGTTGCAGTGCTGTGTAGAAAACAAAGAGCATGGATTTATAACCGTTTAGTCAGACCCATAGTTGGTGACATGAGGATATATGGTGTCATTTCAAATCTATCTCCTTGCAAATTGTGTGCAACAGTACCCCAGGTATGGAGTGCACTAGAGTAGGTCCTTCATTATTGAAACAGAAAAGCCAGGCTTCAGCAGTGGCACTCTTTTTTTTTGCTATTGATTTGCAATGGAGGTGCCAACAAAGATAGCAGTGAGAGCTGGCAAAGATGGCTAACAGTGAGAGAGAGAGTGGGGAGGCTAGACGACCCGGCAGAGGGCCTGAGGGATGAGGACGGACCCTGAGTGGAGAAGATGGATCTGGGCTGGGGATGGTCCTGAGAGGAGGAGATGGATCTGGGCTGGGGATGGTCCTGAGTGGAGGAGATGGACCTGGGCTGGGGATGGTCCTGAGTGGAGGAGATGGACCTGGGCTGGGGATGGTCCTGAGTGGAGAAGATGGATCTGGGCTGGGGATGGTCCTGAGTGGAGAAGATGGATCTGGGCTGGGGATGGTCCTGAGAGGAGAAGATGGAGCCGGGCTGGGGATGGTCCTGAGTGGAGAAGAAGGAGCCGGGCTGGGGATGGTCCTGAGTGGAGAAGAAGGAGCCGGGCTGGGGATGGTCCTGAGTGGAGAAGATGGAGCCGGGCTGGGGATGGTCCTGAGTGGAGGAGATGGATCTGGGCTGGGGATGGTCCTGAGTGGAGAAGAAGGAGCCGGGCTGGGGATGGTCCTGAGTGGAGAAGATGGAGCCGGGCTGGGGATGGTCCTGAGTGGAGGAGATGGATCTGGGCTGGGGATGGTCCTGAGTGGAGGAGATGGATCTGGGCTGGGGATGGTCCTGAGTGGAGGAGATGGATCTGGGCTGGGGATGGTCCTGAGAGGAGGAGATGGATCTGGGCTGGGGATGGTCCTGAGTGGAGGAGATGGAGCCGGGCTGGGGATGGTCCTGAGAGGAGGAGATGGATCTGGGCTGGGGATGGTCCTGAGAGGAGGAGATGGAGCCGGGCTGGGGATGGTCCACGGGCTTCTGTGTCGGCGCTGCTGACTCCATGTTCAGCAAGTAGCTCGACAAAGACATATGCCGATAAGTCACCTGTCAAAACCAAGAGTTCAAAGTGAGTTCTTCCAAATGAATGAAATGTGATATTTCTCCCAACCCTATGCTGTGAGTTATAGACTGATTTATTGATTTTATTTGATAATTTAAAAGAAATAAATGATAAACATGCATCTGAAGCATAGTTTATCATACACATTATTTAAGTAAAAAAAAAGAAAAGGTTGACGTGTATAAAGATGCTCAGTGGGTCCCCTGCTCTGGAAACCTCAATCAATCAGCAGTATGAATCCAGGTCTCCACTCCAGCACATCCTTGACCCATCCTGTTTGTCTTGGGTAGATGCACTTTCTGACCTCAGCGTATTCAACACCATCCCCACATCTACAGCTTGCTATTTTGAATGTTCTCAGTGAGAGCCTGTACAGGAGGAGGGTCTTGCTTCTCCCCCCGGCTCTGCAGGGCACTTTTAATAATTCATGTGCATATGTTGTGTCCTGCACAGTGTGTGCATAGGACTCCCACTGACAGCCCTGCTGGGAGCAGCACACGGGGGTGGATCTACTTTCCACAAAAACAAACGTTGTTCTTGTTCCAAAGAGCTAATAAAGAGCTAATAGAGAAAACTAACTATTTAAAAAGAACCAGTCAAGATAGTCAAAGTGAGAGAAACAGGGGAGACGGTCTACAACACCATGGGAGAACACAGGCCTGATCAACACCATGGGAGAACACAGACCTGATCAACACCATGGGAGAACACAGACCTGATCAACACCATGGGAGAACCAGACCTGATCAACACCATGGGAGAACCAGACCTGATCAACACCATGGGAGAACACAGGCCTGATCAACACCATGGGAGAACACAGACCTGATCAACACCATGGGAGAACACAGACCTGATCAACACCATGGGAGAACACAGGCCTGATCAACACCATGGGAGAACACAGACCTGATTAACACCATGGGAGAACCAGACCTGATCAACACCATGGGAGAACACAGACCTGATCAACACCATGGGAGAACCAGACCTGATCAACACCATGGGAGAACCAGACCTGATCAACACCATGGGAGAACCAGACCTGATCAACACCATGGGAGAACACAGGCCTGATCAACACCATGGAGAACACAGGCCTGATCAACACCATGGAGAACACAGGCCTGATCAACACCATGGAGAACACAGACCTGATCAACACCATGGGAGAACACAGGCCTGATCAACACCATGGGAGAACCAGACCTGATCAACACCATGGGAGAACACAGGCCTGATCAACACCATGGGAGAACCAGACCTGATCAACACCATGGGAGAACACAGGCCTGATCAACACCATGGAGAACACAGACCTGATCAACACCATGGGAGAACACAGACCTGATCAACACCATGGAGAACACAGGCCTGATCAACACCATGGAGAACACAGATCTGATCAACACCATGGAGAACACAGGCCTGATCAACACCATGGGAGAACACAGGCCTGATCAACAGCATGGAGAACACAGATCTGATCAACACCATGGAGAACACAGACCTGATCAACACCATGGGAGAACACAGGCCTGATCAACACCATGGGAGAACACAGGCCTGATCAACACCATGGGAGAACCTGATCAACACCATGGGAGAACACAGGCCTGATCAACACCATGGGAGAACCTGATCAACACCATGGGAGAACACAGGCCTGATCAACACCATGGGAGAACCTGATCAACACCATGGGAGAACACAGGCCTGATCAACACCATGGGAGAACACAGGCCTGATCAACACCATGGGAGAACCTGATCAACACCATGGGAGAACACAGACCTGATCAACACCATGGGAGAACACAGGCCTGATCAACACCATGGGAGAACACAGACCTGATCAACACCATGGAGAACACAGACCTGATCAACACCATGGAGAACACAGACCTGATCAACACCATGGGAGAACACAGGCCTGATCAACACCATGGGAGAACCAGACCTGATCAACACCATGGGAGAACCAGACCTGATCAACACCATGGGAGAACACAGGCCTGATCAACACCATGGGAGAACACAGGCCTGATCAACACCATGGGAGAACGCAGGCCTGATCAACACCATGGGAGAACACAGGCCTGATCAACACCATGGAGAACACAGGCCTGATCAACACCATGGAGAACACAGACCTGATCAACACCATGGGAGAACCTGATCAACACCATGGGAGAACCTGATCAACACCATGGGAGAACACAGACCTGATCAACTAGTAGCTACTGCTGCTGCTTTTTGTTTTTATGCTTTTAATTTGTCCTGCCTTTTGTTTTAAACGTCTATAATGTCTTGATTTTGTTTTAATGCTTTTAATGTCTCATGTAAAGCACCTTGAATTGCCCTGTGGCTGAAATGTGCTATAAATAGACTTGCCTTGCCTTGCCTTAGTTACACGTAGATCCAGACCGACCTGATAGTCTACCTTCATCCTGCCAGCACTGTGGAACGTGGTCCCAACAAGACGCATCATAGTGTTGTTGTTGTTTTAAGTTGTCGTTATACTATGGACGCTTTCATTGAAATGACATTGATGAATGATTTTTGATATTTGTCTAGTTCTAGTTTATAGTTATCGTTGTCGTATGGATGGCCATTAACTCAAGAGAGATCTTATATTATCCTTCCTTTAGTCTTTCTCTGCGCCCCTATGAAATCCCTCGGCGCCTGAAAACCATATGAGCAAAGCTAAAATTAATGACACCGTAGCACATAATTTAATGAATGACACCGTAGCACATAATTTACCCATCAATAAGGATTTACTTCCACTATTTTGTCAACAAGACGTCTCGATTCCTAGAGCAAGCATCTGACTAAACCTGTCTGGCAGGGTAGCGTTTGTACGGTTATCACTCCCTCCCTCCCTCCCTCCCTCCCTCCTTCATGTTCACAAGAGGCAGTAGTCCCAGCACACCAAAAGAAACAAGGACACCAAAATCACCCCACTGATCTCCAGTGCACAAGTAGAGTAGTGGTGAAAGCAATGGACTCCCATGCAGGAGATCAGGGTTCAAGGCCCTGGTGGGGATGACTTTATGGGACTATATAAACCTCCACACGTTCATCCTTTCACTCCACACAGAAACATAATTTGAAGCAAAATAGCAAACGTTACAGTGTAACTGCTTTAGCCACTGACCGCTACCATTAATGTTATAAAAGCTGCTGCTAGTTGTTGTGAGCTCATGAGCTAACTGGCTATCCCTCTCTTATTGTGCTGGATTAGCATTGGAAGCATTGGAACTGATGAGTCCAGGCGACAAGACCTATCTTAATTTATCAGACATTATTTCATGTCATTTCAATTCACAGCTATTTCAGTGGCATGACTAGCTTGCGTCCTACCAGTCCTGAACAGAAACAAGCCAGCCACGCTCATAAGCCAGGCTGGACCTGGCCTGGTTTCCTTCACCACTCCTTTAGATCACTAGCCAAGCCAGGTGTATCCTCTGTTTAAATAAAAGGCTCAAATGTGACATTTAGAAGTTCAATTTTGCACTGCTCAGCCACTTAAAGGGATATTCTGGAATTTTTGAAGGGCCTAATTTTTGACTCAACTATCGTGTAATCCGTTCTGGTTTATGGAACCTATATTTCTGTCTGTGAGTCGGCAGGCGGAGTAACACTCAGTTAGATCCGGCTAGAGCATACAATATGGTGGAGCATATAATATAGGTCCCCAAACCAGAACGGATTACACGATAGTTTGAATTCAAAACAGATGGAAATAGAAACAAAAGAATCCCAGAGAGACTTTACTCATATTTAATTTGTTTTTGGGTGTGCTTTGGGTGTTTGGGGATGTTTTTTGGACAGGCTAACATGACTTGCACTAGCATTAGCCACCAGTGGAAATTGGAACGACCCAAAGCTATCTACAGCATGGAATTAACTGAAAATGATCTCCATCAGTCATAAACATCATAGGTAAGTCGAAATTGAGGCCCTAGTTCAAAAATGCCCGAATATCCCTTTTAACCGACACGAGGACAGCCACAAGCTAGCTTTGATGTCTGCAAACGGGTTCCTCAACTGTCCCGTCTCAGCACAAGCAACGCTGATGATCCCTCATGATGGACCTGATCAGGGAGCAGCCGTGCCAGAATCCCCCATCCTGATCCTCCCCCATCCCAATCAGCCTTGCTCCTCCCCCATCCCCTCAACACTGATCCTTCCCCATCCCCTCAACACTGATCCTCCCCCATCCCCTCAACACTGATCCTCCCCCATCCCCTCAACACTGATCCTCCCCCATCCCCTCAACACTGATCCTCCCCCATCCCCTCAACACTGATCCTCCCCCATCCCCTCAACACTGATCCTCCCCCATCCCCTCAACACTGATCCTCCCCCATCCCCTCAACACTGATCCTCCCCCATCCCCTCAACACTGATCCTCCCCCATCCCAATCAGCCTTGCTCCTCCCCCATCCCATCAACACTGAACCTCCCCCATCCCCTCAACACTGATCCTCCCCCATCCCCTCAACACTGATCCTCCCCCATTCCCATCAGCCTTGCTCCTCCCCCATCCCCTCAACACTGATCCTCCCCCATCCCCTCAACACTGATCCTCCCCCATTCCCATCAGCCTTGCTCCTCCCCCATCCCCTCAACACTGATCCTCCCCCATCCCCTCAACACTGATCCTCCCCCATCCCCCTCAACACTGATCCTCCCCCATTCCCATCAGCCTTGCTCCTCCCCCATCCCCCTCAACACTGATCCTCCCCCATTCCCATCAGCCTTGCTCCTCCCCCATCCCCCTCAACACTGATCCTCCCCCATCCCCTCAACACTGATCCTCCCCCATCCCCTCAACACTGATCCTCCCCCATCCCCATCAGCCTTGCTCCTCCCCCATCCGCACCACAACCCAAGTTTAGCAGCACCAAACTCTCTTCTGTTTCTGGCTGATGGGGGCGTGGCTAGTGGGCCATCCGGTTTCTCTCTGCAGCTGTCTAACCAGACTGCTGACACCCCAGCTCAAACAGGTTTCACTCTAGTAGAGTTCTGCATTGGTATGGGACAATCCCTCCCAAGGACACATTGGTATGGGACAATCCCTCCCAAGGACACATTGGTATGGGACAATCCCTCCCAAGGACACATTGGTATGGGACAATCCCTCCCAAGGACACATTGGTATGGGACAATCCCTCCCAAGGACACATTGGTATGGGACAATCCCTCCCAAGGACACATTGGTATGGGACAATCCCTCCCAAGGACACATTGGTATGGGACAATCCCTCCCAAGGACACATTGGCTCATTGCCGTACTAACTCTCACTGAGGCAATAAACACATGTTTTTCAGCATGCTTTACTGTACAAATCTTCCAACATTTACTGTCCCCATAACTCATGTTATCTTTAAAGATGCATGACGCTGTACTCTAAAAATCATACCTACCAGGGGTGCCAACTCGTGTGTGTGTGTGTGTGTGTGTGTGCACGTACGTGTGTGTGAAAGCAACATCTCACTCCAGCTCGTCGGTCAAAGTTGGCGACCCCAGAGTATGTAACTGGTTTTACATTTAGTACATTTACTTTGGTGGTCACACTTTACAATAGGTCACAAAAAACATTAGTTAACTGTTAACTAATGCTTATTTAGGGTTAGGTTAGGTTACTAATGTTAATTAATACCTTAGTTAAGGTTAGGGTTAGGGTTAGGCGAGTTAACCTTAGTTAACATAAATAACATTAGTAAATGGTTAATAGAGACATTAGTTAACTGTTACTTAATTCTTAATAATGCATTAACTAATGCTTATTAATGTACCCTTATTGTAAACTGTTACCACTTTGGTCTCTCACCCTATCAATAGATATTTGTGTACTTCAATAATTGACTCCCCGGGGATCAATAAAGCTGCCTACTTCCAGGTGTGTGGTGATGCGCTGCAGAGCAGCTGTCTGTGATAAAGGACCTTTTCCCAGGCGTAGGCGGGGCTGACAGGGATGTTGTTGCCCAGGAGAGATTCCACCCAGCGTTCAGGAGCCAGGAGGACTTTGCCTCTGGAGTCCTGAATCGACCCATCAGGAAGCAGAGAGGCTTGGTGGCGAGAGCCCTGGACACAACACAGACAAGCAGGTCACAGCCTAATGGCCCAACATCCAGTTCATTATGTACAGTACAATACCGTAGGTACAGGTATTATGGGCCTGTTATTAAACTGACATATCTCAGGGGAGTGTGAATGGTACGCAATTAAGGAAAATGCACATAAATCAGCTGATTAGGATCAACGGGAGGCACCTCCTGAACTCCCAGCATGTCAGAAGGTTCAATCACTCGGTTCATATCCTGGACAGTCTGGAGACTGTGGTGGAGAGGAGGATGAGGGACACACAAGTCTATTCTGGACAACCCCTCCCGTCCCCTCTATGACGAGCTGTGGCAGATGGGGAGCGTTTACAGCCACAGGCTCCTCCCACCCAGGTGCACTACGGAACGGTTCACACTCTATAACAGTGCCTGAGCTTTCCTGAGTGTTGTGGAGGGGTGTGTGTGTGTGTGTGTGTATTACTAGCCATATCTATACACCCTGGATTTATGTATGTATATATGTGTATTCTGGACATACAGTATCTATTTATATAGACTGAATGTATGTACATATTCTATTCTATACACATGCTGTACATATGGATGTATATAGTCCTTGTTGTTCTTTTTTATGCTTATTGCTACTATGCATATTCTGTATCTGCAATTCTAACCTTTGCTGTAATTTTTCCACTGCTGAAATGCAAAATTTGGCCTTAGGGGATCAGTGAAGTGTCTATCTAGGGCATCTATCTATCTATGGACAGGACATGCAGGATTGAGCAGGTCCCTGTGTGGAGCGCCGTCCCAGGTCTTTCACTCCTGGTCCAGACTAGTACCACTGCCTCCCTGTGTCCACGGCAATGGTGCTTGTGTCCATGGTGATGCTAGCTAGCTAGTAAGTAACTAACTCGCTAGAATGATAGCTACCTAGCCAGAACCCTGCTCTGGTAAATACCCTCCACCCCCAGAACCCTGCTCTGGTAATACCCTCCACCCCCAGAACCCTGCTCTGGTAATACCCTCCACCCCCAGAACCCTGCTCTGGTAATACCCTCCACCCCCAGAACCCTGCTCTGGTAAATACCCTGTCCCCCCAGAACCCTGCTCTGGTAATACCCTCCACCCCCAGAACCCTGCTCTGGTGACCCTAGACCCTGGACGTCACCATATGAATCTCCTGACTGACATCTTCTGTCAGGAGGCACCCGATAGCAAAGCCCATCCTGATATGAATCCAGTGATCTTCTGACCTGCTGGCAGAGGTCAGGAGGTGCCTCCTGTTTGATTCTAATAGGCTGATTTATATTTATTGTCCTCGAATAAATCAGCTGATTCATGCTCGGGTGTGTGAATATGAACCCCTGTGTGCCGATGGGATTGTTTCTAAAATGTTGACCTTTTCCTACGAGTGCATCAGTGTGTTTGTATCTCTATATTGTTATTACGTATGTGTCCCTGTATTATGAGTCCCCTGTATTCGCAGTGAAGGGTAAATGAATGACGCCTAGGTGGGCTGGGCCTCACCTTCCACAGCAGCTGTAGGAGCCCCTCTCCTGGCGTGATGACCCCTCTCTGGATGAGACGGCTCAACTCTCTGCTCTGGTCCTCGTTCTCTGCCTGCGCTGACTCATCGTCTCTGCTGCCCGGAGAGGGAGTGTCTCTCCTCCAGCTCTCTCCGTGCTGCAGGCCCGTTGATGCAGGTCCCACCCTCCTCTTACTGTTCCCAGAGACAGAGGCGTTTCCTGATGGCCACGCATTGCTGCTGTTGTTTCCTGTCAGTAGGTTATCGTCTCCATCTCCTTGTGAGGGACAGTCGATGTTGTTAGAGGCAGCGTCATGTTGTGTTGCTTTGACGGTTTGAGGTGTCTGATGGGTGCCGGACCCCTGGAGCAGCGCCGGGGAGGACGGCGTCGCTACCAGAGGAAGCCTGCCCCCAGGGTTTGAGCCAGTGGTCATTGGGGCATGTCCGGGGATGTTTGGAGGGGGCATCATGGTACAAACCATCTTTGTCAGCATTTGGGGAGTCAATGCCTCGGTACCAGGCCTTGGGACAGCCTGAGAAAGCGTCCTCAACTCGCCCTGCCTCTGGAGGAGACCCAGCAGCCTCTTCTGGCGGGAGACCAGCGAGCTCAGCTGACCTCTTAGCGCGCCCTGCCCGAAGGAGTCGGATGCAATTCTACCTCCCCAGGGTCACACAGAACCAGGGTTATTCACACCTCCTCTACATGGCTCCTACATGCCTTACACCGTGTCCTAACTACACGCGACGCGAGCGAGCGTCAGCGACAAAATGAGTTCCATTGCTTTGTTTTCTATTGTTATGTCCTAACTGGACGCGAGCGATGCAGCACGAAGCGGCGCAACGTTTTAACTGCCCTTTTGACGCTCGCCCTGTTCCTATTTTCCTCCTGTCGCTCGCGTTGACAGGCGTTTGTTCTTTAACTGTCTTCAGTTGGGAATATAGACAAATGACGTAACAGAACAGGAAATGTAACGGTTTCAGTTAGGACAGCAAGCATGCGATGTCGCGTTCTGTTGCTCGCGTCGCAAGCAGTTAGGACACGGTGTTAGATAATCAGCAGTGGGTGGCCTCTGCTGTGAACTGGCTGACTCGGAGCTAATCTTCATTCTGCAACTTTCACACAGGATGTTCTGTGTGAGCAATCAGGAAAAGTCCCTGACCTGTACTTCCTGGTGAGGTCATCTTTCTCCGCCTGCTGTCTCACAAGCACGTCATTCAGCCGGCTCTGGACTCGAGACAGCTCCAGACTAAACCTGCCTGTGAAAGGCACCAGAGCCGCTCAAATACAAATTAGAAGTATTTGAATGCAACGTATTTGAATGGAAAATCAATGTGAGGGATAAACACATCATTGTATAGATGGCCAGACCGCCTTGTTATCTTTTTTTGATCATTAGACACTCTGTGTACAGTAGCAATAACCAGCAGGATCAGTTTCACTGCCGAGACAGGGGGACCGCGGCAGACTGCCATCTTACCTGTGTCCTCTGGCTCTGCTAATGGCCTGGTTGACATTTCCACTTGCTTCCTCTCTACCTCCTCCAGAGCTGAGTTAATGGCCTCAGAGTGATCCAGCTGAACAGACATGATATTGACAGTGGGAACAGCACCAGTGGGTCAACATTCCACCATACATAGTAAGTATCTGGTGAAATAGTTCCACACACCTCAAGCAAATCATTCAGATATTCCATTTTTCCACAACTGTTATATGTTGCGATTCTTGTGTTATGACACTCTACGCTGTTTAGTGTACTGTATGTCAAAGTCAACCCCATTACTGACTTACTGTACATTACGTACAGATACAGTTATTCAAGTTAAAACCTTTAAAGAGAACTGGAGAGAGTGTTCCCTGGATACACTGTAAAACATTTAATGAAAAAAAAAAAGGATCTTGGAGGAGCTCTTTGGTAGGGGAATAAATCCTAAATCAAATTGGTACAAAAACCAAGGCACCCAGCCAGTATAAAGTTAAAATGCCTTTATTGATTTGGCATACAGTATTCAAAATAGTTAAGTAAGTTAATTACTTAATTAATACTTAACTATTCTATTCTGAATATGCCAAATCAATAAAAGTATTTTAACTTTATACTGGCAGAGTGCCTTCAGTTCTCACGGTGTCAGCAGTGCAGTCTGTCTGCCTGTCTCTCTCTCCATCACTGGGCTGCCTGTCTCTCTCTCCGTCACTGGGCTGCCTGGCTCTCTCTCCGTCACTGGGCTGCCTGTCTCTCTCTCCGTCACTGGGCTGCCTGTCTCTCTCTCTGTCTCTGGGCTGCCTGGCTCTCTCTCCGTCACTGGGCTGCCTGTCTCTCTCTCCGTCACTGGGCTGCCTGTCTCTCTCTCTGTCTCTGGGCTGCCTGGCTCTCTCTCCGTCACTGGGCTGCCTGTCTCTCTCTCTGTCACTGGGCTGCCTGGCTCTCTCTCCGTCACTGGGCTGCCTGTCTCTCTCTCTGTCACTGGGCTGCCTGTCTCTCTCTCTGTCACTGGGCTGCCTGTCTCTCTCTCTGTCACTGGGCTGCCTGTCTCTCTCTCTGTCACTGGGCTGCCTGGCTCTCTCTCTGTCTCTGGGCTGCCTGTCTCTCTCTCTGTCTCTGGGCTGCCTGTCTCTCTCTCCGTCACTGGGCTGCCTGTCTCTCTCTCCGTCACTGGGCTGCCTGTCTCTCTCTCTGTCACTGGGCTGCCTCTCTCTCTCTCTGTCACTGGGCTGCCTGTCTCTCTCTCTGTCACTGGGCTGCCTGTCTCTCTCTCCGTCACTGGGCTGCCTGTCTCTCTCTCTGTCACTGGGCTCTCTGGCTCCGTCCCTGTCGCTCTCCCTCCTCCGGCTCGGCCTCTCCAACGCGCTGCATCTCTCCGGGGACGCGTGTCCTGAAAGGACAACACACTCAGACAGGCCCGGCGCTGACGACAGCGCTAGTGTGAGATGAAACTGTATCCTGAGAGAACAGCAGGAAGTACAAAAGACCTTGATTGTTCTGATGAATCCTGATGTCTGGCGGAGCAGGATAACATGCATATAGACGGTAGGTGTGTTGGTGCTGGTGCACAGGCCTGTCAATCTCAGGCCTAATTATAACACAAACTTTTATCCTAGTTCAACATAAAGATCTAATCAATATTGCATTATCACAGCTTATCACGTCTACACTATAAATAAATATCCCAAAACAGGCTGAATCAGATTTCTCTGGCACCTTCCTGAGCGTCGCTGGGCTCACGTAGGACAAAAGGTCCCTGGAATGTGGAGAGGAGCTCTCTCATCTCTCCGCACTGCGCCACGTCCACGGCGCTGAGCCCCAGTGCATTCCTGTCATTGGGGCTGGAGCCGTGCTGGAGGAGGAGCTTTGCGATCTGAGTGAGAGAAAAACAAGGCTCACAAGAAGCTGTCAAGTAACTCGGCCTCCCTATACTATCCGCTATACACCAACAATAGTGGTGAAGTTCACAGAGCCAAGCGTGGACTAAAACTGAACCGTCTTCCTGCAGAAGAGACAATATAAACAAGTTATCATAATGACACGAGCTTGAGGATGAGTCGTATTCTTATCACTCTTTGGGTAGTGTCACAAATCCTAGGCCGTGTCCGAAATGCCTGCTACCTGCTATATAGCAGGCGAGAAGTAGCATGCTACTTCAAACATGTGCCTGCTTCCTCTCGCCTGCTATTCTCGCCAGCTACCTCGCCTTCTATATTGTCGAAAAAAACGGCAAAAAACGTAGCAAAGTCCAGAGCATGCTATTCTGGATGTTACGTCACCGTTCAGCGAAATTTTCAGGACAGCTGTCATGGCCGACGCCAGTAAGCAGTGCATTAGCATTGTTAAGTACTGTACCTCACGAGTATTTCACGATTCTGTGAAATATATCGTTTCGAAAAAAAAATTTTTTATCCAGGCATCTTAGTTTTAACAGTTTCATTATAGCGGAGAAGGTTATATTTGCTCGTATGTGGTATTTCTTCTGTTCACAACTTCGCGATCAGCCAGGCTACAGAGCTCCAGGAACCCCTATGCCAAGCCGAGCTGCATCACATTGTGGCCGGCGAGTCCTCTGCTATGGCTACGGTTTCTGGAGCTCTGTAGCCTGGCTCTACGATCCCGAACCCGTGAACAAAATAAATACCACATACGAGCAAATATGACCTGCTCCGCTATAATGAAACTGTTAAAACTAAGATGCCTGGATAAAGAAATAATTTTTCGAAACGATATATTTGACAGAATATAACCAGAATATAAACTAACCACAGGTTCGAGGTCTGGGTAACTGAACGCCTTTTCGCCTCAGCGTAACGACGTAACCCACACATTCCCGTCACCTGACTCAAGTAGCATGCTACATTTTTGTCACCTGCTATATCGTTTTCTTGGAGTAGTAGGTACTATATAGCATGCTACTTCTCGCCTGCTATATAGCAGGTAGCAGGCATTTCGGACACAGCCCTAGTGTCACACATGATCCTGTTGAGTCAGTGATACTGTGGTGGAGCTACCTGGTAGTGGCCCTCGGCTGCAGCGTCATGCAGGGCGGTGAGGCCGCCCAGTCCCCGGCTGCTGACCTGGGCTCCCGCCAGCAGCAGCTCCTCCACCACCTCCCTGTGGCCCTCAGCAGAGGCCTCATGCAGAGCTGTCCAGCCTGCCCGTCACAGGGGACACCCATCAGATAACGCCTCACATGAACGCCTGATAAAACACTCATGCTCCAGAGGACAGATATAGAAGAAAAGGAACATGAACAGCAGCATGCTGTCGTAGATCGGCCAATGAAAGAGACCCAGGATGAGTCCACGAGGGACCAGGATGTGCACTGTGGTCCAAGAGGTTACAAACCTGCATTATCTGTCTGATTCACATTTATCCCAGCCTCAATAAAGGCTTTGACAAGAAGCAGGTCTCCTTTCTTGCAGGCCAAGTGAAGGTGGGTCTCTCCCAGTGCATTTCTCTTCTGGAGATTCTTCAGGAGGATCTTAGTACCACACAGAGGACCTGATGTTCATGAAAAAAAGGGTACATAAACTGGATATACAGTTATTGAGAATATCTACTAGATTATGCTCTTAGTCACTTGTTTTAGAAAGACGATGCACTTGTGAGTTCTGGCAAGTAGTAGTACATTGGTTTTTCCTACGTTAAATGCAATTATTGTAAGTCACTTTGGATAAAAGCGTCTGCTAAATGACTGTAATGTAATGTATCTCCAAATCAAAGAAACTGGTGTTAGTGTGTACCGTCACCAGGCTACCTGGATTAGATGTAGTATCAGCACACCCTGCTCCACTGCTTGAAGGGTGTGATTTCCATGGATGTGCTGGTTTCAATGACCTCGGCTGCTTCCTTCCAGATCTGGATTGGCTGCTCTTTTGCTGGCCTGACCCATTGATTTGTGCACCTGCATCACTTGGTGTAGTTGTCATTACAGGTGGTTCATCTTTTGCCTCCCCTCTCACTTGGTGAACAGATGTAGGCAACAGGCTTATGGAATCATCCATCACAGAACATACTAAGTGGTTCTTCTCGTGTTCCTCGTTGCAGCTCTCCGGAGTTTCCAAAGCCAGGTGTTCAACCATGGGGGGCGGATTGTCCGTCTTTCTCCCTTGGTCCCTGCCTGAGCCCCGTGTCAGATCTGCCAGGGGAGGGTCCTCCTCAGCTGCGCCCAGCTGCCTCTCTGAACGGTCTGGGTCCTCCTCAGCTGTGCCCAGCTGCCTCTCTGAACGGTCTGGGTCCTCCTCAGCTGCGCCCAGCTGCCTCTCTGAACGGTCTGGGTCCTCCTCAGCTGCTCCCAGCTGTCTCTCTGAACGGTCTGGGTCCTCCTCAGCTGCGCCCAGCTGTCTCTCTGAACGGTCTGGGTCCTCCTCAGCTGCTCCCAGCTGTCTCTCTGAACGGTCTGGGTCCTCCTCAGCTGCTCCCAGCTGGCTCTCTGAACGGTCTGGACTGTAAATCATGGTGCAGTCTGAGTCCGGTGAGGCCGCGACATCGTCATCATCTTTATGGCCTGCCGCGTTAGCACAAATCTCAGGGTCTATTAAAGTGAGGGAGTCTTCTACAACATTAAGACAGATTCTATCAGCCACAGTAGCAGACCTTGTGTCCAGGTTGTCTCCTCTTGACTGGGGAGCTGGGGGTCTTGGAGCGAGGCTCCTCGCGAGCAGAGACGGGGATCTGGTGTTGCTAGCAGGGTCGAGGGGTCCATCAGCCTGGGCCTCTGCCGCCTCTGTTCGGTTCCAGAGATCTGATGCACATGCTTCCGGATTAGCATTCAGATGGCTTGTATCGTCTGTACGAGCTTGAAGTAAAGAGACACTATAACTATGGTCAAAATCCCTCACGGATAGAACTGCAGGGTCGAGGGGTCCATCAGCCTGGGCCTCTGCCGCCTCTGTTCGGTTCCAGAGATCTGATGCACATGCTTCCGGATTAGCATTCAGATGGCTTGTATCGTCTGTACGAGCTTGAAGTAAAGAGACACTATAACTATGGTCAAAATCCCTCACGGATAGAACTGGGCTCAACTGAGAGACACCAGATGACGTTCCAGCCGTAGAACCGTTCAAGACATCAACAATTGTTGACAAAAGGGCTGCTGGTTTGGCCGGTTCAATTGCAAATGTTTCATCAGTTAGAATGCAGGTATCATCCATAAGGCTCAGCTCCAAATCAGGTCCAGGTGTGTGCGCTGCCTTTTCCCCAGATGTGCTGCTTGGTATGGGAGCCACACTAGGCTCTGGGGCCAAGGCTGCAGGACATGGAGTCTGAAGTGAGTTCCCTTCGGCCATCACAGCACTGGGACCACATCCGTCATCACTTTTTGTTGGATTCATTTCTTGACCAAGACTGAACCCTAAATCTGGAGTCTCTTGAGTCTGTGACTGTTTCAACACTTCCTCCTTTCCTGTTCCATTCGCTTCCTCCAACAGGAAGTCAGCCTCTAACAGGAAGTCTGCACGTTGACTTTTCAAAGCTGACTGCTGACCTGTTGTTGGCTGGCTATTTGCAAGTTGAGCTGCTAGTTCATAGTCTACGTCGAACGAGTCGCTGTTCAAGAGCAAGTCAAAAATATCTGGCAGCTTCCTGGTACTTCTTTTTATCACTTTCTTGGGCATGGGCGTCTGAAGGGTTTGTTTGGACCTTTTTATAGCTGGTGCAGATGACCCCATGTCATCCAGCTGTAGGGACCCCTCTGTTGCTCTGTTGTCACTCATAGCTTTGTCAGCAGAGGGATATCTGGACTCAGAGTCCTGGCTGAGACTAGAAGTGTGAGAGAGGAGGGGTTCCAAGCGCTGCAACGTTCAAAAGGAGAAGAATACGATGTGCAAGATGAATATCCTCCATCTTTGCCAAGTTGACTTAAAGGGCAAGTGGACACTGACTACGTATTGACAGGACATGTGTGTCAAGGACCTGTAGTCTAATTTGAACATCACACCTACCTGACGATGAAAGGCAGTAATGTGGTCAAGAGTCAGTAAACCACGTTGATCTGTGTGGTCATGTTCTCCCTTTCCTACGATCCCTACAAGTAGACAACACACAAGGAGATAGTAAAGAGATACCATCGCATGTAAAGAGCAGATGGTTCTAATGATCAATTTAAGTGGTGCTGTCACAAGGCTTTCAATTTAAATGTTGAAATTCATTTTCAATACCATTTATAGTATGAAAAGCTAACCGAGAACTACTGTACCTATCTTTGATGCTGACATCAACATTAACTGTACATATGATGTTCATGATTTATGAATGTTGAATAACTAGTAATTGGGTAAATTGTGATAACTCTTTATTTGAAAGAGTGATCTCTGAATTCCATCACAATAAATGCTCTTGTAGAATCAGTCATGCTAAAGGTGAAACATTTTACAGGAAAACAAAACTGTTATGTAAATTCTACTGGTACTGAGAAAAAGATGAAGAGCAACTGAAGAATAATACATATTTAATAAATAAAGCAATATATTATTACAATATTAATAACCGATTCAAAGTTCCACATAGTTACACACAAACGAAAAATAACAGGCATTTTGGTGGAAAAAATTATAATATGTATCTAATACAATGGGTCATATGGAACACCTGAGAATTGCTGTTTATTAAGACTTATATATGTCTATTGTCTATTGTCAGCATGAAAATACTGTCAGCACAGTAACAGATATTGTGGTACACAGCAACCAGACCTGCAAACTCCCGAGAGTGAAAAAGGTGACAAGGTCCGAAACCAAGTTATGGTAGGGGGGAATACATTTTTAGTGATTTTAATATGCAAATTATGCTTTTTGGAGCGTTTTGAAACTAGAATTTCTGTGTGCGAGGAGATACATGGCTCTTGCGAGGCGCATTGTATATCCATGCCAATTACAACCCCAAATACAATTATGTAGATGTCCAGATTCACAGTTGAAACATTTTATTTAGAATTTCAATGTTTCTTTTTCCCTAAAAAGAGAGAACAAATATCTCATAAAAAGTTGGTTATTTACTTAAAGGACAATGCTCGTTTTTGACAACCTGGACCTTATTTACGACATATTATAAGACGTTTGACTCACCGAGATCAGTTTGGTGTAGTTCGGAGGCATGTAGAAGAAATGTAAAATCCAGCGCGAGCCAGTATATCCATGTAATGGCGGTGATCGGGGCAACGAGAATGCAGCTTCTAAAAATCTATTTTCTGCCGCGAAACGGTTGTTTTCATCAATCTGTCTGGATGAATCGCTAGTTGTGCTTACATAGAGCATAACTGTTGTGGTTTTCACATGCCATGATCTTTAGAAACGTCTTTCGAAACGAAATAGCTTCCTCACTTTCTCCAGCACTAATGCGCACAGCGTGCAATCGTTGCTCCAGCACGCTGTGCGCATGCGTGCTGGAGCAAGTGAGGAAGCTATTTCGTGTCTAAAGACGTTTCTAAAGATCATGGCATGTGAAAACCACAACAGTTATGAAAGAAAGCTACTGGACATAAGTTTTGTTTCTGCTTGAGGGGCAACTAGTAGTGTCCTCTATCCTAATTTTAAACCGCAAAAATATCCAAACAACAGCTGATCAGAGATTTTGTGATTAGCAGCAGCAGCTTTGGAGATATTTGGGCTGTATGAAAAAACGCTGTATGAGGAGATCCTGGGAGAAAACTCGCGCAATTGGAATGGATGTTGGACGCTGTTGACATGACATTATTCAACTGGAGATCAAGACCCGTTATCCAGACCCAGGATCTGTATTTATACACTCGTCTGCTGTGGTTAGTCACTATTTCACGTTCTGAATTGACCCACTACTCTATAACATTTAGCTTGTAGCAACCAAGTTTGTACTTATATCTATGCCAAGCTAACCAGTTAGTATTATCCAATAAGGTTTATTCTAGCCTGAACATCAAACGCGGTCATTCTCCCCTCACCCCCCCCCCTTTTTGGAAAACTCCCCGGATCTGCAGGATTCATGTGAATGACCCAAATGACAACAAAAAAAAAACAGCGATTGAGAGGCGACTAGTTTGCAGGTATGAGCAACTTCAAACCACTTTGGTGGGAAAGATGTACACATCATCATCAGAAGACTCCTGACAGCTCCTTAACGCAGGTCTGTTAAACAGTGCCATCCAGGGCTGAAAATTAACACCCGCCACTGGCGGGTAAAATTTCCATTTGGCGACTAAATTTCAGAGGCTATCCGCCACGCTGGCGGGTAAATGTTTGTACCAATAGTCATGTAATAAATTATGCGTGCCACATCCATGCAATAGGCCGGCGTTCTGTTTGTTGTGTGTTGCACTTAAAAAGCTCCCCCGCTGCACCAAATAAAGTTTTCAGTCACATGACTGTTGCGGAGCCTCGCGCACTAGGAGAGACTGGTGACGCGAGGCTACTCGTGCACAGAAAATCGTTCCCATTTACCTCAGAGGACGCGCGCTACTACAGTCGACACCTACAGTAGATGTGTACCATCCTGTCTCTGGGCTTCCATAGCATACCAAGCCTCTCAGAAGGGATGTCTTTGATCGCTTGTCATGTAGCTTATAAACTCTGAAGACGGTACTGGTTCCTCCTTGACTGACTTCACTGGTCAGCCAGCTCAGGTTTAACTTTACATGATGACAGGCTGTGAATATGTTACATTATATGTATTTTGTTCATAAACACATAAAGACCTAGCCCTTCTCAGTCCTGTTGTCGCATGCTCGCCCATGCCAGACAACAGTCCTTTCCAGCTCCATTCACTTCGCCGTCAAAATAAATTAAGGTCGGCCTATTTAGGAGAGGCGCTCATATTTACAAGTGTCAGATAAACATGAAACTTCCCTTACCTAAGCAAAATGGTCTATTTAAACAAATGCTGGGTTTTGAAGCCTCGGTGCTACCATTAAATAACTTATTTAGACGCGTTCTGTCCGAGTGAAATTATTATCTTCTTCTGTGGTGGTGGCGGTGCTTTGAAGCTTCAAAGAGAGGTATCTGTCTGCAAGGGTGTACCACAGGGTTCTATTTTAGGTCCACTTTTATTTACTATTTATATGAACAACCTGGGTCAAAATGTGTCAGATACAAATGTTCATTTCTATGCTGATGACACAGTAATTTACTGTTGTGCATCTTCTCTTTTCCTGGCCACCTGCAAAATGCTTTTAATGTGATTCGGGATACCCTACTGCACCTGAAGCGTATTCTTAATTCTGAAAAGAGAAAACTTATGATTTTTAGCAATTCTAAGACGAGACCACATAATATCCCTTCTGTGGTTACTCTGAATGGAAGGATCATAGAGACTGTCAGTTCTTATAAATACTTAGGTATTTTAATTGATGAACTAGTGAAAAAGCTGAGACTGAAATTTAGTTTTTATTTCCGTAATAAGTTGTACTTTTCTCTTAATGTAAAAAAGCGACTTGTTGCTGCCACTTTTTAAAAAATGTACTAGACTACGGTGATCTTTTGTATATGCATGCTTCTGCTCAGTGTCTACATGAGATTGACAGTTTCTCATGCTGCCCTGAGATTTATAACGAATTGCAAAGCCCTGACTCATCACTGTGAGTTATATTCTCGGGTGGGTTGGCCCTCCTTGGCCACCTGCAGGCTCCATCACTGGTACACCTTCATATATAAGACAATTTTGGGTCTGCTTCCATCGTACCTATGTGTCTTTACCAGGCAAAAGAGTACTGGACAATATTCCTTGCCCTCCAATGACCTTTACCTACTTTCAGTCACAAATGTCTGCACAGAACTTGGGAAAAAGGCATTTGCTTACTCAGCCCCCATGGCTTGGAACAATCTGCAGAATGTCTTGCAACTTGATAGCCTAGTTTCCTTAAATTAGTTTAAATCTCGATTGAAGAATTTAGAGACAGCTTCTATAAGCTGTCAGTGCCTTTGATTCTGTCCGATGAACTTAGACTTTTAAAATGTTACAGGTTTACTCTTTTTATGTTCTCTAATGTTGTTCTTTATATGTTATGTCTGTAACTGTGTTTATTTTATGCTGTTGCCTGTCTTGTCCAGGTCTCCCTTGAAATGGGACCTCCTGGTTAAATAAAGGTTAAATAAAAATAAAAATAATTAAGCAAATAAATCACAATGTCGCAATTGCTTCTGCAGCCACATTCGTTCACATGGTTGACAAAACCCATGCAATTACAGTATACATATGTAACTGGCAAATCAATATTACATTTGCTTCTTTTTCATCTGTGATAAAAAAAAGACTCAAACATCTGGATGAAGTACCTTTAGCAGAGGCTTCTGTGACCTTGGGGGTCTCAAGGACCCTATCACTGGAGGAGGTCGGTGTTCCCAGGCTGGTGTCACGTGTTTTGGCTGAACTCCTGAGCTTTCTCCCAACGGCCAGTTGTGGGCTGATAGCCCCATCCCCTGTCTACGAGACAAACCATAAGATGAGATGATGATCTCATGGCCAGGGTCACGTCTGTCCACTCTCTGTCATCTTCAAAAAGTCTGTTGAAGTAATGAATTGATAACCCCTGCAATCCACACCTCAAGTGTGTTGAAGATATACTCAGACCCTCCCTGTTTCTAAAATACACTTTACAACCAATATACAAATAGTTTTAAGGTCCTCAATGCTGACACAAGGGACTTCATTTAACAGACTACTGTCTTTCACTGCAATCTCCTCTTTTAAAATGTTCCTGAAAACATATTTACTCTGTCTTCGGGGTTATTGTTCGACATCCTTCCTTCACTGTCTAATGAATCCGTGTTCTTTGGTTTTCTTAAAGCTGTAAAAGAGAGAAGAAAAAGCCTTCCAGTGTTTTAAAACATTCAACACAATCAATCCAGATGAAATGCCGATGTGCTTTAAATACCTGACCGCGCCCCCCTCTTGTTCTTGGGTATCTTCCTCTCCATCAGCCTCAGCAGAGCGCCATCTGCGGTGAGGTCATAGGCCGTCTCTCCAGCCTGGCCACTCAGCAGCGGGTCAGCGCCGTGCCTCAACAGCAGCTCTGCAGTCTGGCCAGATGCATAATGCATCAATCAATCAATCAATCAATCCTTTATTTATATAGCACATTTCCTGCAAATTGCAATGCAATTTGCTTTACAGAAACACGACATGAAACAATAACAGACAATACAAAACAACAACAGACAATACAACAAGAGGTGTTTAAAGGATAAGAACACTGATTTTCATGTTTAGCCCTATTCCTGGCTTCACTGGCATATATCTGACTAGTACAGGTTAAAATATTTCTGTTTTGTGCAGTACACAGTTTGTGCTGGCTCGTTGCTAGCTATGGGCACACTCGAAAAACTCGAAAAAGTATGATATACGTGGATTTCAAGTTCAGGAATAACATGGTTTATGCTTACCAAGCTCTGAAGTCGTCCTGTAAACACCATAGGTAAATTCATCCGAATCCGAATTTCGTGGAGGTTTACAGCGTGCAAGGATGGCTGTTGTATGTTCGGTGAAATTAGTACTGTTTACAAGTTACTGTTGTTTCGAAATGCAGAGGCGAAAGGACCTATGGTGTTTACAGGACGACTTCAGAGCTTGGTAAGCATAAACCATGTAATTCCTGAACTTGAAATCCACTTATATCATACTTTTTCGAGTTTTTCGAGCAACGACGTTATTGACACAGAACTCTGTACTGCACAAAACAGAAATATTTTAACCTGTACTAGTCAGATACATGCCAGTGAAGCCAGGAATAGGGCTAAACATGAAATTCAGTGTACATATCCTTTAAAAGTCGAGATTAAATACACGGATACAAGCGGACGAAATGAGTTTTCTCCGGAGGGTGGCTGGGGTCTCCGAGAGATCGGGTGAGAAGTTCAGTCATCCGGGAGAGACTTGGAGTAGAGCCGCTGCTCCTTTGCGTCGAAAGGAGCCAGTTGAGGTGGTTCGGGCATCTAGTTAGGATGCCTCCTGGGCGCCTCCCTAGGGAGGTGTTCCAGGCGTGTCCGGCTGGGAGGAGGCCGCGGGGTAGACCCAGGACTAGGTGGCGGGACTACATCTCCACACTGGCCTGTGAGCGGCTAAAGATTCCCCAGGCAGAGCTGGTTGATGCTGCTAGGGAAAGGGATGTCTGGGGCCCCCTGCTGGAGCTGCTGCCTCCGCGACCCGACCCCTGAGGCGGATGAAGGCGGATGAAGATGGATGGATGGATGGATGGATTAAATAGATATGTTTTGAAGTCTCGCTTGAACGTCTCCAGAGTCTCAGTCAATCTGAGGCTCTCTGGCAGTGTTCCGCAGTCTGGGGGCATAGTGGCAGAAGGCTGCCTCTCCATGCCTCTTCGTCCTAGCTGCTGGGACTGTCAGAAGTTCGGCACCAGAGAACCTCAGGGATCGTGCTGGTGTATTCATGGGTTAGTCCTAGACCTGCCATGTTGGGGACCAACACAGGTGTTTCAAATGAATGAATTAGTTCTACTCCATAGGATTCTATGCAGTAGAGCCAATCAGATAAATTGAAACACCTGTGTTGGTCCCCAATATGGCAGGTCTAGGACTACATTTGAAACCCATGAATATCTAACAAGCATTTCAGACCTATATTTTGGAGCATGGTTGTGGAGTGATTTATAAGCCAGTAGCTGAATCTTAAAGTCTACTCTGAAGCTGACAGGTAGCCAATGAATGCAGTGCCTTCAGGACGGGTGTAATGTGAGCCCTCCGTCTGGATTTTTGTAAGGACTTGTTCCGCGGCGTTTTGTATCATTTGCAGACGATTGATGGTTTTCTTTGGTAGGCCACAAAAGAGGGCATTGCAATAGTCCAGTCTGCTGGTTATAAATGCATGCATAAGTCTTTCAGGTTCAGCCTTTGAAAGGAAGGATTGCACTTTTGCTATGTTTCTTAAATTATAGAAATATACCCTAGTTATGTTATTGACCTGAGATTCAAAGTTGAGATCAGAGTCGACTATGACACCTACATTTCTAACCTGGTGTTTGGTGTTTAGTGCCAGTGTATTTAAAGGACAATGCTCGTTTTTGACAACCTGGACCTTATTTACGACATATTATAAGACGTTGGACTCACCGAGATCACTTTGGTGTAGTTCGGAGGCATGTAGAAGAAATTTAAAATCCAGCGTGAGCCAGTATATCCATGTAATGGCGGTGGTGGGGGCACTTGAATGCAGTTTCTAAAAATCTCGCTGCGAAACGGTTGTTTTCATCAATCTGTCTTGATGAATCGCTAGTTGTGCTTATAGAGCATAGGCCTGTTGTGGTTTTCACATGCCATGATCTTTAGAAACGTCTTTCGAAACGAAATAGCTTCCTCACTTGCTCCAGAACTAATGCGCACAGCGCGCAATCGTTGCTCCAGCACGCTGTGCGCATGCGTGCTGGAGCAAGTGAGGAAGCTATTTCGTGTCTAAAGACGTTTCTAAAGATCATATTACAGAGGCATGTGAAGAACCACAACAGGCCTATGCTCTATGTAAGCACAACTAGCGATTCATCAAGACAGATTGATGAAAACAACCGTTTCGCGGCAGAAAATAGATTTTTAGAAGCTGCATTCTCGTTGCCCCGACCACCGCCATTACATGGATATACTGGCTCGCGCTGGATTTTAAATTTCTTCTACATGCCTCCGAACTACACCAAAGTGATCTCGGTGAGTCAAACGTCTTATAATATGTCGTAAATAAGGTCTAAGTTGTCAAAAACTAGCATTGTCCTTTAAATGTGTAGATAATCTCCCTCTTTCTGTTTTATCACCAATGACCATTATCTCTGTTTTACCTTGATTGAGCTGGAGAAAGTTGTGTGTCATCCATGCATTTATATCAGCGATATAATATATATCAGCGATATAATGCATGCAGCTCATTTCCCTGGCCTCTTCAAGACTCAGTCGTCCAATCAAAACACTTGCTCAATCTCTGTAAAGTTGCCTTTTAGATCAGCAGGGCAACCAGTAACATGTTGAATACATCACCATGCTGTATGTGATTTATGTACATTACATCTCTATGACCCAAGTCTGAACTATGGGTAGCTTAAAGGTGCAGTGTGTAGAATTTTGTGGAAGAGTTTAAGTTGGTAGAAATTAAATATAATATGCATACGTTTTTTTTTAATTACTGTATAATCCCATGAATAAATAAGATTTATTTTTGTTACCTTAGAATAAGCCCTTGTATCTACATAGGGAACGGGTCTTTCCACGGACGCCACCATGTACTTGTATTCAGTTGGTTGTTATCTGCAACCTCATCACTAGATGCCAAAAATCCCACACACTGCACCTTTAAGTTGACAGAGACTTTGACCATTTTTGTTAAATAACTGACCTAACAAGCCTTTTGCTTCATATGTAGTAAGAAAACAGTGGTGCCAACCTTCAGGTCCCCATTTCTGACAGCACCATGGAGAGGTGTGACACCATCGGCCAGACAGTTGACCAGAGCTCCAGCACCGATCAGATCCACAGCAATGTCATAGTGACCGTAGGCTACGGCCTCGTGGAGGGCAGTCCAGCCTGGGAGAGAACATCTCATCACTGATAAAGCTCTTCTTCTATCCAAATGACAAGTTATATTGCCATCAAATGGTGTAACAATAGATCCACACATTCAGTCATTCATTCAGTTAACATCCCATACATTCAAGAAGTACCGGGTGGGTAAGGGTTGGGGAACGGTGGAATGAATGTATGCTTTCTGTCAGATACAGATGTCAGATGATATGCATGTATGTATGGTTTTGTGTGTGTGATTCATTTGTATTTTATTTTTCTGTTGTTCCAAATATGTACGTTTATCAGTCACATGGCATAGATGAATAGATTGATGGATGGATAGATCGATGGATGGAAAATTGTATACGGAAAATTGTAAAGGCCTATCTATAAGTTATGTCACTGACAATTATTATTTGTATTGTTACTGTTCTTGATTCAACACCTGCAAACCTTATATAAAATAAAATAAAAAACTGGTCCCCCCCCCCAAAAAAAGAACTGGTATTTGTGTCATGCCGATGAGCTCATGGCCGACTCCAGTGTCTTCCTACCTGCATAGTCCGTCAGGTTGACGTTAGGTCCCACCTGTAGGATGTCCCAGACTCTCCGAGTGTCTCCCTGTCTCGCGGTCACGTGCAGCAGCGTCTCGCCAAAGCGGTTCCTCCTGTGGACGCTGGTCAGAGGGATGGTCTTCATGTCTGAGGACAAACCAAAATACTCTGAGTGAATTTCAACTCTACGTTCAGCTACTGCAATGGAATCCCAACTCATTCAGCTGGCAGAACAAAACTGCTGTCACTAAATTCAAATAGGACTGGCTAAGATAAATGACTGGTCTTTAGAAGCTGGGAGCTTATCCACAACACTGACTTAATGTTATGAAATCACACATGGGTCTGATATACTCCAAGTACTTTTAACAGAGGCCTGTGTGTTCTTAGGAGTGCGGGGGAGCTGCTTCTTATTTGTGTCTCTGGGCCGGATGCTGGAGCCAGGGCTGGACTCCCCGCTGGTCTGGTCTGACGCAGCCGGCCTCCGGAGGGTCCTCCCTCTGAGCTTCCTCCCCGAGCCCCCCAGACTCTGGGAAGGGCTGGCATCCTGGGTCTCTCCGGCGTCCTGGGTCCCTCCGACGTCCTGGGTCTCTCCAGCGGCGCCCTTTGTTGTTTGCTGTGAGTTTCGGGGTTGTCTTGGAACTGCAAAATATTAAATACCAAAATGAAGACAGTCCTGGGAGAAGAGGACTCGATATGGTGTCAATTAGGAGGAAAAATACAACCAAAAACATGCTCTGGTTCTGACCTGATGGTGCTTTTCTTTTGCCTTTGGGCATCTTCGTCTCCATCAGCGTCAACAGAGAGGCGTGTGTGGTGATGTCATAGGCGGTCTCTCCAGCCTCGTCCTTCAGCAGTGGGTCTGCGCCACAACCCAGCAGCAGCTTCGCAATCTAGGAATCAAACATGTCAAGGGATCTGTGAGCAGGAAAATTCACTGACATCCTGTCTCTCAAACACAGAGCACCTTAGGTGGAACACCACCTATTAAATTCCCTAGGCATTGAGGAAGACCCATTGGAGTTATGCTCAACATGTCCAAAACTCCCATCTAAGAGAACCCCCCCCCCCCCCCCAACCTGTCTGTTCCTGGCCGTAGTACCAGGCATGCCAGCCAGCTCCAGTCCAGGAAAACAAGAATTGAGCACTATAGGAACTCTACCATCCCCTATCTGAGCACTATAGGAACTCTACCATCCCCTATCTGAGCACTATAGGAACTCTACCATCCCCTATCTGAGCACTATAGGAACTCTATATCCTCTATCTGAGCACTATAGGAACTCTACCATCCCTTATCTGAGCACTATAGGAACTCTATATCCCCTATCTGAGCACTATAGGAACTCTACCATCCCCTATCTGAGCACTATAGGAACTCTATATCCTCTATCTGAGCACTATAGGAACTCTATATCCTCTATCTGAGCACTATAGGAACCCTACCATCCCCTATCTGAGCACTATAGGAACTCTATATCCCCTATCTGAGCACTATAGGAACTCTATATCCCCTATCTGAGCACTATAGGAACTCTACCATCCCCTATCTGAGCACTATAGGAACTCTATATCCTCTATCTGAGCACTATAGGAACTCTACCATCCCCTATCTGAGCACTATATGAACTCTATATCCTCTATCTGAGCACTATAGGAACTCTATAGCCTCTATCTGAGCACTATAGGAACTCTATATCCCCTATCTGAGCACTATAGGAACTCTACCATCCCCTATCTGAGCACTATAGGAACTCTATATCCTCTATCTGAGCACTATAGGAACTCTACCATCCCTTATCTGAGCACTATAGGAACTCTACCATCCCCTATCTGAGCACTATAGGAACTCTACCATCCCTTATCTGAGCACTATAGGAACTCTACCATCCCTTATCTGAGCACTATAGGAACCCTACCATCCCCTATCTGAGCACTATAGGAACTCTACCATCCCCTATCTGAGCACTATAGGAACTCTACCATCCCTTATCTGAGCACTATAGGAACTCTACCATCCCCTATCTGAGCACTATAGGAACTCTACCATCCCTTATCTGAGCACTATAGGAACTCTACCATCCCTTATCTGAGCACTATAGGAACTCTACCATCCCCTATCTGAGCACTATAGGAACCCTACCATCCCCTATCTGAGCACTATAGGAACTCTACCATCCCCTATCTGAGCACTATAGGAACTCTATATCCTCTATCTGAGCACTATAGGAACCCTACCATCCCCTATCTGAGCACTTTAGGAACTCTATATCCCCTATCTGAGCACTATAGGAACTCTATATCCTCTATCTGAGCACTATAGGAACTCTATATCCTCTATCTGAGCACTATAGGAACTCTACCATCCCCTATCTGAGCACTTTAGGAACTCTATATCCCCTATCTGAGCACTATAGGAACTCTACCATCCCCTATCTGAGCACTATAGGAACTCTACCATCCCCTATCTGAGCACTATAGGAACTCTATATCCTCTATCTGAGCACTATAGGAACTCTATATCCTCTATCTGAGCACTATAGGAACCCTACCATCCCCTATCTGAGCACTTTAGGAACTCTATATCCTCTATCTGAGCACTATAGGAACTCTATATCCTCTATCTGAGCACTATAGGAACTCTACCATCCCCTATCTGAGCACTTTAGGAACTCTATATCCTCTATCTGAGCACTATAGGAACTCTATATCCTCCATCTGAGCCCTATAGGAACTCTACCATCCCCTATCTGAGCACTATAGGAACTCTACCATCCCCTATCTGAGCACTATAGGAACTCTACCATCCCCTATCTGAGCACTATAGGAACTCTACCATCACCTATCTGAGCACTATAGGAACTCTATATCCTCTATCTGAGCACTATAGGAACTCTATATCCTCTATCTGAGCACTATAGGAACTCTACCATCCCCTATCTGAGCACTTTAGGAACTCTACCATCCCCTATCTGAGCAGACTGCTTAATGAAAATGCATAACCTGAATAATTCATCCCGTGTAAACTTGATGCAATGTCTCTCATCAAACTTGAGACTAAAGCAGCAACCTTCAGGTGTCCCTTCCCGACAGCATCATGGAGGGGTGTGACTCCATTGTCTGCAGTACAGTTGACCAGAGCTCCTGCCCTAATCAGATCCACGCTGATGTCATAGTCGCCAATGAGCACAGCTTCATGGAGGGCAGTCCAACCTGAAAGACAAGTTATTGGTCAGAGGCAGCTTTGATACTTAATTCTGCTCTATAGCACATCGGTGGCGTTAGTCTACAATGTTGACCAAAGCGTCTTACCGGCGTTATCGGTCATGTTGACGTTCGGCCTGACCCGCAGAATGTCTCTGACCCTCTGAGCGTCTCTGGTCATCACAACCACGTGGAGCTGCGTCTCTCCGTAGCGGTTTCTCTTGCTGCTGCTTTTCAGGGTCACCCGGCTCCTGCCCTCTGACCCCAAAAGACTGTTCCTCACTCCTGAGAATCAGATGACCAGAGTTTAGAATATGCCTGCTCTACAGGTATGTCTCTCTTGACAATACAATGTTCATTCTGAGATTGTAAAATTAACAAAGTATCTGGAAAACAACATCTATGATGTGTCCACCGGGAGCGTTTATAAAAACGCTGTAGTCTTCTTCTCATTAATCTAAAGTGATGCGTTAACGGCCGTCAGGAAGCTATTTCAGCGCTGCAGTCATGGGTGCCCTGTGTTTCAGAGCTGAAAACAGATCTACTGTTGCTAAATCATAGCGCTCGTTATCAGTCACTTTATTAATCCCAGCTGTCCAATCAGATCGAAGGAGGGGCGACAAACATGAAGTTGTGTGCTGGTGTCAGAGAACCCACGCCAACACTGCTCCAACAGCAGTGCTCAGAGGTTTCAGCTAAAAATAAAAATCTCTCTATGGACACACCCTACAGTGAATGAGTGGGGCACAGCCTAGTATACAATATACAATGTCAACAGAAAATGATTACTTTTAGGAGGGGCCTTGTGTATCACAGGGTGTGGAGTCTTTCTGTTGCCACTGCAACTTTGTTTCCTGTCGACTTGACGGTTCCTAGACACCGTTCCCTCCGAGACCGACCTTACTGTTCTCCTTCAGGGGAAGAGTTAATGTCACCCAGTGGTGAAGAGGAAGCTGCCAGTAATCATCTTTGGATTACATATAAGGAGAAATACATTTATGAATGTCAAACATATGCAGTGCCTATGAAAAGTATTCACCCCCCTTGGACTTTCCACATTTTATCTACAACATGGAATCAAAATAGATTCAATTTAGTTTTTTGTCACCGATACACTCTATAATGTTAAAGTGGAAAAAAAAGTTGATCAAAATGTATATACTTTTCATAGGCACTGTATATGGCCATGTAGCATGAGATATCCCGATATGTATTGAGAACACACTCCCATGTAAGGCAGCGAGTGACAGACGAGTGAGTGAGTTTCCTTCGAGCCGAGCTGGACTTTCCTAAGCTGCTGTCCATGCCTACTTACATCGCTGTCGGCTGCTCTCTGTTCCTCCCTGCAACAGACGCAGGGCAGAAAGAATAGCATACATTTGCAACGCACATATATTATGTTACGCCATCAATAATTTGACAGGTCGTAGCGCTATTTCACAGCTGGCATAAGGACTACATTGTCTCTGCAGCATCTGGTGCGATTGTTCTGTTCAGGTTGATGAAGACGGGAGATGTGGAGCCTGGTATGAGAGAATCGTTGAGGAATGTTTACCCCCTATTGACTATGGTCTCAACATACAAAGACCAGTGTCTTCCCCTCCTAAGCCGTATACAGTATGTAACAGAGAGACCACTGGCCTTCCCACTACAGCCACCAGTGTACAGTCAGTACATGCTGTACTTCTCTCACTGAATAAGCATCTGATTGTGTGGCTGGGCCCCCCCGCCCTCCCCAGGGCTTTAAAACGGCGGTTGGTTTTGAAGCCCACCATCAAGAGTCAATGTCTCTTGGAGAGACTGAATGTAAACTCAAATACTCATCGCTTCAGAGTACAAGGTCACTTATGGTTTTCATATGCTTCAGAATCTCCAAAGCCTGGGACATCAATCAATCAATTAAAGCTTTATTTGTATAACACATTTCATACAGAGGCAACACAATGCGCTTTAAAGAGAACAAGGGAAGTGGGCATACGACCCACCCCTACATATTCCAGGACATGCTCTTAATCTACAGCTTCTTCTTTACCATTGCTGACTTATTGTCATCTGGAACTTATTATAGGATTCTGATAAGATGCTTTCATTACCAGAATAAAATGTAATCGATATTAGTCTGCATTCTAAAATGGCGATTGAGGTTGTGGTGATTCAAATTCATTTCAAATCCTGATTTATGACATTCACAATGTTCTTACCACTACCTGATATAGCCAATCTGGCACTCATCTGAGTGGTAACAGAACATAGTAACAGTGCACTCCACTAGTAACAGGTTGTGGTGTGTAATGAATCCAAAGCAATACAAATCTTGTTCTATGGCGCCATCTGCTGAGCACCTCCGAAACACTGAAACCACCAGACCGGTCCCCATTTCAGAGTGACTTCACGTTCATGTTACCCTCAGGTGTATTATACCTTCAGAGATACTATTACATGCAACTGTGACCCTACTTTGGTAATACTATCCTCAGTGATGTCGAATTATCTGTGTAAGCTTTTCATTGTACATGGAAACTTTTTACTTGTATATTATACACATGCTAAATAAACCACCTTGAGCCTAGTCTCTCTCCAGACCCAAATATTACTTTGAATCGCTGTGCTCTGCATACTACAGGTGCATCTCAGAAAATTTGAATATTGTGGAAAGTTCATTATTTTCCGTAATTTAATTCAAACAGTGAAACTTTCATGTATTCTAGATCCGTTACACAAAGTGAAATATGTCAAGCCTTTTTGTATTAATCTTTATGATTGTACTGTATGTTCAGTATGTTCATTTATACTCAATACTTGCACAACATAACGCAGGTTAGATGGGCGGGGCATATGAGCGTCTGACCGCGAAAGTCGTTACTGATTGGTGTCGCAGGGATTCCTGCGAAACCAATTAATTGCCAGGATTTGAGCACCAGATTTTTGCATTAAGTGTCCCAGACGCAGAGAGAGATCTGCAGCATTCTGTTATCAGCGAGAGAACTCTCACAGGTCTGGTGTTGAGACTACCCTGAGCCTTACCTCTCACGGGTGTGGTCTAGTGTTGAGACTACCCTGAGCCTTACCTCTCATGGGTCTGGTGTTGAGACTACCCTGAGCCTTACCTCTCACAGGTCTGGTGTTGAGACTACCCTGAGCCTTACCTCTCATGGGTCTGGTCTGGTGTTGAGACTACCCTGAGCCTTACCTCTCACAGGTCTGGTGTTGAGACTACCCTGAGCCTTACCTCTCACAGGTCTGGTGTTGAGACTACCCTGAGCCTTACCTCTCATGGGTCTGGTGTTGAGACTACCCTGAGCCTTACCTCTCACAGGTCTGGTCTGGTGTTGAGACTACCCTGAGCCTTACCTCTCACAGGTCTGGTGTTGAGACTACCCTGAGCCTTACCTCTCACAGGCCTGGTGTTGAGACTACCCTGAGCCTTACCTCTCACGGGTCTGGTGTTGAGACTACCCTGAGCCTTACCTCTCATGGGTCTGGTGTTGAGACTACCCTGAGCCTTACCTCTCACAGGTCTGGTGTTGAGACTACCCTGAGCCTTACCTCTCACGGGTCTGGTGTTGAGACTACCCTGAGCCTTACCTCTCACGGGTCTGGTGTTGAGACTACCCTGAGCCTTACCTCTCACAGGTCTGGTCTGGTGTTGAGACTACCCTGAGCCTTACCTCTCACGGGTCTGGTCTGGTGTTGAGACTACCCTGAGCCTTACCTCTCACAGGTCTGGTGTTGAGACTACCCTGAGCCTTACCTCTCACAGGTCTGGTGTTGAGACTACCCTGAGCCTTACCTCTCACAGGTCTGGTGTTGAGACTACCCTGAGCCTTACCTCTCAAGGGTCTGGTGTTGAGACTACCCTGAGCCTTACCTCTCACGGGTCTGGTGTTGAGACTACCCTGAGCCTTACCTCTCAGTGGAGCTGCCCTGCTGCCGGAGTGCCTCCCTCTGCTGTCCTGCCTCTGGACGTCACGGCTCCTGGTCTCTGGACCGCAGCCCGTCTGGGAATGCTCCCTTCTGCCACCCTGGACAGGTCTCCGGGCTGCCCTCCCGCTGGAGCTGCTCTGTGTCTCAGCACTGTGTGAGGAGGGCTTGGTCAACTCCGCCTGTCTCCTAGCTGTCTCGGTCAACTCCGTCTGTGTCCTAGCTGTCTCGGTCAACTCCGCCTGTCTCCTAGCTGTCTCGGTCAACTCCACCTGTCTCCTAGCTGTCTTGGTCAACTCCGCCTGTGTCCTAGCTGTCTCGGCTGTATAAGAGGTTCTGTTCCACCTCCCAGCAGGCTGAGAGGGACCCACTGGGGAGAGGATAGGACTATGGGGAGTACTGTAGATGTTACTTTCCCTATCTTCCTCCATCCCACTGTCCGCTGGAAATGAGGAAAAATGCAACACTCATTCAGTCATGCAGCGTCACTGAAGGGTTCGCACCTCTAGGTGGGAGCAACTACACACTAGTTAATTTAGGATTCATTATCTACACTGGAGGTTTTGTGGAAGAGTAGACTAATTGTATATGCATGTATGTATTTGCTGTTTCTGCAAACCCCGCAAAAGGTGTGATGAGCATGCAAATTATGAGCTATTATGGCATCATCACACTTTTTGTGGTTATTTCCTTTACATCACATGCCTGGTGGATGGACAGACATTTTGGACATACTGTATTTCTCATACATGTGAGCATGACTACCACTCCTGTGTATTGCATACTTCTGCTACTGTACCACAGCAGTTGTTAAACTCTAACACTGGTGATAAGTGATGATAACCAACACTGTCTAGATAAGTTGCATGTGATCTGCACACTGCACACATGCAAGCAAAACTTTGGACGCACCTCTGTCAACTTCTTGAGTGACACCGCTGCCTGTTCTTTTGTTACTTGTATTTGCAGTTAATCTAGCATTGGAAATAGAGTGTATAACTGTAAATAATGGGGAACTGATAGCAGAGGGGTATGTACATTTCTACATAGTAAAGTATCAACAGAAATATGACAAAGAAAGTATAAATTTAGTAGTTTCCCTGCCCTGCCCTGAATAGATTACACACCTGGATACACATACAGGTAGGTCCTTGATCTGAAGCAGGAAGAAGGAATAAAACATGCACACGTATTACATTTCAGTTTCTAATATAAAATACCACATACATGTATGACTTGCCTGTATACAGCTGTCCTTTAAACAACCTAGCTCTTTAGTTTGCTAACGTACCTTCTCAGGAGCATGGGCTGTGAGCCCTAACTGTGGAGACATTCCTGTAACTTACCTTCTCAGGAGCATGGGCTGTGAGCCCTAACTGTGGGGACATTCCTGTAACTTACCTTCTCAGGAGCATGGGCTGTGAGCCCTAACTGTGGAGACATTCCTGTAACTTACCTTCTCAGGAGCATGGGCTGTGAGCCCTAACTGTGGGGACATTCCTGTAACTTACCTTCTCAGGAGCATGGGCTGTGAGCCCTAACTGTGGGGACATTCCTGTAACTTACCTTCTCAGGAGCATGGGCTGTGAGCCCTAACTGTGGGGACATTCCTGTAACTTACCTTCTCAGGAGCATGGGCTGTGAGCCCTAACTGTGGAGACATTCCTGTAACTTACCTTCTCAGGAGCATGGGCTGTGAGCCCTAACTGTGGAGACATTCCTGTAACTTACCTTCTCAGGAGCATGGGCTGTGAGCCCTAACTGTGGAGACATTCCTGTAACTTACCTTCTCAGGAGCATGGGCTGTGAGCCCTAACTGTGGAGACATTCCTGTAACTTACCTTCTCAGGAGCATGGGCTGTGAGCCCTAACTGTGGAGACATTCCTGTAACTTACCTTCTCAGGAGCATGGGCTGTGAGCCCTAACTGTGGGGACATTCCTGTTTGGGGAAAAAGTTGCTGTTTAGCTCGCTAGCAATTGTTAAGGTTTTAAGGAATAATAGTGCATTAAAGTGTTGTTGTATCAAATATAAGGAGTTGATACTGAGTGGGTAAAGGTGAACTTTCCCTGTCTCACCAGTTTGAGGGCCGCTGATGAGGCTGGGGTGATTCCGCCGGAAGGGCGACTCCATCAGATCCGACAGCATCAGCCTGGACAGGACAAGCACATGGGTGGTTAGCAGACAAGCACATGGGTGGTTAGCAGACAAGCACATGGGTGGTTAGCAGACAAGCACATGGGTGGTTAGCAGACAAGCACATGGGTGGTTAGCAGACAAGCACATGGGTGGTTAGCAGACATAGTGATCGAGCTACATTAGCTAGCAACATAACGAGTGCTATATGTACTAACTGTAGCTCGTATAGTAGTACACTATGATGTTGCATGGTAATGAGTTGTGAAATAAGTTAGTTAACGTCAACTATAACCCGTTATGGAGCTAGTTTTGCTGGCAGGGAGCTAATGTAGCACTAATAACTAGCAAGTCATCGGTAGCTATCTAATTTAACTGGACTGACCTGTTAATGTAGAGATTGGCATCTTCTCCCTCGGAATCCCCAAATTCAGAAGCAGGCACAAAGTCAGTGTCGGGTAAACTAGAATCCATAATATTACTGATGCTCAGTCAGTATTTAGCTAGGAGGGTCTGGTTGGGCTTTATGGCCGTTTGTGTGTTCTGACAGGTGACGTATGTGGCGGGAAATTTTGGGTGGACGCTAGATCCTCAGGGAGAAAGTCCCCGGAACTGCGCATGCGCGCATTCGAGCGCTATGATTGGTCACCGCTTCTCCCCTCAGCTAACGTCGTTCCGCGCGGCATTCGTGCGGACTCAACTGTCTTCTCCACTCCACTTCACGGTAAGCAAAGTTAACCCCTTACCCCTAAACGGCCTCTGCGTTTATGGGAACTAGCCTTTACTATAAACCTTGTCATTCGTTTATTACTGCCCAAGCAGTGGCGCCCGATTCATGTGTTCAGCCGACTAGCCTGGGCCTATTTGCTTTGCAGTTGTGGTTTCCGGTCTATGCGGATACTGTCCAAAAACACTGTCCAAAACCTACCCATAAACCTACGATGCGATGTGATGCGTCCTTCCGGAATAGGCTACTTCGTTTGGTATGTCCATGTTTTGTTCTAATTCGTAGCGACTGGTGAGACTAGGCTGCTCGATTCTGCATTTGTGTGACAGGATACCAGCAGGCTCTAGACCGGAAACCAAGCGAATAGAAACCGAGGCTAATAGGCTCTTTGCACAAACTCCACTACTTCCTGAAATTCTACAGGCATCCTTATTTCCTGTCCTATACTATTGGATGGAAGTGATTAATTAGGTGTGCGGCACACCTGATCACACCTGATTAATCACTTCCATCCAATGGTATAGGACAGGAAATAAATATGCCTGTAGAATTTCAGGAAGTAGTGGAGTTTCAGACAACAACCTGCAATAACCTATTTATTAATCATTAATCGTCGAAGACGATTGTGATTGTGATCTTATTGACAGCGCAGGGTGAAAGCATAATGTTTTCAATGGCTTGTGCTTGTCCATCCATTCATTTATTTGTTAGCAGGATTATGCAAAAACTACATTAGGCTACATTTTACATTTCATTACAGTGATCTAGCAGCCGCTTTTATCCAGAGTGACGATAGTATAACAATTGTGCCCATTGCATTTAAAGTAGGAAAAGACAATGTACTACTACTTGCCAGAACTCACAAGTGCATCTCCTTTCTAAAACAAGTGACTAATTGTATAGTCTTCAGTTAGAAGGCAAAGTGCAAGAATAGCTATCTAAAATACAATAGGTGCTTAAGAGGGAGGATTGTTGTAGTACTTCTTGAAGAGATGAGTTTTGAGCCTGCGACGAAAGATGGGCAGCGACTTTGCTGTCATGACGTCAGTGGGTAGTTCACCCAATATCTGCGTGACCTCCGGAGAGGGGACACAATAGGAATAGTATGCAAACAAATAGTGATAACAAAATAGGTACAGAAGTAAATGTAGACATACTACTTTCCTGACAAGTCGCTCTTGAATAAGTAGCCTGGTGCCTTTGGTTGCCCTAGCCTTCGGTCGCACTCCAGAGGGAGCTGTAACCTTCCTGCGGTCGCTGTCTAGGGCAGCAGTGTTTAAGGCCTGTTGCCGCTGATTGCTAATTGTCTGCCAGGAGAGTAGGCCACTCCCTCAGGGAAGTCACCAGGGCAATTAGTCTATCTTAGGCAGAAACTAACTCTCACAATAGAATTGACTATCGAAGCAGCTTCACAACAGCACTTACAACTTAGCACTTAGCACTATCGCTTACTACCGGTTTTCTACCGATACTAACGTTTTTTTTTAGCACTACGAGACCTATTTTCATGAAACTTGGTGGAGGGGTAACAGGGTTTGGCATTAAGCTCTCGACCTAACAAATGCAGCAATACCAAACATGCACGCGCATGCAGAGCCACAAAATGCATTCAGGGGCGGAGATCTATGCTCTTGAGCACCATCTACAAGTGCATCTGAAAATTTGAATATTGTGGAAAAGTTCATTATTTTCTGTAATTTAATTCAAAAAGTGAAACTTTCATATATTAAGATTCATTACACATGAAGTGAAATGTTTCAAGGCTGATTGCCTCCATGCCACGCTCCAAGTTGATGCGGTAATTTGTGCAAAATAATAATAATAATAATAACTTTCATTTATATAGCGCCTTTCATAAAACCCAAGGTCCCTTTACATAGGGGCAGTAACAGACAAGAGACAAACATGGTAGACAGAGACACACAACATTAAGAAACGGAAGCTAGAGGTCAAAGGCCATGTTAAAGAGGTGAGTTTTAAGAAGTTTCTTGAAGCAGTCCAGAGTTGGGGCGTTGCGGAGTTCTACAGGGAGAAGGTTCCAGAGAGTGGGAGCTGCCACGCTGAAAGCTCTGACCCCAAAGGTCCGCAGTCTGGTTCGGGGGATGGAGAGCTGACTGGTGTCTGAGGATTGCAGGGACCGTGACTGAGTGTAGGAGGTCTGTGAGGTACTGAGGTGCCAGCGCATGGAGGGACTTGTAAGTGATGAGAAGGGTTTTGTAGGGGATGCAGGAAAAGGAGCCCCGACCAAGTATTGAGTGTATAAATGAACATACTGTACAATCATAAAGATTAAAACAAAAAAGGCTTGAAATATTTCACTTTGTGTAATGGATCTATAATACATTAATGTTTCACTTATGGAAAATATTGAACTTTTTCACAAGGGGATGCACCTGTATAATTTAGCAATGTTAATCATTTTCTGTAGGCTACTACTTTTTTTTTTGGTTTTTCACTAAAAAAGTATTAGCGTTCTGTACGTGCCAGTGATCATAAAACCCATCAAAATCACAGATGTGGAGATAGATATGGCTATGCGATACTAGTATTAACTCTGGGAGGTGAATACTTATGGAATCAATTATTTTGTTTTTATTTTTGTGCATGGCTGCAAGCCAGGCACCATAGATAGCATTTGTCGGGTTGTCACTCCCTCCCTCCCTCCTTCCCTTACTCTGTTGAATGTTGACCTGCATTTCTCTGTTAGCCCCACAAGAGGCAGTAGTCCCAGCAAAACAAAAAATAAACCCACTGATCTCCACTGCACAAGTAGACGAGCGGTGAAAGTATTGGACTCCCACCCGGGAGATCGGGGTTCAAGACCTGATTGGGGATGATTTTATGGGACAATACCCCAAACCTCCACACGTTCATCCTTTTACTCCAGCCTTTTCCCAGATAGCACACAGATATCGGTTCTCCATCAGAATCAGAGCGACAATCCGCTGGAGTGGTTCTACTCATAGATATGAACACGAGATGACTCGTAATGGATTGAGCGGCGCAAAATACAGCCGCCATATTGGTCTGGTACTGCTGTCATGTGACAACCGCTCTCCTCAGCAGTTTCAGTCAGTAAAAGTAACCCTGCATCAAGAGATAACTCTAGAAGATAAGTGGAAACAAATATTTTTGTCTTTGAACTATCCATAACAGTAATACCAGTCAAAATTACAAAGTGCAAAACAGCAGCATCCAACAGTTTTAGTTGTATCTATCAGCTAACAACTATCTATTTATCATCGTTCACTTAAAAGAGCCGGCACATAGAGCCATATCGTTCGCGACCGACCCATCACTAGTTTACTTGCGGAGCTCCGTACCGGACCAATATGGCGGCTGCGTTTTTCGTCCGGCAGCAATCAAATCAACGTCAATGCGGCATCTAATGTATATGTCTATGGTTCTACTGCGGGGTGTCTAGAGGGACACCGTTGTTAAACAGCTGGAGAATTTCTGCTGGCGAGTCGGTAGCGGTCTCTGAGCGGAATTCCACTCGAATTCGCACGCCCTGACGTCCTGCCCTGTCACTTTTCTGATGGTAAAACTCATGTGGACCTCTGTTGGGATACTGTCAGAATTCCGCTTGCATGGCACACCCTCCCCTGTCCCCTTCCCATGGTGGAACTCAGTTGGGATACCGTCAAAATTCCGCTTGCAACCGTCACTGGAGGGTAGCCTTGAACAACCTAGTCACTGACGACCAGCTCAACACGACGCCCCGGACAGGTCAGGTAAATTCTGGTTCAAAATGTAAAGCTGTATACAAACATAACGTAACGTTAGCCTAGCCACCAGCTACTGTGTTGTAGCCCTTTAGTTGTAAGTCTTTTATTAGTATAGAGATGGACAACATATATATTATATTTGAGCGAGGTGATGAAAGTGTACTGGTTCAGTCCCTTTATGGTGAGATTCTACCACAATGTTTTATCATTGCTTAGAAATGCCCGGTAGATAAGTGTTAGCCCTATGTTGCTACTGTAGCTATGGCTTCGGTAGAGATTTTGATAGCTTCTTCATACTATTATCATGTAATCTCTGGTTATAGGCTATTGGTAGCTAAGAGTAACTGTACTTTGTTTGATTTTTATGTTCATTACGTTCTGTTGTCCAAGTATGAATTAGTTCACGTTCTTGTTAGTTGGCTACAATGTGTATTACCGGTGATAGACTGCATTTACTGTTTTCGGCTACGGGAGGGCAGCTGTTATTTTCTATCCTATTATACTCAGAAAGACTACAGAATATCTCAATCACACCCAACTGGTTGGTAGTTTATTAACTTTTGGCGTGTGTTCACAACTCAACTGCTTAGCCTGCTACTCTCATGCATTCTCTCAGTACATTAATCTCACGACTCTAATGGTGTGTGTCAATACAATTGAACATTGGTTCCTAGCAACTGAAGAATAGTTCCTATTGTTACATCCTTTCTCTTTTGTGAGCTTTCTCTCTTTTAACAAAACTTAATAGCCCAATAGTTTGACTGGTATCTTGTAAATGCTTACAAAGCAAAATCACTATAACAGCAATACAAATCTAACACAAATCTTCATCTAGCACATTGTCAGCTATTGTTAACAGAAGTGTTATACTTTCTCTATCCGGTAACATGTATCTTTAGATCTTACATTATAGCTTTTTACAAACATATGCACAGTAGCTGTTCCTGAAAAATTTAACATAACCATTTGGGCATGAACATATGCATACATTTCCATACAACAGAACCACAGTCCAACTTATTTCAACGGTTCCCCTTTTCCCCCCATCAACAACTATCCTTGCCACACAGTCATGTTTCAAGTCACAAAGTCCTTGTAGCGATATGGCTCCACGACTCTACGACCTGCTCTGGTGACTGTATGTGTGTCCCTGTCACCAGTGTCTGTGGTTGTGTTTCTCTCAGTGTCAGTGTGTGGGTTGTCAGTCTCTGAATGGCTGGGCTAGGTAGCCTCTATGTCAGTGGGTTCTGTTGAAGAGCAGGCCTCAAGGTGATGGCTTATTATGTGAAGTCCCTACCATGGCTTATAGAACCTCACCACCAGGTTTAATTGTTATCCCTGGCTCATGAATCTAATATGTTCTTGCTTAAACTAGCATCACATGAGTCAATCAGTCACAACCTCTCTTAAAATGCTTCTCCCAATTCTCTCTCCCAAATGTGTGTGTATGCTCCCAATGCGCTCTCCTCTGTGATTTAGACCTCTGTTTGTGCTCACAGCGCAAAGGTCGACTCCTCAGTGTCAACTCACACACACGCATTCCTCTTCAGCCTCCCTCTCCGGAGGAAAGGCCCAAACCTTTTAGCTAAATCTCAATCATTAATTCAATGACTCAAGCAAGATATATCGATACTCACCAAACCAATAAAGGCGAGGGTAAAAATCTTTATATCAAATTTGGTGAAGTTATACAGATAATCCAGTTACATGAAAAATACAGGTTACAAAAGAAAAACATGAAAGAGAATAGTTCATAGGTCTCCAGCCGATGACTTCTTCCACGCCTCTGTTGGCGGAAAGAAAGGTCAGACTTCCTCCATTCCTCTGTTGATGGAAAGAAGAAGGTCTGACTTCCTCCATTCCTCTATTGATGGAAAGAAGTGCCTCTCCCTCTTTGCGAGCTGTTTTTTTAACCCCCTTCCAGGAGGGCAGGGTGTTGACGTCATGTCTCTTCGGATGAACACAGTCCTTCTCTCCTCCCTGGCAGATTAACAATCCCTGCATTCAACATCTTATCTCTCTCTCACCGAATCACCGAATAAATGTCTAATTAACAGCTTATCAAATATCCTACTTTAAGCATTACCTATATACTCAAACAGTTGATACATGGATACATTCTCCAATGGTTACATTGTCATTACTGTCTCACACGTATACATGGTTACATAGTTGATCTTGATGACTTATAAATGTCTACTTCTACTTTAAGTGATTACATTTCCAAATGATATTCAACTCTAAGCAGTGTTGATTACACCTTCTACTTTTAACGTCTGTTATTCGCATCTTCACACACTAAAGGTTGTTGTTGTCTCCGGGAGTCCACTGCTCCTTTGATATACTCCTTCTGATAAGCGCCAGACCTGGGCCGGATGGGGGGGGGGGATCATGGAGGTTGCTTATCACTTTCCCAGAGTTAACTGGGCCCCTTGTCAGTTCAGTGTGTGGACCATTCATTATTCATCCATCCATCCATCCGTTTTTTAGAGGGATCCGCTTATAATATTTATTACCACCTTTCCGGCTTGTCCCAGGTGCTTGGGCTGGATATGCCCCCATAGGCCTCTCGTCTCTCATGGCTGACTCTTGGGCCTAATGTGCCAACCCTTGGTGCACTTGACAGTCCGCCTCGTTCCTGACTGGTGGTCGGGATCACTACAGGTTCCGTGGGGCCTACTGTACACCTTGGGCCCGTCTGAGGTGTCTCCGGTTTCTCCTCAGAACACCACCAGAGTGGAACTGAACCTCGTAGGACCTGGCATCAACAGGCCTCAGCACTGTGCCTACTCTCCAGGCTGTGTGTGATTCAAATGCCTGTATCCCCACACGGTCACCTGGCTTCAGCATATCCAAGTCTCTTGCTGATCTGTTATAATGGGTACACTGACGTTGTTGCTTGTCTATCAGATGTCGCTGGGCTCTTACAACTTTTGGTTGTAGAAGACTGGCTTTGGTGGGCAGTAGAGTTCTGGTACGGCGGCTGAACAGTCTCTGTGCTGGACTACTGTCCAGACCTTGTGACGGCGTGTTGTGGTGATCAAGCAGTGCGAGATATGGGTCCTGTCCCGCAGCTTTGGCTTTGTGCAGGAGTCTCTTAACCGTCTTGACAGCCGATTCCGCTTTTCCATTGCTTTGAGGGTAACCTGGTGATGAGGTCTTATGCTGGAATTCCCACTGTCGGCTGAATCTCTGGAACACCTGTGATGAGTATTGCGGTCCATTGTCAGAGATTACAGTATCAGGAATGCCTTGGCGAGCAAAATGGGATTTCAGTTTCTTTATTACTGTAGAGGACTTTGTATCTGGGAGATTTATTTATTTCACAAAAGTCAGTCCCTACTTTTGCCCATGGTCTGCTCAGCATTTCATGAGGGAGAAGTGTCCACGGTACAGTATATCACAGTGTTAAACAGTTTTAAAACACAAAATTTAAAGAGGAAGAAGATTTGTACTTTGGAAAAAAACACCAGAGCATTTATTAAACACATTTCTGATGTGTACAGTTTTTTTCTTTTAATTGAAAGTGCTTCTGCTTTCCTTACAATTACGGATCAACGATGATCCGTTGCACCACTATTCAGTAGTGATAGAGGAGGTCTGTGGGTATAGTTCTCTCAACACTATGCAGTGGTCTGAGAGGTGAGGGCAGAACTTTGCCAGGTAGTTTGCCATACCCAATAGCCTCTGCACCGCTTTCACATCTGTGGGTGTCGGCATTTGTTCGATGACTCATACCTTTTCCTGGTCAATTTTGAGTCCACCCGCTGTCAGGAGATGTCCTATGTGTGAAGCCTCCTTCTGTCGTAGTCTAAACTTGTCAATGTTGAGCTTGATGCCCTTTTATTTGCACCGGCTCAGAAACAGTCTCAGCTTTTCATCCTAATCCTTCTCAGCTGCTTCTTGTGTCTCACCCTGTCCTGTTATGAGTACATCGTCTGCAATGATGTACAAGCCTGGCAGGTCGTCCAATGCCTGTGTGAGCTTTCACTGGAAGACCTCTGGAGCAGGGCTGATACCCAAGGGCATCCTCAGCCATCAACAACGACCAGATGGACTGGAGAACGTTGTTAGGTAACTGGAGTCCTCGTCTAGTCTGATGTTCCAGAACCCGCTTTTGATGTCACACACAGTGAACGCTTTTGCTTTTGACAAGTCTGGGATTATGTCTTTGATGGTTGGTAGTGGAAAGGGACTGCGTTTTAACGCCTTGTTTAAGGGTCTCGGATCAATGCACACTCTTTCCCATTCTGTTTTTGAACCACAACATTGCATTCTACTAGAGTGATGATTCCGCTGCGCTGCAAGTCTCTTTGAGATGCTTCATCATCGCGACTGGAACGCGTCTTTTTGGCAGCTGTACGGGTTTCACAGTGCTGTCTACTTCGAATTTGTAGTCTCCCTCTAAACAGCCATCGCCAGTAAACACATCTGCATACTCTGCTTTGATCTGATCCATTGTCCACTGTCTCCTTGTGGGCTTCTCTGCTGTAATGATACTTTCTACTGTCAAAATGTTCTCATATTGTACCTTTATTAGTTTCATGGCCTCACTAGCTCTCTCAAGTAGTGGCACAGTAATGTTCTTGTCTACCACTTGGAACTCCAATCGGTACAGTTTCTGGTTCCTTGGATTTCTCAGTTTTACTTTACATTTTCCCAGTGGCATCAGTTTGCTTTTATTATACATCACCAGCACACTCTTTGTGTCTTCAAGCTTTGTGTCAGGGTTAAGTAAATCTATAAATGTATGATTTATTGTACCCATGATTTATTGTCTTTTAATGTGCATTGTCCCTGACAAATAAACCAATAAAATAAAATAAATCAGGATTATATTAGAAGTATATTAGAAGTATATTGAACATGCTATCTTTAACCAACTGTCTTCGTACCTCCACCAGAACGACCTCCTAGATCCCCACCAATCCGGGTTCAAGGCTGGCCACTCGACAGAGACCGCCCTCCTTGCAGTAACGGAGTCACTCCATGCCGCGAGAGCGAACTCTCTCTCCTCTGTCCTGATACTCCTAGCCCTTTCAGCAGCATTTGATACGGTAGACCACCAGATCCTCCTCTCCACCCTCGAGGAGAAAGGCATCGCTGGCTCTGCACACTCCCTGTTTGCATCCTACCTGACGGGCCGCTCCTACCAGGTGACATGGAGAGGGTCGACGTCGGAACCACGTAGTCTGACTACGGGGGTTCCACAAGGGTCTGTCCTGGGTCCTCTCCTGTTTTCCCTCTACACTACATCTCTGGGCTCTGTCATTCGCTCGCATGGCTTCTCCTATCACTGCTATGCCGATGACACCCAACTGGTCCTGTCATTTCCCCCTTCTGATACACAAGTGGAGACACGCCTAGCTGGGTGCTTGGCTGACATCTCGGGGTGGATGACGACACATCACCTCAAGCTCAATCTGGACAAGACTGAGCTGCTGTTCCTCCCGGAGAAGGGCTGCCCGCACCGGGACCTGGCCATCACCATTGAAGACACAGTGGTGACCCCGACTCGGACTGCGAGGAATCTGGGTGTGACCCTGGATGACCAACTGTCGTTTTCCGCACATGTCACATCCGTCACACGTTCCTGCAGATTCATGCTCTACAACATCAGGAGGATTCGCCCTTTCCTCACTAATGAAACGGCACAGGTACTCATCCAGGCCCTGGTCATCTCCCGCCTGGACTACTGCAACTCCCTCCTCGCTGGGGCGCCGGCGTCAGCCATTAAACCTCTGGAACTTGTCCAGAAAGCTGCTGCTCACCTGGTGTTCAACCACCCCAAATTCTCCCACACAACTTCCCTCCTCCGTTCCCTACACTGGCTCCCTGTAGCGGCTCGCATCCAGTTTAAAACTCTGGCGCTAACCTACAGGGCAATGAAAGGAACAGCCCCCTCCTACCTCCAGGCCATGATCAAACCCTACACCCCCTCCCGACCGCTACGCTCTGCTACCTCAGGGATGGTTGCCCCGTCACTCCGAGGCTCCTGCGGTCAATCGACACGGTCACGGCTCTTCTCTGTCCTGGCCCCGCAGTGGTGGAATGAACTGCCCACTGATGTCAGGACAGCAGAGTCGCTGCCCATCTTTCGTCGCAGGCGCAAAACTCATCTCTTCAAGAAGTACTACAACAATCCTCCTGCCTAAGCACTTATTGTATTAGATTATATTGCACTGTACTTTAGATTGCTATTCTTGCACTTTTCCTTCAGCACTAGATTATGCTCTTAGTCACTTGTTTTAGAAAGAAGATGCACTTGAGTTCTGGCAAGTAGTAGTACATTGGCTCTTCCTACGTTAAATGCAATTATTGTTAGTCGCTTTGGATAAAAGCGTCTGCTAAATGACTGTAATGTAATGTAAGTAGCACCACAGTCAATTTGGAATTTTACAACCTGCTTGCCTAGTAGCATCCCAGCAAAAAGCTGAGTGTCCTTCAGTTTTTCAGTGTCCACTGTATTTACAGTCTCTGACTCTACTGCAGTGACACAGAGAATGTCGTCGTACTCAGAACACTCATCACTCTCACACTGTTACATTGTGCACTTGTTTCTTTTGCTTTTGCTCCGTGCTTGCTCTTTTCTCCGTGCGTGCTCTACATTTCGCAGCAAAATAGTTCTCTTTGCTGCACCTTTTACATTTCTGACCGTATGCAGGGCATTTGTGTTTGCTCTTTTCGTGTGTTTTCCCGCAAAACGTACATTCCACGGTGTCAACGTTTTGTTTCCGACGCGCTGCTCCTTCCAGTGCTTGCACCACTTCCAGAATCACTTGAATGTCTTCCCTACCTTTTAATTTCTTCGCAAAATTATATTTAGCTAATGTTTTGAAAACAAGCAATTCAATGAGTTAGGCTATTTAGTTATTCATGCAAGTATTTCTGTTAGTTATATATTATATTTCTTTATTATTTCAGAGACCACACACTCACTGTCTGTGTATGTAAGTGAAGAGGGTCAGATAATGCTTATTAAGGGTTAAAAAAGTAGTAATTTTGTCACAATACTGAGGAAAGCTTGCGTGCAACGAGTGCAATTATGCTTACTTCTCACTTAAGAAACTGGGCTCAGCATCATGATCATGATCACAAGTTAATACAGATTACATATTTTTAAGCAATGGTAGTGTCTACTTTTCATGTCGGTGAGTCTAACAAAATTGATAATGCATGGTTTGTGTCTTTTGTCTTTTCCCACGTGACCTTCATTCCTGTCTGGGCTGATCATCGACCACTATGTTCCTGTGATCTGGAATAAAACAAGTGCAGAGGTAGTGTTGTTTTCTCTTTCAATGTCTAGTTAATGGAGTAAACAGTGAAAAATTCACCAAGGGGTGGATCAGGATCTGCTTCAATTAGGTCCTCAGAATCTTAACAATGAGAAGTGGGCCTTACAAAAGGTTGACAATCCCTGGTGTAATGTAATAGTCTGTTGTAAATAAATCATTCCCCGAATTAATGGGTACCTCGGAGCATGAAGGTGTCAGTCACCTCCTCTCCCAACGTTCCTGTCCTTTTCTACTGTTGCTGTGCCATTTAAGCAGAAATGTGTTTCTGAGCTAATATCTTCATTATCCCTCTCAGGGGCTATGCGGAAAAACCCAGTCACAAGGGGAACCACTGAGGAGGCACTGCAGGAGGAGGCTACCAAGTACCTGAAGGGGGCATCAGACAGGGAGGGTGGTTGGAGCAACTCAAAATACTTATACTGCTTAGGAGCACCTGGTTCCATGGCCTCAGACACTGGGCTGACTGTGATGTAAAACAAGTCTGTAAGTTTTTAGTTTATTTTTAAGGAAATGTGCAGTCTGTTTTGCAGATGAATTAACTGTGTCGAACTGATTGCAGAAACTGGGTGACCAATTAAGTGACCAATTACAAGTCCCATTGATATACTCAGGGTTGGGGAGTAACGGATTACATGTAACGCCGTTACGTAATCAGATTACAAAAAAACAGTAACTGTAATCCGTTACAGTACAATTTAAAAATACAGTATGTAATCTAGATTAGTTACATTTGCTTATTAACGGGGATTACAGGCATGGGTTTTTTTATGCCCTCAAGAAAGCCCAATAGAATGCTACTTTCGACTGCCAAGCATGTTACACAAGGCATCAATGTGGTATGAGCTATGTCCATGGGTAATTAATGATGTTTGTAAAAATCTTAGGATAATATGGGACAAGGACTTGGACTGTGTGATTGATGAAGGAATGTGGGAGAGGATTCTTGCTGACAATGGACAATATATTAGGGAGGCCAGAGGCAAATTCATTCAATATAAAAATTCTTCATAGATATTATTATACTCCAACAAGACTCAATAAAATGGGTTTAATTGAAGATAGTTTTATGTTGGAAATGTAAAAAAGAACAAGGTACATATATGCATGCATTATGGGCGTGTCCCATGGTCTCTCCTCTATGGGGTAGTGTGTTGGAATATATGGACGGTTGGTTAGAATGTGACCTGCCCAGATCACCAAAGCTGTCTCCTTGGGGACAAAACTGTGGTGCCGTTGCTGAATAAACCTGCATTTAGGGTACTAACAACAGGTTATCAACAGGTTATCAACAGGTTATCAACAGGCTGATTCTTAGATTTTGGAAAGAGCCTCAGACTCCTACATTGAAAATGTGGAGGGAACAAATGATTGACACTGTTGCATGTGAAACGATGTTGGGAAGACTGAACTGTAGAAGTGATCTGGTTAGAGAATTGTGGGATAGCTTTAGTACTTACATGATTGAAGGGAATATAGTAACTAAATATGATTAATCATGGCTGTTAATGTTCCTATGCCCACTTCGCTGTGTACTGCCATGTGTCAGTGTCTGTTAGATTTCCTGCCTGTGTCTGTCCTGTTTGTATTGTTATATTGTAATGTTGTATGCATATTACTAAATGCAATAAAACTTTTAAAAAAAATTTTTTTTAAAGAATACAATAAGAGCATACAGTCGTTTCCTTTGTTCTGATGTTATTTTGTTCAATTTCTGGACATAAAGGAGTAGTAAAGGGAAAATGCATGTTTAGCCCTGTTTTAAGGTTACTTATGATCATATACAATGGTTCAGATCAAAACTTTGACAAAGCAAGCATTTTCGAGAAAGTTGATAATGGTGGCTCTACCACCGTTTTGGTCATACAATGGATGTGGATGGGCATCTTGAAAAATCATTCAAAAACATGTTAAACTCTCAATTTCAAAGACAAGAAACTCACCTAGGTGTTAGTTGGCGTTCTGACATATAATTCCCTATAAAGTAAGATTCTAGTTCATCTGGAAAGACTTTTTTAAATATTTAGCATAGAACTATTTAGTCGCAGCACATACGTGTGTAAACTTCCGCAAACTAGGTAGCCTAGCAACATAAACAATAACAATAGCTACCATAAGTAGTTCCCCTTCCTGAATCCCCTCTGCGGATTGATCTACACATCTACAACGGTCGCTTCAATGCAAGTCAATGGATTTCATAAAATGATCAATAAAACCCTACAGGATTCATACTTTGCGGCGAATTTGATGTCAGAACCCCAACGGACACCAATTACCCCCTCGGTGAGCTTCTTGTCTTTGAAATCGAGAGTTTAACATGTTTTTGAATGATTTTTCAAGATGCCCACCCACATCCGTTGTATGACCAAAACGGTGGTAGAGCAATTATCAACTTTCTCGAAAATGCTAGCTTTGTCAACATTTTGATCTGAACCATTGTATATGATCATAAGTAACCTTAAAACAGGGCTAAACATGCATTTTCCCTTTACTACTCCTTTAAATTTTATTGCCCTCTGTTTTTTGTTTTTTTACAAATCGCACCCTGCGTTTAGCTGAAAAGAGTGAGCGGAAGTGGACAGAAAAGCTGCCTTATAGTCGCACACACACTAACCAACATCTATAATGCTGCTAATTCATGGAAGTATAACGTTACTGGCTACTGCTAATCTCACAACGCTGTAATACTATTGGCTGGTATGATATCAACAGAGTGTCATTGTCGGGCGGTCACAATTTCATAATGTAATAATTTCAGACAAAATATATTTTTTAATGGAAAAGCAAAACTTTTACTCTGCAGCCTTCGCAAAGCCCTATGAATGTATTATTTTAAATATTAATTTTCCAAGGGGGGGGTGATTTTTTTTTATAGACACCGTATTTCCTCCATGGTGGATTGGTAGGCTATAAACCTTTGAACAAAAAGCACTTAATGATTAACTAAACGAAACGTGTAGCCTACAGTTGTTAAAATCTAATTCAAAGGGAATTCCCGTACGACCAATGATGCTCGCGCACTGGCTCGAGCTGGAGTGGTGAGATCACGCGTCCTCGCTTCTGGCGCACCCCCGTATGATGTTGCCTAGGAAACGGGGTGGAGCTTTGGTCCTTCATGGAGCAGGTTTCGAATATGATTGGCTAAGATGACGGGTGACGCAGTCATGCCACCTCTCCATACAGCTCTACTGTAAAAACCGGTGTAGTGTTCTCTGCGAGCTCCGTCTCCCGAATCCGCGGGACGTGAAGGAGAGCCTGTGTGCATGGGATTATTTATTGTATCAATAAAACAAATATGCACACTGTTTAATTTATATTCGTACTAGCTTTAAAACGACACACCTCGCTCTAGGTCGCTGCAAAATAAGAAGGACTCTGGCTATTATCCATTTAATTGGCTAATCTATTATTCTGGTAAGTTGGTCCTTGGAACCTTATCTGTTTGACTCAGCGTGTGATGTTAGAGGACAGTTTTGTTAGTTTTTTGCTATGGTGTGACATGTAGACAGTGACATTGATACTGTAGGCTATGTAACAGCGTATGGACAACCACTGTCTTCCTGAGAATTTAAAGTTAGGCTACATGCTTGCTTGGATGAATTGTGAACATGTAAGAATATTAGCTACAGTGTTTAGATTTGTATTTTATTCGTCTGGAATTAAATGCATTAGGTCTAATGTCAATTAAGTCAGCATCCTCGAGCGCAGTGTTAGTGATCGCGTCATAGGAGCCAGTGTCGGACGTTAGGGAGGTTCTGCGGGATAGGCTCCTCACTATAGGCTACAACCACCTATTGTTATAACAGGCAGGCAACAGCCGGGGTTAGGATTAGAGATGTCATCTATTGTTCCCCTGATGTGGTAGAAGACGAGATGTCTAGTAAATTTTAGTTATATGCAGCTGCACTTTCAAATGGTTTCATTTGACTGCCAGAGAGCCGACTCTGCTGATGAAACCTCCTGCTAAAAGGCTTTAATGCTGATATTTTGGTTATAGGCCTATTCACTTTTATATACTGTAGCTAGGATGTGGAGGTGGACAGCTTACCATGAGTCATAGCCTACAATGCTTCAAGTCTTGGCTATTTGAACTGTAAATGTGTTTATTTGTTAAATTGGATCCCCATTAGTTGCCCCATGATAGTCACTATTCTTCCTGGGGTCCACAAGATTAACAGATATGCTGAACTGTACATTGTGTCCCTAAAGACTCTCCCTCCCTTCCCTGTTCCCATACGCCTCTCGGCCAATTACAGGCCGGCCGCATATAGGACATTTGTGTCATACCTTAAAAGGTGTGTGAGGCATGTAGATTTACACTAAGTCAAGGCTGTCCACTGTGTACATGGTGTTAATGATTCCATCCAGAGGTGTAGTGGTGACTAAATAAGTGGGTATACTGTAGCAGAAATGTTACAGTTATGGGTGTTTAAAGAAATGGGTTTACTGTGGGTCCATGGATAAAGAAGTGGGTCTACTGTGGGTCCATGGATAAAGACGTGGGTATACTGTAGGTCCATAGATAAAGAAGTGGGTCTACTGTGGGTCCATGGATAAAGAAGTGGGTCTACGGTGGGTCCATGGATAAAGAAGTGGGTCTACTGTGGGTCCATGGATAAAGAAGTGGGTCTACTGTGGGTCCATGGATAAAGAAGTGGGTCTACTGTGGGTCCATGGATAAAGAAGTGGGTCTACTGTGGGTCCATGGATAAAGAAGTGGGTCTACGGTGGGTCCATGGATAAAGAAGTGGGTTCACTGTGGGTCCATGGATAAAGAAGTGGGTCTACTGTGGGTCCATAGATAAAGAAGTGGGTTTACTGTGGGTCCATAGATAAAGAAGTGGGTCTACTCTGTATACCCCTGTATACCCCCCACTAAAGCACCATAGATATGGAAGAAGTTCCATGTATGACTCATGGCAAATATGATGTTGCTCACTGAACAGGTTAGCAAGAACATGAAAAAGATAACATCTAAGTCTGATCTCCCTGATCTCTTCATGGAGGAAACGGACACTGATTAGTTTACCAGATGTTAATGAACCTGTGCCGACAACATTGTTACCCATCATCGTATCACCACAATGAGTTTACTATGGTTTTCAGTTGATGTCAGATCCCAGTCTGAAGGACAATCATCTACCAGTATCTCTGCTCTTATCTGGACAGATTCTCCCCTCCCTGTGTGAGCTCTCCCCTTCGCCATGCTGACTAGGCTCTTCCGTATGCACGGCCTCCTGGTGGCCTCACACCCCTGGGAGGTGATCGTGGGCACCGTCACCCTCACCATCTGCATGATGTCCATGAACATGTTCACTGGCAACGACCAGATCTGTGGCTGGAACTACGAATGCCCCAAAATGGAGGAGGTGCGTACAGAGGAGGGGGGCGGGGCCTCGGAATGTCATTTATGTATCAAATACCTCATTCAAAGTTACTTGGAGATCATTGTGATCAATGTTGCATTTTATGACTCAATTTCTTTGTCAGTCATCTAATCTAAACTTTGGTGAAGTCAACAAGTTATTATTTACCTATCATAAGAATTTTAATTGCTCTATACTGTAGCTTGACAATGAGTTTTTATTACTTTATTTTTTTTATGACTTTTTTTTAATGGCTATTTATGACTTGACCTCAAAATCGTCTGGTGTCCTCTGTTACAGCAAGTTCTCAGCAGTGACATCATCATCCTCACCATTACTCGCTGCATAGCCATCATCTACATCTACTTCCAGTTCCAGAATCTACGACAGCTAGGGTCAAAATACATCCTAGGTGGGCACATGGTCACCATAATGATTTTTTAATCATTTTTCACTCACCAAACACATTACAGAAAATTAGAAAATAAATAGAAAATCTTTTAAAAATATGGATATATAATGTCTCCTCTGCTCTCAGGCATCGCTGGCCTCTTCACCATTTTCTCCAGCTTCGTGTTCAGCACCGTGGTCATCCACTTCCTGGGTAAAGAGCTCACTGGCCTCAAGTAAGTCAGGTCCCCCATATTAATATTGCATATCAGTTCAGTTATTGTACCTCATCACAAGAAGGAGGTGAAGGTTCACGGCCCTGCGTCTTGTTTCCCAGTGAGGCTTTACCCTTCTTCCTGCTTCTGATCGACCTCTCCAAAGCCTGCGCTCTGGCCAAGTTCGCTTTGAGCTCCAACTCCCAGGTACGAGTCGAGCTTGAACAGTTGATGTAGTCACGCGACTCTGGCTCTACAGTCTCAAGAGTCACAAATGTTCTGTGATAGTGAGTGACCCATGTTCTTGTGCTAATGTTCCAGGATGAGGTTAGGGACAACATCGCCCGTGGCATGGCTGTTCTGGGGCCCACCTTCACCCTCGATGCCCTGGTGGAGTGCCTGGTGATTGGGGTGGGCACCATGTCAGGTACAGAGAGCTCCCGGTCTTTCTCTCACTCAGATTGCTATTGTTTTGAAGGACATGTGAGCCGAAGCTCTTATCAACAGACTGGGCTCCATCTGCATTGCAGTTTTCTGAGTCGATGATGAGTCATTGTTTTCCACGTCATTCCCCAGGTGTTCGTCAGCTGGAGATCATGTGCTGCTTCGGCTGCATGTCTGTCCTGGCCAACTACTTCGTCTTCATGACCTTCTTCCCCGCGTGCGTCTCTCTGGTCCTGGAGGTACAGTAGCACACTCTCCATCCTACACGTTCTGATCTTGTAGCTGTGTGTGCAGAGTGCTTGCTTACTTTGCTGACTTGTGTGTGTGTGTTTGTGTGTGTGTGTACTGACCTGTGTTTGGTCTCCTCAGTTGTCCAGAGAGAGTCAGGAGGGCCATCCCATCTGGCAGCTGAGCCATTTCTCCAGGGTGATGGAGGAGGAGGAGGACAACAAGCCCAACCCTGTCACCCAGAGAGTCAAGATGATCATGGTAAGACCTCAGAGAGACTCCCACAAAAGGGAAGCAGCTACAGCTAAGCATTTACAGCCAACACATTAGACACGCAGCAGATCAGTTTCTTTCAATATAGGACAGGTCCTCCCTTATGGATCTAAAGTAAATAGTTGGACCTGTTCTGGTTCAGCCATAGCTAGTAGAGTCATACTAACATCTGAGTCCACCCGCCCCGGTTCTCCAGTCCCTGGGTCTGGTGATGGTCCACGCCCACAGCCGGTGGATCGCCGAGCCCTTCCCCATCAACACCACGGTGGACATGCTCCAGGTGGGCGCCAGCCTGGACCTCCACACCCCCAAGAGAATCGACCCAGAGAGACCCCTCTGGCAGTTCTACCTCTCTAGGTGAGCACGGCCACAGTTATACGCAGTAAAGCGTGTATCTTCAAACGTGGAACTGTAAGTAACTGTAATCGAGGTGGGAGTAGAGAGAACGACAAGTCTACCCAAGCTGGACCAGATGACTTTGGTACCATTTTTATCTCCCACTCTTGGTTCTAGCGCCTCCTAGAGAAGACGATTTGTACATGTTTACAGCACACGCCCAATGGGTGTGTCCGCCAACAGTATTTAACACTGTGCACTGTACCATCAGGGCTTTTTCTAGGGATCTTTTGACTGACACACTTTGTAGGTGATGTTTGTGAAACCTCCCTCCTTTGCAAAGGCTTATTAAATATGACTTTATGTATCAGAAGAAACCAGGCCGTCTCTTTATTGAATTGTAATATTATTTTTATAGGAAGCTAAATGTCCTTCCCACTGCTTGTTGCGTGTCCCCCCCCCTCCCCCCCCCCCGCCCAGGATGATGAGCATGGACCTGGAGCAGGTCATCTGCCTAGGCCTGGCCCTGCTGCTGGCCGTCAAGTACATCTTCTTCGAGCAGGTGGAGATGGAGTCCACCCTGTCCCTGAAGAGCCCCATGGCCGCGCCCGCCCTGGCCCACCGCCGCACCCCCGACGCCTGCTGCCGGAAGGAGGCCGCCCCCCGCTCCCAGTCCCCCGCCGTGAGGAGCGCCCCCACGCCCCCCGCCCCTGCCCTCGCCCTGGCCACGAAAGAGGAGAGAGGTACTGCTTGTGTTTCCGGTGATGATTACGTGGAGAACAGTAGATGGTGAATATGCAGAGTCTCTACATGAGCCATTGAGCTCAGACAAGGCTCATTTAGTTTTCAAGTTCTTCTTGCCTCTTGGATCCTGATTCAGAACTTTTCTACGTATCTCTCCATAGCTGAGGTGATCCGCCCCCTGCCCGCCCCGACCGTTGAGCCTCAGCCGAAGAGCGTCTTCATCCTGGGCTCTGTGGAGGAGGGGGAGACCCAGGCAGAGCCCCCCAGAGCAGAGCCCCCTCAGCCCAGCATCCACGCAGACCCGCGACCGCTGGAGGAGTGTCTGTCCATCCTTAAAAACCCAGGGGTGAGCATCTTAACCCCACCCCCTCCACACACACACCCAAACCCTCCTCCACACACACACACACACCCCCCACCCCCACACCAAGGTTATAATAGTTTTGCTTTTTTCGTTAGTTTTTATTTTTATATCGTTTTAACTTTTTGTTTTCAATTTCAGTTTAGTTTTGATTAGTTTTAAAGCAGGTTGCTAGTTTCGTTTCGTTTTTATTTTTTGAAAATGCTTAGTTTTAGTTTCGTTTTTATTAGTTTCGATATTAGTTTTAGTTTTTTATTCTTCTGTGCTAGCCTTGTGAGACCATCCTGATCTCGTGAGCTCACGTTGTTTCACTCTGTGTGAAACAAACCATCTGGACCACATCAGGTTACCTCTGCGCAGGGGCACAGCTAAAGAACATGGAGGATAGATTTCATATCCACCCAAAATACTAGGCTTATGTATGAAATGAATAAGACTAAAACTAAGGACATTTTCTCAATAATTGTAGTTTATTTTAGTTAGTTTTGTAAACACACAATACAGTTTTAGTTAGTTATCGTTTTTTAGTAAAGTCTAGTTTTTATTTTTATTTCAGTTAACTAAAATATTTTTTTACACCTAGTTTTAGTTTTTTTGTTAGTTTTCGTTAACTATAATAACCTTGCCCCACACACAACCAAACCCCCTTCCACACACACACACCCAAACCCCCTTCCACACACACACACCTAAACCCCCTTCCACACACACACACACACACACACACACAAACCCCCTTTCACACACACACACACACACACACACACACACCCAAACCCCCTTCCACACACACATGCCCAAACCCTTTTCCACACACGCGCACACACACACACACACACACACACACACACACACACACACGTAACTGTTAATTCTGGTGCCAAATTCAAAATGGCCCCTAGCATTAATATTAGCCCGACTGAGATTCCAGCATGGTCTCAGGCGGAGGCTTGGCTGCAGGTGTTAGTGGTTGAGCCAGGGGTCTTACTGGACCTTAATTAGCCAGGGGCCTTACTGGACCTTACTGGACCTTAATGAGCTTTGCTCACCCGACTCTCTTACTCGCACTGAACCAATTAGAGCAGGACGTTAATAGAGCCGCTCCGCTAACTGGTTAGACGCTAGCTTCTCCTCACCTCCACCAACGTGCAGCTCCTCATGGACGTACTGTCTGCAGTGAGGAGATGAGATCAATATTTTGATCATGGCATTATTGACATGACTGAACACCTTGCCCATACCACAGACAATGACAATGACTCTTGCCTATGCAACAGACAACAACTGTCTCTGCACAACTGTAAACTTGAATGTTATTTAATTGCACTGGCTACATCATGGACACAGACACAGTCATCCATGATCGAAGGGGATGAGTAGATCAGGATGATGCTAGACTGCTAGACTACAGATAGTAAATGACCAGTTTGGGAACCTTTAAAAGTCTAGCTGAGTACCTAGGACTGGAGGAACTGATTAGTACTGATAAGATACTGTAAGGACAAGCGATGACAAGAATTACAATTACCTGTATTTGTTATACATGGTAAATCAACTGTTCTATTCTATTACTGTACTGTGCATCAGTCATCTGTTATCAAGGATATGCAAATTCCTGAACATTCTCTTGGTAATGTAGGCTAACACCTAATCAGGGAATGTACATCTCAACTCTGAGCGCATGCGGTTGGTTGTGCCTTAGTCAACAAGGCTGTCTTGGTCTCAGATGGGTGCTGGCTTCCTGAGTGACGCGGAGGTGGTGGTGCTGGTCAACTCCAAGCACATCCCCGCCTACAAGCTGGAGGCCATGATGGAGAGACCAGAGAGAGGGGTGGCCATCCGAAGACACATGCTCTCAGCCAAACTGCCCTCCCCCACTGCCCTCTCCTCCCTACCCTACATGGACTACGACTACTCCCAGGTGACAACTGTGAACACACGCACACACACACACACACACACACACACACACACACACACACACACACACATACTACTACTTTTAAGAAACCCTTTAATTGGAAGAGGAAAATATATTTGTTTTGTCTTAAGTTGACACTATTGTGGTTGCTAGGTGATGGGAACCTGCTGTGAGAACGTGATTGGCTTCATGCCCGTGCCGGTGGGCGTGGCCGGACCCCTCCACTTGGACGGGAAGCAGTTCCAGGTCCCCATGGCAACGACAGAGGGCTGTCTCGTGGCCAGCACCAACCGAGGTTGCCGTGCTATCGCTGTGAGTGACGCGCATAACATGACGACCAGGTGCTACATATGGAAATCGACCTGCGCTTTCCCCATCCGCCTCATCAGCTCCTGTTCAGTCTAGTCCCAGTTCTAGCCAGTGACCCTGCCTGACCCCTCCCTGACCTTTGCCCTCTCTCCTGTGTGTCCGTCCTACAGCTGGGTGGCGGCGCCAGCAGTCGTATCCTAGCGGACGGGATGACGCGCGGCCCGGTGATCAGGCTGCCCTCGGCGTGCCGGGCGGCGGAGGTCAGGGCGTGGCTGGAGAGCGCCGACGGCTTCCAGCTCATCAAGGACGCCTTCGACAACACCAGCAGGTCAGAGGTCAAACCGCCGAACCAAGAAACAGAGATAGTGTTATAGAGACAGTGATTATACAATAAGTCCTCTCTGTATTGTTTGTTTCTATGAGAGGAGAGAGGCTCACTCGTTGCGTTGATGTGTGTTCAGGTTTGTGTGTTTCTATGAAAGGAGGGAGGCTCACTCGTTGCGTTGATGTGTGTTCAGGTTTGTGTGTTTCTATGAAAGGAGGGAGGCTCACTCGTTGCGTTGATGTGTGTTCAGGTTTGTGTGTTTCTATGAAAGGAGGGAGGCTCACTCGTTGCGTTGATGTGTGTTCAGGTTTGTGTGTTTCTATGAAAGGAGGGAGGCTCACTCGTTGCGTTGATGTGTGTTCAGGTTTGTGTGTTTCTATGAGAGGAGGGAGGCTCACTCGTTGCGTTGATGTGTGTTCAGGTTTGTGTGTTTCTATGAGAGGAGAGAGGCTCACTCGTTGCGTTGATGTGTGTTCAGGTTTGTGTGTTTCTATGAGAGGAGGGAGGCTCACTCGTTTCGTTGACGTGTGTTCAGGTTTGCGCGTTTGCAGAAGCTCCATATCGGCCTCGCCAGTAGAAACCTGTACGTCCGCTTCCAGTCCAGAACAGGAGACGCCATGGGAATGAACATGATTTCTAAGGTGGGTTTTCTGTGTGTGTGTGTGTGTGTGTGTGTGTGTGTGTGTGTGCATACAGCACACTTTGATGATGTGTGAGCCCGTGTTCCTAGTTCCCGTGGCGGTGTGGTTGACTGTGAGGGGTGTGGTTGACTGTGAGGGGTGTGGTTGACTGTGAGGGGTGTGGTTGACGTGGCGGTGTGGTTGACTGTGAGGGGTGTGGTTGACGTGGCGGTGTGGTTGACTGTGAGGGGTGTGGTTGACTGTGAGGGATGTGGTTGACTGTGAGGGGTGTGGTTGACGTGGCGGTGTGGTTGACTGTGAGGGGTGTGTGTGTGTGCAGGGAACAGAGCAGGCGCTGGCCCGACTCCAGGAGCACTTCCCGGACCTGCAGGTTCTGGCCGTCAGCGGCAACTACTGCACCGACAAGAAACCCGCCGCCATCAACTGGATCGAGGGGAGGGGCAAGTCCGCCGTCTGCGAGGCCACCATTCCGGCCAAAGTGGTCCGAGAGGTATGGAATGACCCGCCGGTACGCCTGGCGTCCACCCGGATGGATGTTTTGTTGCGTTTCTAGCGGCTGAACCTCTGAATGCTCTAGGTTTTGAAGACCACCACGGCAGCTCTGGTGGACGTCAACATCAACAAGAACCTGGTGGGCTCGGCCATGGCCGGCAGCATCGGAGGATACAACGCCCACGCCGCCAACCTGGTGACCGCCATCTACATCGCCTGTGGACAGGTTAGCGTCAGCGGGATTTGTTTGTGACTGCAGAACCGTGAAGAAGGAGAAGCAATTAGCCACACACACTTGAGTTGTATATGGATAAGCCTACGCACAACAGTTTGATTTAACATTTAGTCATAACAAATTCGAGCTTATTTGAATAATTGCCTATGCATTGTCAGTTTCTACAGTTTGTGTCAGGCACTAACTGAGCTGCCCTGTCCCTGCTAGGACCCCGCCCAGACAGTGGGCAGCAGCAACTGCATCACTCTGATGGAGACCTCAGGACCCACAGGAGAGGACCTGTACATCAGCTGCACCATGCCCTCTATCGAGCTGGGCACAGTAGGGGGGGGTACCAACCTGGCGCCCCAGCAGGCCTGCCTCAAGGTACGCAAACACACCTCCACACACACACACACACACACACACACACACACACACACACACACACACACACACACACACCTGTATGCTCTCACACACAGCCACAGAGATGTCCGTGGGATTGTAAAATGGCCGTCCGTATTTGTTCCAGATGCTGGGCGTCCAGGGGGCTCACCAGGAGTGTCCGGGGGAGAACGCGCGGCAGCTGGCCAGGGTGGTCTGTGCCACCGTGCTGGCGGGGGAGCTGTCCCTCATGTCCGCCCTCGCCGCCGGGCACCTGGTCAAGAGTCACATGACTCACAACAGGTACAGTGATGGCGTGTTGCAAATGGTGCAGGGGATCATTCCTTTCATTTGGTATTTGCGTTCGTTTCATTTGATTGTTCCAACAAAGAATGTTTATATTACTGTACTTGTACTGCCTTTATTAAGGTACTGGTTTTATTGTCTTGTTACAGATCCAAGATGAACCTGCAGGAAGCCTCAGGGACCTGCACCAAGAAGGCATCCTGAGCCCTTCAGGGCCGCTGAGAGACGGTTCCTCAGGCCTTCTCTCATCGAGATGGGAACCCCTCTGACCACAGAACAATGTTGCCTCAACATTGACCTCAGCACCGCACAGGGAGACGGGGCATCTTCCCTGGATGGACAAACATATTTAATATTTAAAGAGATTTAATCATGGCTAAAACAGGTCTGAAATCAGACCGCTATTCCTCTGGACTACTTTTCTATATTGAGAAGTTTGTTTGGTGTTGTTTTTTTAAGCAGCTGACTATGAACACTTGATTAATGACACGCACATTCTGCACCTGTCTCTGGTTTCCATAGTCCAGAGACTCTTCTTTTCATTGGGGAATCCAAAAGTGTCCAGTAATCTGTCAAAGAAAATACTAATGTATGTGTATTTTACATGACAGCGCACTGTCAACAAAGAAAGAGAAACATTGCACGATGGGAATATACACTGTATAAATTACACATTAATGTTTTTTTTGTAAACAAATATGAATTGCCAAATACAGCCTTCTTAACCAAGAGCCAATCATTCCTAAAAGTGAATGTTTATCCTCTATCGAGTGTGCATGGCCTCTTAGAAGAACCTCCGTAGGGAGAACATGCAGTTTTGGGGATTAGAACACTGTACATTGTACACTGAAGTGTGTGAAGGTGCTATGCAATGTTTGGGTGGGAGCCGGTGGGTGGCTACTGTACTGTGTGAGTTGAGGAGATGTACTGTAACATGGTACTTGAGTTGAGGAGATGTACTGTAACATGGTACTTGAGTTGAGGAGATGTACTGTAACATGGTACTTGAGTTGAGGAGATGTACTGTAACATGGTACTTGAGTTGAGGAGATGTACTGTAACATGGTACTTGAGTTGAGGAGATGTACTGTAACATGGTACTTGGCTTCCATCATATGAAAGAGTAACTAACTGGTTTGGCCTCTCATGTCTGTAAAATGGTGGAGGGCTGGGAATGGCAGACTGTCTCACTATGTGTCCCACCCACCAGGAAGTACCATACAGAATAGAAGAATGCATCGTTAGATAGTGTGAGTCACTGACTGCTGGTTTCTACAATATTGTAATGGAAAATGTGAGAGGAGAATTATAGTTAAGCAAATACATAATATTTTACATATATTTTGTAATAAAATAACAGGAATTCACAATAAAAAAAATACAATCCATGTGCTGTATTTAAATTGCAATGATTTTTTTTAAATTGTAAATGAGCTACTTTTTAAATGAGTATACAGACAACAAGATTGGCATTGACTCCAAAAAGTGGCCTTGTCTTTGACTCCAGAAAGTGTCCAGGTCTCGGTAAGACCATGTTGACATGTAATGCAATAAAGGGTATTAAAAGGTGAAGACATTTCTCTAACCTTCCAGGTCACAGAATACCCATGTCAGTCTTCTTTGGAGGTAACATGTTGATACATGTAAATGATCTATTTTAGATTCAGTGGTTCAGGGTTGGGATATAGCTATGGTCACACTGCATGGGGACACATAAAGCATGCACACATAAAGCATGCACGGTACATTGATTGATTGTACATTGAAGACTGTGGCAACTTGTGTTCTAGTGAACGGATTAGACAGCTGTAACTTTCTCTCCTTGACCCTAAATCCTATATTGAGGCCACTGGATTTCCACAGGCTAGAGGTTCCACTGTCAGAGATCCACTCTGATGTCACAATAGGTTTCCCTCACCAGAGGAGTGGTCAGCCAATCAGCTTTGAGCACATCACATCTCACCAGCTCAAGGGCTGGTGATTGGCTAATCCCTCGGCAGGACGGCCACGGAAGGTTCATGAATAATCATCAGTCATTACCTGCTGTGACGTCTGCTGGTGCTAAGCAACAGATCAGGGCTGTGTCTGGGATGAGCACTACATGAGTTCTCACCTCGCTGCAAGTATGCATCTAGAACTGCAGTGCCTGATATGTTGTGGCGTACTGAGGTTGCATACTTTGCGTCAACAGTAACGATAAATTCTTCCATAGACTACTGTACATCAATTCATCAGGATTCAACCAAGCGCAATTATTTAGTAGGCTACCCATTATAGCCTAGGCATGTCAGTAGACAACCAGTCTAGTACCACACACACAGACCAAAGCAGTGACACTGAGAGCTCCTCTGCCTCTACATATTTTTAGATGTGTATTATGTTTAACTTACTTTTTGTTTTATTGTAACTTCTTTATATGCAAGTTCTCTGTGCACCATCCACCAATTCCTTGTAGCTGTGTGAAAATGTAGCTGCTTGGCAAATAAACACAATTCTGATTCTGATTCTCTAATGGTCCCTCCTCTTCAGTGACAGAAATAGGTTGTATGGTGGGTTCAGTTTCCCAGAATAAGAGTGAGTGTGAGTGGTGAAGTGCTGTCTGTTACAGCCTGGTTCATGGGGTTATACTATGAATGTTGGTTGTTAGAATGTTGGTTAGTTGTTTAAGTTGATGGAGTTTAGATCATCACCATAGGTGGATCATGAGACAATGCCCCCCCCCCCCCCCACACACACACACACACACCACACCGCAGGGAGGATACACTGACTTGCAGCCAACAGCACAATAACTAACAACAGCCTATTAACTACTATGACTAAGACCCTTGGGCCCCTGCTCTTGGGCCCCTGGGCCTGGGGCCCGGTAGGCCTGTTCAGTAATCCACCCCTGATTATCACAACACATTTTACAGTCCAGACACACAGCATAATATCAGTTAAAAGTAGGCCTAATGGTAAAAGAAGAAGAAGAAGAAGAATAACTTTTTTTCTCACAGTGTTTATTTTGAGATATGGATGTTTATCTATGTGACATGCATGTAGGGGAGAGCCGGGTCAAAAGTCGCACGGGGCGAAAGTTCCGTTCACATTTTCTTCAGAATGACTGGACCTGCAATCACGTGGTCATGCCTGCACATATTACCGTGTAGGAGCTCCGTTCACATTTTGGGTGCGATCGCAGCATATTTTACAGAGATATCGATGGAAACCACTTTTGCCCCATATAAGTAAAATAATGGTCTCATAAGCATTTTTCGATTGTAAAATTGTGTTTACTTGTTTTAGTTTGCAAACATAGGTATATGCAATTTTATTAGCATATCTACTGGCTACATGATAACATAGCTTTCAAGTTTCGTGCGAGCAAGTCGTGCCTGCAAGCCAGGGAGAAATGACAGGAGACCGTGGCAGGACAAAAGTCGCATCCCGTAGAGGGACAGAAGTCGCATTGTGATGGCTTAGAACCAGAGGGGTGCGCGAGTGACATTTGGGATGAATGAACAGGTGAAATGGAAAGAAAAGATCTTTCTAATGCTATTGGTCAACTTTATATGCAGTTTTAATGTGAAAGATAAATCTTAAATGCAGTCAAGACAAATTATTTACTTTTGTCAAACCCCCTGGTTCCAGTCAATTGGATTATATAGGCTCATTTACAATGCCGTTACCTTATGAACACAAATAGCTTAACCTATAGGCCTACATAAACACAATAGCCTAAAACCATGTTTATTTACAATGTATTTTCTTTCATGCCAAGAGTTAGGGTGAGGAAAACGACGCGCGGTCTCTTTAGCCCTGATACCATCAGGCAGGCAGCTCGAGGTCGTTGAAGGCTATATTATTATGATATTATGTCTAATAATACATTCGTTGAAAGTAAAGAGAATTACATGCCAAAAAACCCCAGATAGGACACACTTTGCATCAGTGCGACTTTTGCCCCTCTCCTATGAGACTTTTGTCCCGCTCGGCAGGGACAAAAGTCGCATTGCGCTCGGTCCGTTCTCGCCCTATTTATGTTCAACTCCTATCCTAGCACGAACATTACAGTTGATAATAGTGAAGGACATGTGCAAGTTATAAAATGTGGAATCTCTATCTCTATTAATTTCGGAGTAAATGGAATCAAACCAAAAAATGCAACTTTGGACCCAGCTCTCCCCTACTTTTTAAATCACTCTCAAAAAGGGCTGGTATGCCTAAATATGTTGTAGGCTAGGCTAGGCCTACCTATTCTGATTTTGTAAGCCATGCAGCCAGTAGCAGTAAGGGCTGATAAAACAAATGTGTACACTCTGTACACATTGTATCACATGCTGAATTAGAAATGTCTGTCCATGCATTTATTTCATCACGACTTGACTACTGTAATTCACTGTTTACCTGCCTCAACAAATCCTCTGTGGGACAACTTCAGCTAGTCTAAAACGCTGCTGCAAGACTACTCACCAGGTCAAAGAAGACATGCCACATCACCCCCATCCTGGCCTCCCTGCACTGGCTCCCAGTTCACCTCCGGATCGAGTTCAAAGTCCTGGTGTTTACCCACCGAGCTCTCCACGGACAGACCCCGGCCTATCACAGAACTTTTACACCCTCACTCTCTGAGTCGGTCTCTGAGGTCATCCGACCAGGGTCTCCTGGCGGTGCCCCGGACCAGACTAAAAACCCAGGGTGACAGAGCATTTGAGGCGGTGGCGCCAAGACTCTGGAACGCTCTTCCCCAGGCCCTGAGAGAGCCATCCACTGAACTCATGTTCAAAAAACTTCTTAAGACACACATGTTCAGGCAGGCCTTCGGCCATCTATAACGCCTTGCTGCTCGCAATGTTGTTGTTTTATCTGTTCTGTGTCGTTTTAATCTTGTCTCGTGTTGTATTGCCATTTTAATTTATTACTGTAAAGCACTCTGTGCATCCGTGCTGTGAAGAGTGCTATATAAATAAAGCTTACTTACTTACTTACTTACTCAGATTTCTATCAAAGTGGTGCTATTTGTGTTCTGTTTGACTGACTACAGAAGGTCTAAGGGTATCTACAATAGTCACCATTTTGTAGCTGACTGCAATTTCACCAATGGTCTCATTAGATGTTATGTAACAGTCAACAGGTCAACACTCTTTACACCGTTAACCGTCTTCAGTCGGGAATATAGACAAATTACGTAACAGAACAGGAAATGTAACGGTCTCAGTTAGGACAGCAAGCTGCGATGTCGCTTTCTGTTGCTCGCGTCGCAAGCAGTTAGGACACGGTGACAAGTTGCCTACGGGCTAATTGTGGTGTAAGTTTCATAGAATGCAATATGTGAATTGACCTGCATGGCTTTTAGTGTCACGTGGACTCATAAAATGGGATGCCAAACGTTTATGATATATTCTGTACAGGATACCAGACCACGCTGCTGCTTTAACGTTGCAGAATTGAAAACAGGTCAGGATGCAATGCCTGCTGTGTCAGACCTGGCAGCAAGAGCATGATGGTTCCAGGTTGGATGTTTCCACGTGATGGGATAGCTCCCTTGTCTAGATCAATGGGGACCTCTAGTGTTGAATATATCGTATTGCACCGATGTATGGCTCTTCAACTCTACCCTTGTGTGTGAAGTATATAAAATATTTCTAGAAATATCAATAAACGTTTTCACATTAGTACGCTAATCTAATTATTTTCCGTATCTATTTTGACTGATTACGTATTATTTTCGGTAGCCTACTATCTTTCTTATCTATTTTCGTCCTCACATGAGCAGTCTTCCAAACGCTCGACAGATGGCGGTAGTGAGCACTCCTCTCTGATTCTGAACAGGCATGAGTAGAAGATTGGCAAACAGACACGAAGAAGAAGACTGTCAACTCTCCCTCCATGCTTTCCATGAGCTGGTTACGATAGAATTGATATCTGTAAACCAAAAACATGCTAAAGTTAAGGAGTTTATATCAAATCATACACGCCCGGTGCGCTAGAATACCAACGAAAACGTCTGTATTCGGAACCAGATGTCTGTATAATCAGGTAAAATGCCATGGAGGTTCAGTAGCTAAATTATTAAATGTCAACAATGTTGGAGACGCTAGTCATAGTTAGCTAACCAGCAAGCTACCCAGATAGATAGATAGATATAGATAGATAGATAGATAGATAGATAGATGGATAGATGGATAGATGGATAGATAGATAGATGGATAGATAGATAGATGGATAGATGGATAGATAGATAGATAGATAGATAGATAGATGGATAGATGGATAGATAGATGGATAGATGGATAGATAGATAGATAGATGGATAGATGGATAGATAGATAGATAGATGGATATAGATAGATAGATAGATAGATAGATAGATAGTTCCCGAATACTACTCAGCCTAGGTGCGAGCTAGGATAGCTGACGTTAGCTCTCTAGACACATTTCAGCTCTCTGTCTCTCTACCCCTCCCAGTCCCAGCGATGTTGATTCATGTCCTGTCCTTCCCTTGCAGCATCTCGGTAGCTCAGGCTGGACCCCTCTCACCCCCAAAGACACACTGAATCATCTTCACCATGTTCCCTCCAGCGCCTTGCTTTCCTCAAAGGTAACACACACTTTAGAGCGGGGGTCTCAAACTCTAATTGGTTTGGGGCCACTGCAGGTACCTCAACTCATAGGAGGGACACTTCAATGTCAACTTCAAGTACTACTAACTATAAGGAAGTGCAGTATTTCTGAAAATGGCATTTTTCAGATCAACTAGACTCAAGTCAGTCTCTAAATGTTGCGAGAATATTCCATAACTAACATTTTCATCATACAAATTCAAACCGGTTTCTATACATTTTATATATATTTTAACAGTTTTTGCTTTCATGACAAGAGAATAGGATGCTCGGTTGTTTTCTCATATTGTCGTGTAACCCTTTCCTCCTCACTGCTTGAATTCATTCCGTTTGATCATCTAACCGTTTTTGCTTTTTTGCTTTCATGAAGAGCGATAGCGATGCTTGATTGCCTTTTCCCTTTGGTCGTTTTTCGTGTATCCTTTTCTGAAAGGTGCAGCCTATTAGCCTACTGCTTGATTGCTTTTTCTTTCTTTTTATGAAATCAAACACATATGAATGGAATCAATCAAGCACGGGAGGGTGAATGGGAAGTGACATTAAACTTCAAAATAAAAGTTTTTGAAACGTTAACCCTTCTCAGGAACTGTGAGTGCGCTGATGACGTAATATCTGCTCCATAGGGATTCGTGAATTATAAATAGGGGCCGGAGGTCGCTATGGCGCTCATATATCTGATTGGTCAGCATCTGCTGTGCATCTGTTGTGCATGCAGAGAGGGGCTGTGACCAGAGCCTGCAGGTGAACTATGACCATGCAGTTGAAGTTCAAGTTTATTTGGCATGTGAAATGTTATTACTAGCTCCTAAGTAATGGATTAAGAAAAAGTACTAGAAATTTAAAATGTGGGACACCTACACATTACACCTACATCAGCTTTTATGACATCCCATTCTAAATACATAGGCATGGCGTTGGTCCCCCCTTTGCATCTATAACAGCTTCCACTCTTCTGGGAAGACTTTCTAGAGTGGAGTGTGTCTGTGGGAATGTTTGCCCATTCATCCAGAAGAACATCTGTGCATTCAGACACTGATTTTGTACAAGAGAGCCCAGCTCGTAATCTCGTTCTAGTTTATCACAAAGGTGTTAATGGGGTTAAGCTCAGGGCTCTGAGTGGGCCAGTCAAGTTCTTCTACACCCGACCTCACCCAACCATGACTTTTTGACCTTGCTCTCTGCACTGGGGCACAGTCACAGGCAGTCATTCTGGAGCAGAAAAGGGCCTTCCCCAAACTGTTCCCACAAAGATGAGGCACTGAATTGTGGAAAATGTCTTGGTAAACTGAAGCATTAAAGGATTAACATGGTCATTTTCACTTTTTTTGAGTTTGAACGTGCTATTTGCACAATAGGACATAGAAGAAACACAATAAAAACATTAAATATATCCGTTTTGTCGTTTTTGAGAAACTGGAAGCGTAACATTTTCAGTCCAATTTGACTCGGGGTAAAAATACTCCGAATTCGTGACGTTTTTCCCATTCTTGGCGTCACCCTAAAGTTTGAAAAACCCTCCTCCACTCCCCTGCACCCGCCTCCAACAGAAACCTGTCTGCCTCCCGCACCTGCTGTCTTTGCGCCGTTTCACCATCTATCGAACACGGTAAGGCAGCTCTGAACCCTTTCTCATCTTGAGAACAATTGAATAGTTGCAGTCTCAATGATGACCACCTCTTATTTTAATATAATTTGTACATTTTATAGTCCTAATTGTATTGGTGGTTGTCATACAAATTGGGAAGTTTTTAACCATGATCGTGTCTGATTAGTAGCCAACCTAGCTAATGGTAGATAAACGAACCATAACGTTAGCTGTAATTGGCAACAGTTTTTAAAAAGCTGTCTGATCCAGCTAGCTATCTGTCTTTATCCAGCATGTTGATGTTAGCTAGCCTAATGTTTGGAATGTCAGCTAGCTGTGTTAATTATCCTAGCATGCTAACGTTAGCTCTCAATGCATTTGCTTTTGGTAACGTTAGCCGTCCTGTGCAATGGCAGAGACACAGCGCACCATACTGTACTCTTCCCTGGCATGAAATCTACTTGCACCAGGTGCAAACTGTGCTGTAAGGTTTCCGAAGCGATAGCCTACCATAACTGTTGTGAGCGTGCTTGTATATAGGCCAATACAATAGGCAAAGTTACGAAGTCAAAGTTGGATATAAGTCAGTTTGTCTCCACAAGAATCTCCCGATTATCTCTCGCTCAAACTTAATTCGATATAATTTAAATTTACTGATAAATAGCCTATTGTTGTAATTTATGCTGTTTTGCATATGCAAAATATCGATGCTATTACTAATCGCTTTTATAATTTGTCCCCTTTTCTTGTAACCAGATCATAGCTACATTTCCAATACTGGGACTCGGGAGGTCCAGGTCCCGCGCTTCAGGGCTCTGGAGGTGTGCAGGTCCTGGAGGACAGGTTGCAGCCAATGTCACCTAATGATATTATAAATATGTTACAACACCCCCTGTTTTATGAGAAAGTAGTCTATGTCTTAATTTAATGTCATGTTGTATGCGCAACAATTACCTCGGAAAATAAAGACGTAGTCCTACAGTACCCGTGCGGGTTTTTGTCATTTATTTATTCTCACATTGAGATCTTAACTTGATCAAACACCTGTGTACTGAATCGTTTGTCCTAAGGTCTTGTATTGCAGCGTTGTGATGCGCATATAGAGGCTATTGTGCAAAAATTATGACTACATTTCAGGGTGGGTGGAGGTGAAGATATTAAGTCAAGTTATTATGTTCCTTTCATAATTTACAACTCCAAATAATTGTAATTCTGCAAAACATTCTGAAAGTTGTGTAAACCTTATCATCACTGTGGCATCTGCTCCACATAATGTTGATCATCCCAGCACCTCGATCCGACCCAACTTCAGGAAGCATTGCGCATTTTGGGATTAAACAGCTCCAGTAGATATATTATAACCAGAGGGCATTACAATAACATTCAAAACGAGATCTATTGACTGCATGACCTGTTAGTCTCCAGACTCCGGAGTAGGCTATACCCCTTGACCGCTGCGCTCACGGAGTCGTGGTGCACGGCCCGCTATCTCTCCAAACGCATGCAGTCTCCCACATAATTCGGGGTAGGATAAGTAGGCTACATGTAGGCTACATCCTCTCCCCCTTTCTGTAAAGCGCACATTGTGTTGCCTTTGTATATGAAACAAGCTATAATGATTGAATTGATCTGACTAATAATCAGTTATTGCGGTGGTATTCCACTCAATTCCTTTATATCACCACAACTGACAGATGTTCCCAGAACAGTAACGTTTCAGTGTTCAACTGGCTTTGTTGGACACCTACTAAGATAAATAACGTTAGACTGGTGAACAATGCGGATTTTATGTCGGTTTCACAGCGCAAATGATCTGTCTTCTGGTAAGACCCACAGTTGCAATTATTTGACTAACTAGGTCTATACTGTTCGTAGCTGGCTGAAAGCTAGTCTAATAGCCCAAGCCTCCAAGCTTGCGTGGCCGGCTGCAGGGTGCTTTTCCTCTGTCGCGGGGGAGACGTGTCGTCGTTATACTTTTATCGTACTTTTCCCAAATTGGCCTAATGCAAATTCGAGGATACGGCCTGTTAGGTAGCGTGTATCTTTATAATGTTTGGGGGTTAATATAATATTAAGGACTTTGTAAATGCCCCTGGTTAGCAGCTAGAAAAATGGCTATTGATCTGGCTGTTGCGCGATCTAGCTCTTGTGTTGTTTAGCTCGGAGCGGTGGTAGCTATGGTAACGGGGCACACGCCTGTCAATCATAATGATTCCAGTTGGTCATTTGCTCAGAGAACTGTCAATCAGTTGTAATGAATCACGCCCAGTTTTGAGTGAGTGAACTTTTTGAGTGGCAGATTCAGACCTCTAAAAACATGTTTTAAAAGAATTTGTATGGATGAATTCTGAAATAGTTAAACACATGTGTTTTGTTGTTGCCTAAAGATACCTGGAAAGTGTTATATTGAACCACCATGTTAATCCTTTAACATTTCCCACTCTAAGGGGCCTAGGCCTACCCCAGAAAACCACCCCAGACCATTATCTTATCAATGATTAAGAAGTGTGTCCCAATACTTTTATGCTACACACAGTAGCAGAGATTCCACTATTATACAGGCTATAGGCCTATAGGCGAGGCTATATGTGAACAGGCTGTCCCGTGCCTTGTTCACTAGCGTGCGCGCTTGCCATTCAAGGCGGGTTCAGCGCACTGCTTACCAGTAAGAATAGCCGTATAAGGCAGTCTAGCTATTTGCGACTCTATTCAAAGGTATTTTAGTCCTGTATGTTACATGAAGCGAATTATTACCAAATTCGAATAGCTGAGTCCGGGCGGGAGTGAATTGTTTGTGGGGAGCAAAGTGCCGTGGCGCCTTGCCGGTTCAAGCTGGTAAACGGGGGCGCGCTTTTGCCGTTTATTTTGTGTTACTAAACAAGTTTGGAAATTCCTCCCTCTCCTTCTTTCCTAATGGTTTCTGACAACCAGGTCCTGCGGAGCTGTGGGGATAAACGGCCTCGCCTCAGTCTGGCTCGGGACAGGAGAGGGTGCGCAGCTTGCATTATTATTGATTAATTCCTATTTTTGTATTATTTTTGTATTATTCACACTTGTGCAATAAACCCCTCACTATTTTGGGCACCTTACATGGCCTCGGATCTCCATCCTTCTCCACCGACCCAACACCGCACCAGTGGTGGCCGCTCAGACTGTCCATTTTTAGTGGTGGTACAAACAACAACCCCACAATATACAGTAGGCTATAGGCCTGGTGGAATCTCTGCTACTGTGAGTTCAGACTGCAGAAAGATTTTCCCTTTTAATTTTTGGCTGACAACAAACAATGCAGGTTTTCTGAATTAAGATTATTTAAAACTCATTGGCAACATTAGTGCTCTGTGACCCTACTACTGTGTTCATCTCTCTCTCTCTCTCTCTCTCTCTCTCTCTCTCTCTCTTTCTGTGTGCAGACCAGTGCCTAAATATAAATGCCTGCTCTGAGGACGGCCTCATTGTACGCAGGGGCCCGGGGGCAAAGTGGTTTTACAGACATGGAACGTTGTAAAAGGTTGTCCACTAGAGATGATATCTAGGACCTTCAAGGATCACAACCTGGATGGACAACCTGGTCAACTTTTTGCAGGAAAGCTACAGGGAGGGTCCAAAGTTTCCCATTGACGGCCATGTTAAGGCAGACACCACACCCTAATAGGCTTATTTTTTTCTTTGTGATGCTGATGATGGATTAAGGCCGAAATGCGTCCGTATGCTTGCCCATTAAACATTTAAGATAAGGTATGAATGAATGAATATCATCTATTAGCAAACAAAACATGTTCAGTCACAATTATAGGCTACTGTTAAAACTAAGATGCCTGGATAAAAAAAATATTGTTTTCCAACGGATATATTTGACAAAAGTAGATTAATAAGCAAGCCGCTTTTCATCGCTAACTCAGAGCAGGGAGAGCCATGAACGCAATCTGTTCGTGGACTACAAGAACGCGTCATTGATACCTTTGACTGCGCATGTCAAAGGTATCAGTGATGCGTTTTTTTCAAAGATGGTGCGGTTCAATAGGGCTTCACTTTAGATTTAGAATCCTGGGGGCCTGGTTTTCACGGCCCGTCATCTGTTGGCCATGTTGGAGGTTGAAGCTACTGACTGTAGATGGCTAGCTAAATAGATCAATAGACAGGTAGATAGACCTATCTATCTAGTCGTTAGCCTAAACCTGAGCTTACACCTGCTAAACCTAAGCTTAAACCTCCAACATGGCCGGCCGTGAAAACCCTCTATATGTGACGCTTGTTTTGGCTGTCTGGCACAATATGGTTAGCTACATTAGCTAGTCGTGAGACAGTCCCAGTCAGCTGACGTAGCATAGCTTTAGATGACAACAAGTTTGTTTGCTGTCTGAATAGTTTAGCTACGTACGTTGTGAGGCAAGGGTTGGTGACAAGGACTAGCTAGCTTGTAGTAGCTAACAGTAGTAGCAGTTCCTGAGAAGGGCTAACATTTCAAAAACTTTTGTTTTGAAGTTCAATGTCACTTCCCATTCTCCCCCTCCCGCGCTTAATTGATTCGGTTGAAGTGTTTGATTTCATAAAAAGAAAGAAAAAGCAATCAAGCAGTAGGCTAATAGGCTGCACCTTTCAGAAAAGGATACACGAAAAACGACCAAAGGTAAAAGGCAATTAAGCATCGCTATCGCTCTTCATGAAAACAAAAGCGGTTACAGGATCAAACGGGATGAATTCAAGCAGTGAGGAGGAAAGGGTTACACGACAATATGAGAAAACAATCGAGCATCCTATTCTCTTGTCATGAAAGCAAAAAACGAAACAACGGTATAGGATAAAACGGATTATCACGTGTTCAGTTTACCCATTTTTAACGTAAGAAGAGAAAGCGAAAAGGCGTTTTACTGAGTCAAGAGAAATAACGATTGGACGGAGGGTACATGGACCGTTAGCTCTCTCAGCTGTGTGGCTCATTTTTTCCTCTCGTCTCCCTATGACTCACACTCTTCTCCATGTTCAGTAATGAATAACGCTTGCCATTATTATTGTCTGTTTATGTAAGTGAAGAGAATTGAAATGTCAAATAATGTGTATAAAGTGAATGCAGCTATGGCTCATTCACCTAAATGTGTTTCCAAACGTGAAAACAACGGCAGTGAGAAACAGAGTCTGGTAATGATGAGTTTGTAACCCCAACAGTGTATTCAGCCTGTTATTTTGACTATTTTGGTTCTTGAAGTGGTGTTTTTACAGTGAACTTTTAACACTGAAGTCAACAGGCACTTCCGCATCTGCACCCCCTATTACGTCAGACTGACCAATATGGCTGCCAGGTGAATAAGGCGAATAGAGGGGTCCACAGCCCCCGACCCAATATGACGCGAGGGGGCGGAGTCTTGCCACCACGCCACTGTCCACGCCAAGGATCCCACAACTCAGCCCCTGAGTGGGCTAGAGACCCACGGTCTTCGCCAGTGGGTGCAAGGAGATTGCCCAGAAGTCACTGTACTGTGCTCAATCAGCTCAGACCCAAGCGGGCTGAGTCTCGCCACCACGCCACTATTCATGCCAGGAACTCCACAACTCAGCCCCTGAGCGGGCTAGAGACACACAGTTTTCACCAGTGGGTGTATGGAGATTGCCCGGAAGTAACTGCACTACACCCGAACTGCTCTGACGTGAGGGGGCGGAGTCTCGCCACCACACCACGGACCCCACGGCCAATGGGCCTAGGATATAGACAATTAACTACTGGTGGAATGGTGGAGGAGCATCCATCGGGGACCCGCTGTAGGTCCGCTAGCCTTGTGTTATCTGGGTTTATCCCTTACCTTTATCCAGAAACAGAAGTTGAACCAATTGCAGCAAAATAGCTAACGTTACAGGAATCATCAGTGTAACTGCTTTAGCCACTGACCGCTACCATTAATGTTATGGAAGCTGCTGCTAGTTGTTCTGAGCTCATGAGCTAACTGGCTATCCTGCTCTTATTGTGCTGGATTAGAATTGGAAGCATTGGAACTGATGTGTCCAGGCGTGACAAGACCTATCTTAATTTATCAGACATCATTTCATGTCATTTCAATTCACAGTTATTTCAGTGGGATGACTAGCTTCCGTCCTACCAGTCCTGAACAGAAACAAGCCAGCCACGCTCATAAGCCAGGTTTGACCTGGCCTGGTTTGTGCAGACTTTGCTTCAGCTCAGCACTAACTCACCTACGAGCTGAGATTAGATTCCCTTCATTGTCCTTTACAGGAGATGTTGCCATGTGTACACACCGCCTCACACGAACACAACAAAGATACAGTACACACTTATCACCAACGTACACCCCACACCATACAGATACAGCCCCAAGTTACAGTATGCACACACCTACAGTATAACATAGCACATGACGATGACATGACAGTTAGCGAGGTGCTTAGTTTAGTGATGCTGTGGCAGAGGGGACAGAGCGAGCCTGTTTCCAGGCCTGGGATCTGTTTCTAGGACCTGATGGAGGCAGCGTGAGCAGGGATCTGTCTCTAGGACCTGATGGAGGCAGCGTGAGCAGGGATCTGTCTCTAGGACCTGATGGAGGCAGCGTGAGCAGGGATCTGTCTCTAGGACCTGATGGAGGCAGCGTGAGCAGGGATCTGTCTCTAGGACCTGATGGAGGCAGCGTGAGCGGTGGGTTGGGGGGGGCGGGGATCATGGGCGACATGCTCTGCGTGACATGGCTTTGCTTTGGGGGGGGGGGCCATTGTGTGTGACGCATGTGAGTTTGTTCCTGTTGGAGTGGAAGTACAGTATGTACATGCTTTTGTAAAACAGCAGAAGAAGGTGCTTTAAATTTGTGGATGGCAGAGATTAACAGTCTATTGTTGTAAGCACCACGGTGTCAAAAAAAAAATCCTATGTATGTAAAGTGCAATAGCAATAAACGGATTCTGATTCTGATAGCAGGGAAACTCAGATTAAGTTTGCTGATTTATGCCCAAATCCTACACACAAGGCTGCTTCACAGTACCAGCCAGGGTTTGTGACAACCGAACTAGCTATATCCAGATCACACTTCACATTTTGCAGTAATTTATTCTTTTTTTTCCGTTTGTTTTCCTAATTTCTGTCCCAGAGGTTTGAAGGCAGACTTGCAGAACCGAGGCGAGAGCTCCATGTGACGTCACCAGGGCTGTCAGAGGGAAACGCTCTTCAGACCAGGTACTTCGCTGTATGAGACTCAACCATTCCCGGTCATCATAACAGTCTTATTGGTTGCTGACTGTAAACGCTGGCATCTCTTGTTTGAGATATCTAGTTAGCTTTTGTATAAAGGACTAGTATGTGATTTTGATGTTTTTTCTTGTGCCTGAATCACTGAGAGCACTTTACACTCCACTCTACACTACACTCGAGTATACTCGAGTATACTACACTACAGATTAGTGCTGGACCGTTAAGGCTAACATACATTTTAAATGTGACATATCTTCAGTTGAGAAATGCAGTGCACATCAAATCGCTGTCAAATCATCAAATGTTGTCGGACCCTACAGTGAGATGACGGAGGCAGAGTACGATAAGCTGGCCGAGGACACTCTGGACGCGCTGGCGGATTATTTTGAGGACCTGACGGACGCATCGTTCACTGGGTCAGAGTACGACGTCGTCTTTACTGTGAGTACATTCTTCCCTGTCTGCGTAGTTGAGTTGTTGTCATAATGGAAGCCATGCCAACTCATTCAACCATTCAGGAATTCATTTTGAGCTAAGCCAGCCGCATGGGTGCATACCACTTACCCTCATACCTCCAATTATTATTATCTTTATTTATTTATTTTTTTAACCTTTATTACACCAGGGGAGCCCATTGAGACCAGGATCATATTTTCAATGGTGCCCTGGATTACGAAGTAATACAAACATCATACATTAAAAGAAAATACAAATAAATACAAAGCAAGAGGATCTCCGGGCCTTTCTCTGCGGAGTTGCATGTTTTCCCCGTGTTCGTAAAGGTTTCCTCCCAAAGAACCCGGTACGACAAACATGCAGAAGAACAGATGCTATTCAGTAGGGCTGTACTCGACTGAATTTTGTGAGTCGAATCAGATTCCTGTTCTAACCAGAGATTCAATGATTCGTTCCTCCTTTTTTGTGTGTGGCTGTAAGCCAGCGCACCAAAGATAGCAAATGTCCGGTTGTCACTCCCTCTCTCCCTCCGTCAACAAAAACACTAGGACACCGTACATCCTCCAGATCCTTGGTGGTGTAGTGGATAAAGTGCCTGACTCCCATGCCAAAGGTTGGGAGTTCAAACCTCAATGTGGGAGATATTTTGTCACTGGATGTTATAGAAGCTATGTAAAAATGTGACATTTGAAATACTCCTGTTTTGAAATTATACCTACAGTATAGGTGTCTCAGTATTTACCCATTATATATTAGGCTATACTTTGCATGTATTACCAGGTAAATGTATATTTTTTTCAGAGGGACGGAAGGCCTTCCCAAACCCTCAGAGCCCTCGGTGGTATAATGGGCTAAGCACTAGACTCCCACACTGGAGGCCAGGGTTTGGTTCCCGTTCGGGAATTTCTAACCACGTCATCTCTTTTCCTCCTCTCTGTTCTCCTGTTTCAGAAGGATGGGAGAGAATGTACGTGAACGTGTAGTGGGTTAAGCATCTGACTCCCACGCTAGAGACCAGGGTTCGATTCCCAGTTAGGGACATCGAGAACAATGGCATTCTCTAGCCTTTCAAGCCCTGACCAGGGAAAACTCCTAATTCTTTCCTTTTCTTTCTCTTCTTTTCCTTCCCTTATTCCCTGACCCAGTTGGTTTTCTTAGTGCCTTTTCGACTGATATATCTTGGGACCCTAGAACAGCTATTATGGCACAAAAACCATCACCCCCTCCCCCCATTCAGAATGTACCGTTGGTGTAAGTCCCACCACCAGCTCTTCCAGACTCCACCCCTGGGCGGACCAACCACCTCCAGTCCAGGGACCAGAGCAGTGTGCATGACCCCGACTGGAAGGGCATGGTGCATGTTATTGTTGTGTCCTGTCCTGTCTCATGAGTGTCTCCCATTGTCTGATTTTTAATTCCCTTTGATCATAGAAAAATCTAAACTATGGAATTGTTTAAAGACATGCCAGCGGATTTGGCAGGAGGTCTGCCAGCTCGTCCATCGGGGACCCGCTGTAGGTCCGCTAGCCTTGTGTTATATTCCGCCGGAGGTCCGCCAACTCGTCCACCTTTGTCCAGAAACAGAAGTTGAACCAATTGCAGCTAACGTTACAGGAATCATCAGTGTAACTGCTTTAGCCACTGACTGCTACCATTAATGTTATGGAAGCTGCTGCTAGTTGTTGTGAACTCATGAGCTAACTGGCTATCCCGCTCTTATTGTGCTGGATTAGCATTGGAAGCATTGAAACTGATCTGTCCAGGCGACAAGACCTATCTTAATTTATCAGACATTATTTCATGTCATTTCAATTCACAGCTATTTCAGTGGCATGACTAGCTTCTGTCCTACCAGTCCTGAACAGAAACAAGCCAGCCACGCACATAAGCCAGGCTCGACCTGGCCTGGTTTCTTGCTAGACATGAATCATCTAGCTCACATAGTCCATCTACTTCAGATGCTCCCATGTTTTTATGCAGTGTTTCCCAATTCCCATAGTCTACATTAGTGTTGGGCGATTTGACCATAGTCTCCTCAACTGCGCATGTGAAAGCGTGCGTGAATAGGCTCATGCGTTGAGTCAAGGACATGTTTTGGCTTCACTGAAGGATGTTTGCGTACGTTAGAGCTCAATCTGTCTATGGGGGTAAAAAAAAAGATATCTTAGTTTCTATAATTGGATTGATCTAGGAAAGCAGTGTTGTGATACTCCGATTGGGAAAGGCACATGATTGCTGGTGCATAGTAGGCCAGGCTGGATGCACAGCGGAGAGGAGAGGGGCTCCCTGCCTTCTTCACTCCGCTATATCAGGCTTAAAGGAGTAGTAAAGGGAAAACTCATGTAGCCCTGTTTTAAGGTTACTTATGATCATATACAATGGTTCAGATCAAAAAGTTGACAAAACTAGCACTTTTGAGAAAGTTGATAATTGCTCTACCACCGTTTAGGTCATACAATGGATGTCTTTGAAATTGAGAGTTTAACATGTTTTTGAATGATTTTTCAAGGTGCCCACCCACATCCATTGTATGACCAAAACGGTGGTAGAGCAATTATCAGACTTTCTCAAAAGTGCTAGTTTTGTCACGTTTTGATCTGAATCATTGTATATGATCATAAGTAACCTTAAAACAGGGCTAAACATGATTTTCCCCTTTACGTCTCCTTTTACTGCACTACAAATAGCTACAGTAATAGCCTAGGTCTAAAACAAGTGATTGGCCTCATCATCATCATCATGAATGATTGGCCTGTCCTATAAATCACAAGGCAGGTGAGTCGTCTTAGCTCACCAGAGCATCTTGACAGTGGAGGAAAAAAAAGACTTCAAGAACCTCAGTCAACTTAAAGGAGTAGTAAAGGGAAAATGCATGTTTATCCCTGTTTTAAGGTTACTTATGATCATATACAATGGTTCAGATCAAAACGTTGGCTGAAGCTGATGTGTGTGTTGAGGGCCATATCGCCGTCTCTGTGTGCGATGTGTGTCATTCCGTGGCCCCCCGGGTCCTCAGTTAAAAAGACAAAAAAACAACATAAAATAGATACACCTGATGAACTGCTAAAACATATAACAACATTTAAAACATGTACTCTCTTCAGCCTCAATTTCCTTTAACATGCGTTTAGCAAACAATGCCAGCACTCAACAGGGAGACAGATTTATTTCTGATACACCCACCATTCTATGTAGTCGTCAGTACATCAGCAAGAAAAAACAGCCATTTTGCCATTTTGGCAATTGTCCACTAGAGGGAGCTGTTTACGCATATTTCGATTGGCAGGAACCGCGAGAACTCACTGACCTGCATCCAAACTTGTCTCTGAAATTAAACATGTTTTTAATATTGCATGTCTTCTGAGAAATGTCCTAGATGAAGATTGCTTTCACCAATACCGTGATAAATATTCAAATAGGCAAAGTGGATGTAGATGCTCACCAAGTAATGTCATAGAGTTGAGATTCATTTGCCTGGTGACTCATGATGGTGTGTCTCAGTTAATGTTCATTAACCTGAAAGAGGCGTGGGGCCTAATTACTTCCTCAGGCAAAGGTCATCAGATGAAATCATTGTGGTGTGTCCTCTAATGACTGACACGCCCAGGGCACTAAACACACGTCAACAGACACCTCTGTGTGTGTGTGTGTGTGTGTGTGTGTCTGAACATGATGATTCGGGCATTAATTTGATTCTAAATTAGTATCTATATAGCCTGATGGTGTCTGAGAGGAAGCCATTTTGAGCTGGGCCAGTTCTTTAGAGAACGGCCAGAGGATGGTATTGATGGCCAGAGAACTGGCCCAGGGACTCAGAAGTAATGAGTGTTCCCTTTTATTATGAAATGGGAAGTTGTGTGTGTGCGTGCGTGTGTGTGTGTATGTGTGTGTGTGCGTGTGTGTGTGTGTGTGTGTGTGTGTGTGTGTGTGAGTGTGTGCGTGTGCTCTCACCTCTCCCTGTCTCCTCTCCAAAAGTGCTTCCTGAAAAGTGATATTCTACAGTGTTTCCTCAAGTTAGCTGTGGAAAAGTAAAGTAGCTGTGTGTGTGTGTGTGTGTGTGTGTGTCTGTGTGTGTGTGTGTGTGTGTGTGTGTGCGCGTGTGTGTGTGTGTGTACGCGCGTTCCTGCCTGTCCGTCCCCCTAGCCCCCTCCCCCACAAAATACAGTCCGGCGTTTGTTGTTCGGCCCCGTTGCCGTATTGATCTCTGGCCCAGTTCAGCAGACGCAATTAGGGCTTCTCTGCCGGTGGCGTTCAGCCCATAGCAGCCTGGCAGGCCGGCACAAACTACAGCAATCTGGTCGCTGCAACACTTCCACGCCACCCTGAGGCATTCATTTCCCAAGACGAGACGGCCGAGGAAAGAGACGCAGTCAGAAGACTCTGATGATGAGAGGAGGCTGTGCGCCGAGTACAACCTGGTTGAGCTTCTTCAACGGCTGATGATTTCCTTTCTTTCCAACAGGCCACAACAGGTTAGATTTAACTCGGTGCTTTCTGACATTGCTGTAGGTGGTACGGGGGCCCCATAGGGAGCAGTTAGCTCCTCCCTCTGGTTCACTCTCTATACAAACGATTGTGTCACTTCTCAACCTGATCAGTTTGTAGTGAAGTTTTCAGATGACACCATTATCCTCAGTCTGCTCACAAGCAACTCTAACATCAGTAGCCATGTAACTGGAGTGGACAGGTTCGTATGGAGTGGACAGGTTCGTATGGAGTGGACAGGTTCATATGGAGTGGACAGGTTCGTATGGAGTGGACAGGTTCGTATGGAGTGGACAGGTTCATATGGAGTGGACAGGTTCATATGGAGTGGACAGGTTCATATGGAGTGGACAGGTTCGTATGGAGTGGACAGGTTCGTATGGAGTGGACAGGTTCATATGGAGTGGACAGGTTCGTAGGGAGTGGACAGGTTCGTATGGAGTGGACAGGTTCGTATGGAGTGGACAGGTTCGTAGGGAGTGGACAGGTTCGTATGGAGTGGACAGGTTCGTATGGAGTGGACAGGTTCGTATGGAGTGGACAGGTTCGTAGGGAGTGGACAGGTTCGTAGGGAGTGGACAGGTTCATATGGAGTGGACAGGTTCGTAGGGAGTGGACAGGTTCGTAGGGAGTGGACAGGTTCGTATGGAGTGCCAGTACAGAGTGTCGGTCCTGTTGTTGTTCAACGTACAGTAGCCTGTTTACTTGTTGACCGGCGGAAAGCTCCTGCAGAATTCCTGAAGCCTCATTCTTGCCCGAGTGGAGATTGACCCCGTCGTGCCATACAGCTGCGCCCTCCCGCTCGCTGGAGGCCATTTCTGTGGGCCGTCTCTAATGCCTTTGCCCCAACTGACCCCCAGCTGGGTTTATAGCCCTGGTGACCGGTTTTGTCCTTGAGCAAAGTGTCTTAAAATTGCCTCACGGAGGCTATATACCTATATCTGAACTCATCAGCGTCGTAAACATGTCTAATTGGGAAATTGATCAGTGCACTCTTCAATGGTCAAAGATGGGTTATAGATTATAGGGATATGGATTATAGGGTTATGAGATGCAGGGTGTTAATGTGTCGTAATGGGCTGGGTCCTCTTTCAATTGATTTGCCGGAGTCGAGAGTGTGTCAGGTTTGACAGCGTGAGTGTGTGTGTGCGCACTGTGGCGTGTGTTTGTGTGTGTGTGTGTGTGTGGTTGGTGTTTATGTCATCCCATCTTTATTGACACTACAGCATGTGGGCGCCCTCACACTGCCAGGGTCAACAGCAGATGGGCGAGCGGCCATTAGGAGTCAAGGCTGCATGGCCCTGGGTGGGCTGACCCACAGATACTGACCCAGAGACAATCAGACCTCTACTGTCCCAGAGACAATCAGACCCCTACTGTCCCAGAGACAGAGGACTATCAGACCTCTACTGTCCCAGAGACAATCAGACCTCTACTGTCCCAGAGACAGAGGACTATCTGACCTCTACTGTCCCAGAGACAGAGGACTATCTGACCTCTACTGTCCCAGAGACAGAGGACTATCTGACCTCTACTGTCCCAGAGACAGAGGACTATCAGACCCCTACTGTCCCAGAGACAGAGGACTATCAGACCTCTACTGTCCCAGAGACAATCAGACCTCTACTGTCCCAGAGACAGAGGACTATCTGACCTCTACTGTCCCAGAGACAGAGGACTATCTGACCTCTACTGTCCCAGAGACAGAGGACTATCTGACCTCTACTGTCCCAGAGACAGAGGACTATCTGACCTCTACTGTCCCAGAGACAGAGGACTATCTGACCTCTACTGTCCCAGAGACAGAGGACTATCAGACCTCTACTGTCCCAGAGACAGAGGACTATCTGACCTCTACTGTCCCAGAGACAGAGGACTATCTGACCTCTACTGTCCCAGAGACAGAGGACTATCTGACCTCTACTGACCCAGAGACAGAGGACTATCTGACCTCTACTGTCCCAGAGACAGAGGACTATCTGACCTCTACTGTCCCAGAGACAGAGGACTATCAGACCCCTACTGTCCCAGAGACAGAGGACTATCTGACCTCTACTGACCCAGAGACAGAGGACTATCTGACCTCTACTGTCCCAGAGACAGAGGACTATCTGACCTCTACTGTCCCAGAGACAGACGACTATCAGACCTCCTGCACACATGCCTCTCTCTCTCTCCACCTCTTCTCTCTGTCTCCTCTCTCTCTCCTCTCTCTCTCTCCACCTCATCTCTCTCCCTGTCTCCTATCTCTCACTCTCCACCTCTTTCTTTCTCTCTCTCTTACAGTATATCTCTCTTTCTCTCTCTCCACCTCATCTCTCTCCCTGTCTCCTATCTGTATCTCCTCTGCCACTCCCTCCCTCTTTCTGTCTTTCTCTCTCTCTGGGAGGAAAATTACGTTTGTCAATTTTGTGACTCAGTATATTGAGTTGGGGTGTAACGATACAGTCAGCTCACGATACGATCCATGATATTGGTTTCACGATATCCATACAATACCATATTACACAGTATTTTTTTTATACTGAACTTGATGATGAATATATGACTGGGAAAAACACACTATGCAAAACGATGCTGTTATTTGCCCTATAGTTCCATTTTGTGCTGTTTTATAACCTGTGATATCAGGACATAATTGATCTAATATCAGCTCTGATCTGCATTCTCTCCTCTTTTTCAGTGCTTTGTTTGAACAGACGCGGGTTAGTAGCTGATACTGGCTCATTTGCAGGCAGTCCTATAATAATAATAATAATAACAATTATACATAAAATTTGTATAGAGCTTTTCTGGATAGCCAAAGTCACTATACAATACATAAGTTAAAAAAGAAAGAAAGAAAACAATGTTTTTTTAATGCAGTTTTTCATCTCTGCGATGCATATCGTCACATTTTCATATCGCAATATGTCATGACACGATATATCGTTACACACCTAATATTGAGTTATTTGTTTTTATATGGTGTGGGATATCCAGACTTGACACAGACCTGACTCTGGTTCAAATGTGTGACATGGGAGGTTTATGGCTGGATGGATTCCTCAGTCGAAGGCAACCCCCCGTGCTCTGAGGAAGCAGGTCTGGCCTCCTGCTGGGTGGGGTGTGGTCTGGCCTGCTGGGTGGGGTGTGATCTGATCTCCTGCTGGGTGGGGTGTGGTCTGATGTCCTGCTGGGTGGGGTGTGGTCTGGCCTGCTGGGTGGGGTGTGGTCTGGCCTGCTGGGTGGGGTGTGGTCTGGCCTCCTGCTGGGTGGGGTGTGGTCTAATCTCCTGCTGGGTGGGGTGTGGTCTGATCTCCTGCTGGGTGGGGTGTGGTCTAATCTCCTGCTGGGTGGGGTGTGATCTGATCTCCTGCTGGGTGGGGTGTGGTCTAATCTCCTGCTGGGTGGGGTGTGGTCTGATCTCCTGCTGGGTGGGGTGTGGTCTAATCTCCTGCTGGGTGGGGTGTGGTCTGATCTCCTGCTGGATGGGGTGTGGTCTAATCTCCTGCTGGGTGGGGTGTGGTCTGGCCTGCTGGGTGGGGTGTGGTCTGATCTCCTGCTGGGTGGGGTGTGATCTGATGTCCTGCTGGGTGGGATGTGATCTGATGTCCTGCTGGGGGGGGTGTGGTCTGATCTCCTGCTGGGTGGGGTGTGATCTGATGTCCTGCTGGGTGGGATGTGATCTGATCTCCTGCTGGGTGGGGTGTGATCTGATGTCCTGCTGGGTGGGGTGTGATCTGATGTCCTGCTGGGTGGGATGTGGTCTGATGTCCTGTTGGGTGATGTGTGATCCTCCCAGCTGTCACCATCAAGGTTGTCTGGCTGGACGAGGGTTCATGTGCCTGCAGGCTGTAGATGTTTGTGTCCACATGCTCCTCTGTGTGATTTGCGTGTGTGTGCGTGCGTGCACGTGAGTGTGCGTGTGTGTGTGCATGCGTGCGCGTGTGTGCGTGCGTGCGAGTGTGCGTGCGAGTGCGTGTGTGTGTGATGGGTGTGTGTGTGTGCCTGCATGTGTGTGCGTGCGTGCGAGTGTGCGCGCGTGTGTGTGCGTGTGTGTGTGTGTGATGGGTGTGTGTGTGTTCCTGCATGCGTGTGTGTGTGTGTGTGTGTGTGTGTGTGATGGGTGTGTGTGTGTTCCTGCATGTGTGTGTGTGATGGGTTCCCAGGCTGGCGGGTTGAGGAGACTGCTGTCAGGCTGACAGCTCGTTCACACTCACTCCCCACGTCTCGCTCTGCTACCACCTCCTCATCCACACTGGGCCGATTACCGTCACCCTGGCCTGCCTGCCTGTCAGCCAGCTCTGCTGTGTGTGTGTGTGTGTGTGTGTGTGTGCGTGCAAGTCTTACACCCCCCGCCCAACCATTTCGCTCTGCTGCCTCGAGGCGACTGGTTGCCCCGTCACTCCGAGGCCCTTGCGGTCGATCGACGCGGTCTTCTCTGTCCTGACCCCGCAGTGGTGGAACAAACTGCCCACTGACGTCAGGTCAGCAGAGTCGCTGCCCATCTTTCGCTCAGAACTCACCTGTTCAAGAAGTGCTTCTCGGACCCTTCCCTCCTATTTTATTTGTATTTATTTGTTTTTGCCCTTTTAATTCAGCACTAGTTAAAGCTCAATGAGAACTTTTTATAGTTCAATATTCACATTTACTTTCTAGTAGTACTTTCTTGCCTTAGCAAGACCCCAAAAATCATTTTCGTGACATGAGACTGCATGAGACCCTGTGGATTTATTATTTTATAATTTCAGTGTACTGGCTAGTACACTGGCGGAAAATCTTGTGGTGGAAACGGAAGTGACGCGTTTTGCGTGTCACAATATCAGGAAGACAACAAACACTTCGCTCAATGTAATTTATCTACATGCACATAAAAGAAAGAGACCTGTATTGAAGCCATCCTTCCAGAAAGTCCATTGAAGTCCAATCTTCCAATCCAGTCTGCTCCACGCCATTCATCTTTTTCTTGTTTCCCATCATTACAGCGAGTGAGTGGGGGATTGTGGGAAGTGTGGTTCTTAAAACGCAGTGCCGAATTTTTATCACGACCAGAGAGGGCGCCAAAGTGCTGTGTTCTCATGTAGCTTTAAGCTCTTAGGTGCTTGTTTAGAAAGGAGATCCACTTATGATTTTTGACGACTAGTTGTTTTCTTGACTACTTACATTGAATGCACTTATTTGTCACTTTGTAAAAGCATCTACTAAATGACTGTGTGTGTGTGTGTGTGTGTGTGTGTGTGTGTGTGTGTGTGTGTGTGTGTGTGTGTGTCCGGTGTGTGTGTGTGTGTGTGTCTGTGTGTAGCACATCAGATTGTCTCTGTGATAAATACAGTCGAAAGATCTATATCAGTGTTTCAGCGTCTCCCTTATCGTGCTCTCCCTCCCCCAGAGCGAGTCTCTCCTCCTCGTGTTGCTCTCCCTCCCCCAGAGCGAGTCTCTCCTCCTCGTGTTGCTCTCCCTCCCCCAGAGCGAGTCTCTCCTCCTCGTGTTGCTCTCCCTCCCCCAGAGCGAGTCTCTCCTCCTCGTGTTGCTCTCCCTCCCCCAGAGCGAGTCTCTCCTCCTCGTGTTGCTCTCCCTCCCCCAGAGCGAGTCTCTCCTCCTCGTGTTGTCCGCCAGGAGGTGATTAATAAAGCTGCCATTTTTTTTTAAATCACTCGTCGGACAGCCACTGTCTTTGCTGGCGCTGACTGATTGGCCGATGTTCCCGGCTTGGCAGCTGACCCCCTTTTCAACTGCCGAGAGAAACATATGGGACCATAAACAACATGCACCACGCACTCACGAACACACACGCACGCACGCACACACACACACACACACACACACACACACACACACACACACACACACACACGTACACACACACACACACACACACACACTCACACCTAGAAAACACCATGAAACCACACAACCTCTTAGACTTGGCTTTCGCTTTGCTGGCCAGCGCGTCCTAATGAAATATGGACTTCTGTTGGCACATCGTAGCCACAGTTCTCTGGACATGAATACCGAGTGTTCATGTGCCAAGCTTAGCATGCGGCTCATCTGTACTATATAGGCCTAGTATAGTATTCTAGTATATACTCTAGGCGTTCGGCCCTCTCTGTCTCATGCCTGCCTTTGTTTCTTTCTCAGTTGAATTCAGTCCTAAAGAGGATTGTGACTGTCCTCACGCTGAGCTTCAACCTGTCCTTGACAAAAGAGGACATTGATGGGGGGGGAGTCTACATTATCTCTGCGTTGTTCTGATGGAATCCCCCGTGGCGCATTCCGGAACGCTTCCTCATGGAATTCTGTCCCCCCCCCCCCGCCCCAGTGACACCCATTAGGACGCTTTCCAGGTGACAGCCCAGCCTGGCCAATTCTCCTTAATGAGCAGAAGGGATGTTCATTAACTCCCTCTAACGAGCCCAAAGCTCTGGAGGCGGACCCCAGCCCAGGGAGAGCAGAGTGGGGAGAAGAGGACAGGGGGAGGAGAGAGAGGAGGGGAGGGAGTTGTATACTGTACAGTATCTCATCAAACAGCAGCCGAATTCACAAAATAAATAAACCTCAATTTAATCAAAGTGCCTTAACGACGTGCAGATCACTTACTGGAAATACACGGCACTCTGATTATTTATGTCCGTGAACAAATTCAGGAGTTGGCAGCCGGCCAGGGCGTATCTGATTGGACAGGGCTGTAGCGGTGAAAGCCATGTGATCTGCATCTCGGCCGTATCGCTGCCAATGGAGAGCTGGAGGAGAAGTGTGGGTGGTCATTCTGCTCTGCAGGAGGAGGTATGGAGGCAGACTAACTTTACCTTCAATCACCTGGATGAGGAGCTACTGTGGTCGGCTTACTGTACATCCAGTAGGGACAAAACAATCTTGCTTGTTAAGCAAATCTTTTTGCTTGCTTGTTAAGCACAGAAATGTGTCCAGGTTTGCATAAAACAAGTTGATTAAATGTGTATTTTTTGTGGGTTTCCTGTAAACTTTCATCGATTGTTTTTTTTTTTGTGAGACATAGTTGGACCCTTTAAATATTTTAACTCCTACATTGGAATTTTTACATTGGAATGATGGCTCATGTGGACCAGTTGCATTCAGTGTGTGTGTGTGCGCGTGCGTGCGTGCGCGCGCGTGTGTGTTAAAGAGCCACAAAGCTAAGACTATGCACTTTTTGTCAGTTGTCAAATGCTGCGAAACTGACACCACAATGCAGTGAATAAATACACCATTGTTGCTTTTTGCCTTTTTTTCTACAGTTACACAGATATTGTGATGTATCATAAGGCAAGGCAAGTTTATTTGTATAGCACATTTCAGCAACAAGGCAATTAAAAGTGCTTTACATCATAGATGAATCGTCTTGCAATGTAGGCCTATCAGATCTCTCAGTCACTGTGTTGTGATATCATTGTTAGTATCGTGACTATCATGATATACTCTGATTCCCACCCCTAACATCCAGGCTAGGTGCTGTAGTAATACATGTATTTCACATCCGTTATAGCGTATTTTCTGTCTGAATGGGCCCAACTCATCTGGCTCTGCCTCGTTACTTGTTGCTGTGTCGGCATGGTGGTGAAGGTTGTGAGATATCGCTATGTGCGCTGTCCGCTGCTATCAGCGTCATGTCGTAACCTGATCCCTCTCTCTCTCTCTCTCCCTGACAGAGCGGCGTTCTGACAGTGAAGGTGGGCGGGGACCACGGCACGTACGTCATCAACAAGCAGACGCCTAACAAACAGATTTGGCTGTCCTCTCCAACCAGGTGGGTGTGCAGTAGAGCCCTCCCTGCTCTCAGCCTGTAGCCTGATAAGACTGTCCTGATAAGACTGTCCTGATAAGACTGCCCTGATAAGACTGTCCTGATAAGACTGTCCTGATAAGACTGTCCTGATAAGACTGTCCTGATAAGACTGCCCATATCAGTAATCATACAAGTCAGAGGCTTTGCAGAAAACAGAACACCTCTGGAGTGAAGTTACAGTACATAGGGTGTGTACATTGCGTTTGGCTCCTCTGAGATCCGCAAGAAATCTCTCCTGAAGTCTCCCTTCTCTTTATCATCACTTCATTATTCAAGCTACGCTAAAGCCCAGGTGACCCCCCCACCCCCCGCCGATCACAAGTCAGGCTAGATCACAAGTTGAGCTAGATCACAAGTTAGGCTAGATCACAAGTTAGGCTAGATCACAAGTTAGGCTAGATCACAAGTTAAGCTAGATCACAAATTAGGCTTGATCACAAGTTGAGCTAGATCACAAGTTAGGCTAGATCACAAGTTAGGCTAGATCACAAGTTAAACTAGATCACAAGTTAGGCTAGATCACAAGTTAAACTAGATCACAAGTTAGGCTAGATCAAAAGTCAGGCTAGATCACAAGTCAAGTCAGGCTAGATCACAAGTCAAGTCAGGCTAGATCACAAGTTAAACTAGACCACTCGTTAGGCTAGATCACAAGTTAGGCTAGATCACAAGTCAGGCTAGATCACAAGTCAGGCTAGATCACAAGTTAGGCTAGATCACAAGTTAGGCTAGATCACAAGTTAGGCTAGATCACAAGTTAGGCTAGATCACAAGCTAGGCTAGATCACAAGCTAGGCTAGATCACAAGCTAGGCTTTTATCACAAGCTAGGCTAGATCACAAGCTAGGCTAGATCACAAGTTAGGCTAGATCACAAGTCAGGCTAGATCACAAGTCAGGCTAGATCACAAGTTAGGCTAGATCACAAGTTAGGCTAGATCACAAGCTAGGCTAGATCACAAGCTAGGCTTTCATCACAAGCTAGGCTAGATCACAAGTTAGGCTAGATCACAAGTTAGGCTAGATCACAAGTCAGGCTAGATTACAAGTTAGGCTTGATCACAAGTTAGGCTTGATCACAAGTTAGGCTTGATCACAAGTTAGGCTAGATCACAAGTTAGGCTAGATCACAAGTTAGGCTAGATCATAAGTTAGGCTAGGACCAGCTGCTGTCATATGGTCTCCGGTGCCGTGCGTCCCATCGTGCTCCTCTGGTCTCTCTCCTCCCTCCAGCGGGCCCAAGCGATACGGCTGGACGGGGGAGCGCTGGGTGTACTCTCACGACGGCATGGCCCTCCACCAGCTCCTCTCCCGGGAGTTCTCCATCATCTACAACAGAGACGTGGACCTGTCCCACCTGGTGTACTCCTGACTGGGGGAGGGAGAGAGAGAGAACACTCCCCATCTCTTACCCTTAATGTAACCTTTGACCCGGAAACACAACCCCATGGGCTGGCAAGAACCAGTACCATATACACTATTAAAGCATCAACATTCTCACGATACCTGTGTATAACATTGATTGGGCCGAGAGTGTACATATTGATAATGCAGAGTTCGTCCAATGATCGCAGGGTCGGCGGTTCGAATCCCGGCTCCTCCTGTCCACATGTGTCCTTGGGTAAGACACTGAACCCCAAATTGCTCCCAATGAGCAGGCTAGCGCCTTGCATGACAGCTGCTGCCATTGGTGTGAATGGGTGAATGAGAGGCCTTCATTGTAAAGCGCTTTGGATAAAAGCGCTATATAAGTGCAGTCCATTTACCATTACCATTTGTGTGTTGCCTGTTGGGGCTTGTTCAGTGTGTCACCAGGAGAGGATGTGCATTTGAAGGGAAATCCTGTCAGTCTGCTTTTATTTTGTATTCTCTGCTGTTGTAACCCCTCCCCCCCCTCCCCCTGGGATTAATAAAGTGCTATCTTATCTTATCACCTTTTCCGTTCCAGCCAAAGTTTACCCGGGAATTGACTCTAGTCTGAAACCCTCCCATGCGCTCAGGAGTTCATTTCGGTTCATATTCTCAACAACTGACGTCTTTCCCACATTGATCAAATATGACGCTGATTGAGCTGTAATGGCGGCGGCCCGTGGGGATCGGGAAATGCCACAGTATGATCAACGGCACCAGATGGCGAGGCTCTGTAACCGTCAACACTTAAACATGCCATTGACGTTGTACACCGACCAAACGCACGGTGCACCCGACATTTACATGGAAATTAGTGGTGGGGCAGGATTGCATTTTTACATTTTACAAGCGATAAAATCTCAGATGATGAATATTGATGAATGTTCTAATGGCCGTGTGACGACGCAGGTAAACAGACATTAGGGAATTTAAATTAAGCAGCGACGGTTTGAGGGACGGCTACAACGTTCGAGAATTACTTTTGCGTATCCCCGATTCTGTTAGAATTCTGTGCCGTTGCAGCCCGACTACTACGGGGGGACAGCTGACTTGGTGTAGTCCCTAAAACGTCTAAGCATTTCCATGTAAATATCGAGTTCTATTGTATTTTAGACAGTAGCTCTGTTCAGGCTGTTCTACTAGTAATAGCCTAATGCTTCTAAGTGTATTTGTTAGATATACCCGCAAATTATATAGATTTTCTTGTTTGTCTACAGACATGTCATCTTCGTCGTCTAACGTTGCCACTCCAGCTAACGTTGCTTAGTGATAATGGATTTCCATTCCATTCCGTTGCTACGGCAACACGTTGGAATGTTCGCGGATGCCGTAGCCGTCCCCAAACCGTCGCTGCTTAAAGTCCCTATTAGCGGGGAAAACCTCCTGTCCCACCCAAACCAGTATCTCTCAACGGCCTAGAGACCTCGGGATGAGGGTCTGTGTCTCTGAGCCGGCCAGCAGAGCGGGATTATTACCATGTGGACAGATGGAGAGAGACGGAGGTCTTCCTCAGTCCTCCCTCGCCCCTCCTCCCTCTCTCCCAGTCCTCCCTCGCCCCTCCTCCCTCTCCCCCAGTCCTCCCTCGCCCCTCCTCCCTCTCCCCCAGTCCTCCCTCGCCCCTCCTCCCTCTCTCCCAGTCCTCCCTCGCCCCTCCTCCCTCTCTCCCAGTCCTCCCTCGCCCCTCCTCCCTCTCTCCCAGTCCTCCCTCGCCCCTCCTCCCTTTCCCCCAGTCCTCCCTCGCCCCTCCTCCCTCTCCCCCAGTCCTCCCTCTCCCCTCCTCCCTCTCCCCCAGTCCTCCCTCTCCCCTCCTCCCTCTCTCCCAGTCCTCCCTCGCCCCTCCTCCCTCTCCCCCAGTCCTCCCTCTCCCCCAGTCCTCCCTCTCCCTCAGTCCTCCCTCTCCCTCAGTCCTCCCTCTCCCTCAGTCCTCCCTCTCCCTCAGTCCTCCCTCTCCCCCAGTCCTCCCTCTCTCCCAGTCCTCCCTCTCCCTCAGTCCTCCCTCTCCCTCAGTCCTCCCTCTCCCTCAGTCCTCCCTCTCCCCCAGTCCTCCCTCTCTCCCAGTCCTCCCTCTCTCCCAGTCCTCCCTCTCCCTCAGTCCTCCCTCTCCCTCAGTCCTCCCTCTCCCTCAGTCCTCCCTCTCCCGTCCTCCCTCTCCCTCAGTCCTCCCTCTCCCTCAGTCCTCCCTCTCCCGTCCTCCCTCTCCCTCAGTCCTCCCTCTCCCGTCCTCCCTCTCCCTCAGTCCTCCCTCTCCCCCAGTCCTCCCTCTCTCCCAGTCCTCCCTCTCCCTCAGTCCTCCCTCTCCCCCAGTCCTCCCTCTCCCTCAGTCCTCCCTCTCCCTCAGTCCTCCCTCTCCCTCAGTCCTCCCTCTCCCTCAGTCCGCCCCACTGTTGGGTGGGGAGACCAGCCTTTTCACTGCGGAAGAGCTGCAAGTCCTTGGCCAGCTGACAGATGGAAATACATTTACTGTTCAAGATGGCGGGACAGATGACTGGCCGCAAGATCAAATGATGGAATCCCTTATTTATTCAGATCCCTTATTTATTCACTTGGAGGTTCTATACTCACTGTTCTGTTATTTGTCGAAGGTAATGTTATTGCATCTTATTTGATCAAGGAGTACTAAAGTTGCAACCTTGTTCAACGTAATGCCCCTTCGTTGGTTCTTTGGTATGCGCTTGGGCTGATGCGCTTATAGACAGCACTCGGAGTTCGGATTTCTTTACTTTGACATATTTATTTTCCTTCTTCCCTTCTTTAGTAAAGGTAGTTTGTTTCCACAATCAAACATAAAATAAAGCTCGTCTTACCAGTGACAGCATAGAAATCAAACTGTGGAATCCCACAGACACAAACAGGCTGTCCTGCAGCGTTCAAAACACCGTGTCGCTACAAAGACCGTGTCGCTACAAAGACCGTGTCGCTACATCCCCAAACGTAGAACACTGGCTCCATGACGGCCAACCCATTTAACAACTGAGGCTCATTCATCCCAATTGGTAGGCCTATCCCAATTATCAGCTGATCAAAGAAATAAGTAAATAAGTAGCCTACCTACACGTCACCACCAGAGTAATACAAATAGCCTACATAACAATCACAACATACATTAGGTAATATTTCATAAATTATAAGTTAATTTCAAAACCATACTTTTGGCTCTAACAAGTAGGCTACCTGTAAAATAAAATACAATAAAATAAAAAAGCCATATTTTGCCAATTGTGACCTCAGTTTTCACCTCAACTTATTTTAACTGGATATTTTACCCCGATTTAAGGCCATTTGTACAGGGATGTACAGTGAGGTAAATATTGGTTCTGGCTAAAGCAGTTACACTGATGATTCCTGTAACACTATTTTGCTGCAATGGGTTCAACTTTTGTTTCTGGATAAAAGTCATGACTTGCTGTTCTGCACTTCCCTTTAGGTGGTGAATAATTAGACCCAAGACACAGTGGGTTATTTGGACATCTACTAGGATCTTGATATTATATTGATGACGATATGAAAGTAAAGTATTTGCCCTTAGAAGTAAATTGTAATAAAAATGATTCTTCGCTAAGTAACCTAAGTGTAGGCAGACTTGAAAGGCCAATTGTAATATCATGAATGAACAATTGTAAACATAGTACTCGAGAATAGGTAATACTCAAGTCTTGATTGAAACTTTTCTTTAAAACTTTATTAAACATACAGACGTACACATTAAAAGTAGCCATAAGTTGTTATTTTGCATGTGCTCTCAGGACATGTTGTGGTTGTGACCATCTTTGTCAAGAATTGAGGCATGTAATGCACATGTAAATATGCATTGAAGTTTAAAAAAGCAACAACACAAGAAACAGGTATATACATGGGTGGTCCTTTGTGAGTGGTACATTTTCGAATTAATTTATTTTAAGCTCCAAAACCCGGAATTCATTGGAATAGTGGAGAAAACCCCTGGTGAATTCTTTTCTCAATCGGACAACATTTACCCCTCCCTCATCGACCTTGAAGTTCCACCCTGAGGATCCCCGAGAGACGCTTTTTATCTGGGAATGAATTGAGCGTATAAGGATTAAAATGAAAGGAAAGAAAATAAAAATTGTGAAAGGTATTTTTGATTAAGTTGTTTAATACAAGGCCTGTCTATTTAGGCCTAGTTATGCTTCAATACTGAATGTCAGCAGTCTGTACTTTTCCAGAACACATAGTACGCATGAAAAGTTGTTATTATCTGTGTTCCAGTAGCAGATAAGTTGACTGCCAAGGACACAACCTCACAATGAAAAGCCTGTCTGTGTTGCAGTAAATGTAACTTAACAGAGAACACCTTAATCACATCGGCTGAATGGAAAACGAAAGTAGTAAGCTCATAGGACAAGCATTAGATAAAAGTTTCAACCAATCAGGTACTCACACATGTAGTCACGCGCCAATGTATTGTGTGGAATAGTATATACAGAACGTCCCGACATTTAGTCGGCGCGCTTACCCAGATACCCCTTGTGTCTCTGTGTAACCGTCCCTTTGCTGCAATTGTAAGGTAATAAAGTATGTTTCTTTTACTCTACTCTGTTATATTTCGTGTCCTCATTTGACAAGGTTGTGTGATTGTGTTGGTCCTTGGGAGGAGAACCCTGTGGTACTGGTGAGTTCAATCTGAAGTGTTATAATAGTATTTTGTGAGTGTCCGAAGGTCATAGGTCAACCGAGTCCAGCCACCACATTTCACTGGTGTCCAGAAGTGGGATTCCAGCTGATCTGCCCGCCTGAGTGAGCCTGCGTTGGACTGATCACCCTCCCACGTATCAACTGCCTAGCCAAGCGAGGTTGAGGGCGGACGCAGGGCCGCTCAGAGGGGCAGGGAGGCCTGGAATCCCTCCCTAAAAAGGACAACCAACACACCAACTGGAGGATTTGCTTTTCTGACATTATAGTAAGTTCCAAACGTACACCAATTGTTCACAGAGTTAAAAAATCCTTTTTAATGAGAGTATATACCTAGGGCTACGCTTGTGACGTACGGCATAGGATATGGGGAGATTATTAAGGTCCACACATACACATTGGTTGCCACGGTGAGGTTTTAATGCTTGCTACATTATAACTACATAGTCCGTCCATAGACCAAGAATTCCCGCACCCAAAACATTCTTTTGGTTGGGTTTTCAAATTCATTGACTGTGTGAAGTGTTTTATCCGAGCGGTGCGAAATAGAACCATAACGACTCCGATATTAAACAGTGTTGCTGTTCCACATAAAGTACGTTCCCCATTCTGATTAAAGGTACCATTCTACTACTACTATTCTACTACTACTATTCTACTACTACTGTTCTACTACTATTACTATTACTACTACTATTCAAGAAGTTGTGATTGAAGTGACTGTTGTGTTGTGTGCGTTAGAGACATTGCCTTACAATTGCAGCTAAGGCAATTACACATATTTGTAACATTACACATATTACTGTCATGTTGCTCACGGACGTGGTCACGTGAGCAAAGGGGGGAATAGTCAGATCCTTACCCCATCCTGGTACTGCCCAGGCATCACACAAACAGCAAAAAAGAAAAATTGTCAACCCCCGACCCACCACTGCCATCGAGAAGACCAATCAGGCCGCGCAAGCAGGGGAAAACAGTGCAAACATCATACAGGTGACAAACGAAGAAGAGGAGGCCGAATTTCTCTCCAATAATCACGATCCCTTAGTAGGTACAGACCACCATGGACCCACCCAGGACAGGAGGCCAGGAACGCCCTTCGCCGCTGCGGAGGAAACATGGCCTGCGCCCGAGCTGTCCTCACCAGTCAAGTCCTTCGAGGGCATCAGCAGCAAAAATGTGAACTTCAACAACACTGGTAATTGCACGACACCATTTGACATTCTAAGTGTTCTCTCAATTGACCAAATGATCAGGAACAATGCAACCAGCCCACCTCCAGTAACCTGTCAGCACCAGAACGAGCCAACATCCGACAGCCATCCGAGTGAACGAGAGACCAACCTGGGTACACACAGCACATGTGAAGCGTTGGAGAGGGGAAGACATCCCAGAGGAAACCACCAGAGACTTCCCATCGTGTGAGCCAGAGTCACCAACAAAGGGGGGACCCGACACCCCACAAACTGACATTCCTTCTGTTCCCAGTTTTTCCCCTGTCAAGGAAGAACAACCAGTCCCAGAGCCCGCGGACCCAGAGGTCCCAGAAGAGGAGGACCCGACCCCACCACTTAGGAGACCCCAGAGAGAGCGAAAGCCACCCGCCCACCTAGCCCAATATGAATGGAAGTAAGCACCGCCAGGGAAGGTGGAGTATGCAAAATGTTAGGCATAAGTTGTTGTTTCTTTATCCCAGACGCCAAAGACAATGTCACTAACTATCTCAAACATAGCGCCACCATGATTGAACAAGTTTTGAGCCAGGTTGCCCCCACCAGAGGAGATCTGCATTGGCTGACCGAGTTCTTCTCTGGCTGGGCGGGGAAAGCAGTCTCCATGATCGTGAGTGTCCTGGTTCTAATTGGAATACTAGTGTTCTGTGGCATCCCTATCTGCAAGTGTCTCATCACCAAAGCAACCTGAGCCACCCTGGGAGCAGACGCCACCGAGATGGTCCTGCTGCAGGATGAAGAAGCCTCCCTGTCCCCAGCCCAGCAGAAGGCTTGGGACCTCCAGAAATACCATGAGGCTAACCCTGGAGTGATCCACCAGTAACAGGCAAGATCTGAACATACACATACACATTTCCAGACACTGATAACCAACATACACCCCACACTGGGACCTCCTAACTCGGGTAGACACGAGAGCCGTGGCCCCTGCTAGTCGAGCTACAAACACCTCCCTACAGTGACAGACCAGCTGGCAGTCACCTAAAGGTTGAGCACCGGAGAGGACTCTTGGAGTCCTGAAGACCAAACCACCAAGAAGCTGAGCAACTGACCAATAGGGTCAACCCAAAAGCAATAATACTGTTGTAAATTTCACTATTAAAGATTCATGCCATTCCTGACATTTTAAACTGTTGTTTTATGATTGTACTAGTTACAGTACAGTAACTATGTTCTATTATGTTTTATACTCTGTTTTAAAGTCACTGGGCTATTTAGATGTGTCTTCAAATATTCCCCATTCTGATAGCTTAGCTTAGCATCATTCACCAGTAATGTTAACAGTAGAGTGATCCATAGTATGGATCAAAGGGGGGAAATGTGAAAGGTATTTTTGATTAAGTGCTATTATAGTTGTTTAATACAAGGCCTGTCTATTTAGGCCTAGTTATGCTTCAATACTGAATGTCAGCAGTCTGTACTTTTCCAGAACACATAGTACGCATGAAAAGTTGTTATTATCTGTGTTCCAGTAGCAGATAAGTTGACTGCCAAGGACACACAACCTCACAATGAAAAGCCTGTCTGTGTTGCAGTAAATGTAACTTAACAGAGAACACCTTAATCACATCGGCTGAATGGAAAACGAAAGTAGTAAGCTCATAGGACAAGCATTAGATAAAAGTTTCAACCAATCAGGTACTCACACATGTAGTCACGCGCCAATGTATTGTGTGGAATAGTATATACAGAACGTCCCGACATTTAGTCGGCGCGCTTACTGAGATACCCCTTGTGTCTCTGTGTAACCGTCCCTTTGCTGCAATTGTAAGGTAATAAAGTATGTTTCTTTTACTCTACTCTGTTATATTTCGTGTCCTCATTTGATAAGGTTGTGTGATTGTGTTGGTCCTTGGGAGGAGAACCCTGTGGTACTGGTGAGTTCAATCTGAAGTGTTATAATAGTATTTTGTGAGTGTCCGAAGATCATAGGTCAACCGAGTCCAGCCACCACAAAATGAATAAAAACAACAATCCTTGACATATTTTTGTGCCATTTATTCCCAACATGTTAGCTTATAACACACAATATAGTGTTTTATAAATGGTTACCTCATTACACAGTTAAATTTATTAAACTATAACAAAAATCTTAAGCAAAATGTCTTTCTACCTCAAATACATACTACATAGTTTATAGCGGCTGTACGTAAATCAAGTGTAACTGCAGTATATTTTAACACAACATGGAAGTATCATTTTGGTTCCATGAACACAATCTGAGTCTCTTCAGAAGTCTCTAACAGACTTCACAACTCTGCGGCCCTCAAGGATCCACGAGGCTCCTAGGCACGTACGTGCTCCTGCTCCTGCTGGGCCGCCACACCAGCAGCCACAGTCTTCCTTCTGGAGTCCGGGAACTCCGTGAGATGACGAGAGACAACTTGGAGGAGAAATTGCAGTTGCTCCTCATCCCGAGTTAGTCTTCGGTTGTACTCCTGGATGAGGGCAACTCCTCGCTCCGCATGGTCGTTAATGACCGCTATCCCCTGCATAAGGCCGCCGCTGTCCGGAAGTCTTCCCGCTCCAGCCAGGTCGCGGGATAGGCTCTGTGCACCAGCTCCACTACTTCCTGAAAGTCACTTGGCTTCTTTATTTCCTGTCCAATATGATTAGGATTAAGTGATTAATCAGGTGTGCGATGGGTCTGCCGCACACCTGATTAATCACTTAATCCAATCATATAGGACAGGAAATAAAGATGCCAAGTGACTTTCAGGAAGTAGTGGAGCTGGTGCACAGAGCCTATTGGCGTAGAGCAGGGGTGTCAAACTCAAATACACAGTGGGCCAAAATGTAAAACTTGAACAAAGTCGCGGGCCAACATTGAACAAATGAAAATTTTAATATGGACCCAAACAAGTTTTGCTTTAACATCGAATATGCACTTATCACTTTCGCTTTTGGTGCGCATCAATGGTGTGCACTAACATATGTGAATACGCCCTCAGACACAAGTGTTGGTGCTCCATCTGCTCAGTAGAGAAGCTTGTAAAACCCTGACTGTCCTACAGCTAGGCAGACACAGACAGCCGGCATGCAGACAGACAGCCAGGCAGACAGGCAGGCAGGCAGACAGGCCGGCAAGAAGGCAGACAGGATTGCATGAACAGGAACAGAGCAAACACAGCGGCTGGCTAGGTCAACACAGGTGTCTCTATCACAGTGAGACGTTACATAACGTAAAGCTTCTGTTTTCTGCCTTTCTTTTCGCCATTTTTAAGAAGGGGTAACACGGTTACAGTTGTAGTATGAGATTGCTATGACTACTGTCACAGAAGAGAGGGCGTTTCTGGGTCCTGTCTTGATTGACGCGCCAAAACAACAGCAGAGCATTATGGGATTTGTAGTATTAGCGGTGAATGCACTGTATAATACTGGCGGGCCAGCTCTAGTAGTCATTTGGTATTGCCTCGCGGGCCAAATATAATTACACTGCGGGCCAAATTTGGCCCGCGGGCCAGAGTTTGACACCGCTGGCGTAGAGGAAGCCGTCTTCTAGGCGCAGCTTCTGGAAGAACTGTCACGTGTTGGTTGATGCCATGTCTTGCAGTTGGAGTCCAGAGACGGCTTGGTTGGAGGAAGGATTTGACAACCTTCATGGACGTCAACCAGGACGTGGGCAAGGCAGCTCTGACCAAGCTGCAAGGGCACCTGTGGTACCTCTCGGAAGAGCTTGTCATCCACTAACGTTACAGCCGAATGCGCACATCTCCGGTGCCGTAATCTGTGCATTTGCATCAAACCGCACGCAGGCGATTTTCAAGATAGACCCATGTGAAGAGGCAACTCCAGGATTTAAATCCGTTATCCTTTCATTAGCTAATCACGGCGCATCTCAACTCACAATGTATTTGGCTAGCTAACGCTAGCTAGCCTGGTCTAACCATAACTGAGACTACAGGGACATGGGTTAGACGAGGTGGGAAAATCAACTTGTTTGAGGACAATGAGGCTGGCAATTATAAACAGTTTGTTGCCAATTAGTTTTGACAACTGGGCAATTGATATGTTGCACAGTAAATATGCATGGAGCACACTTAGATCGTGGCAAGCTAGCAAGATCAGGGGTGCCTTACAGTAGCTACGCCATTAGTCTAGGTTGTCAAGCTAGGTGTTTGGTTGCTATGTCATATCCAGGACTCGTAAAGGATAATTTCCATTTCAGTTACAGTTCCAAACCCATGTTAACTATGGGATGTCGACCGGATTCCAGTTGAACAATGTAGTGGAGAGACGTGTGGTGTTTGACTCTGGTTGAATTTCAATATTTTTTGTACATTCCGCCTATCTTTTAAGTCTATTAAGGCTACGGTTGCTTTAATTAACGACATGTCGAATTTGCATGGGAATGAGCAAACAACTTTAAACCGTCAACTCAAACTCGAAATCTCTCTGGAAGCGAAGCTAATGCTAACATCATGGCGTCCGACCCTTCTCTCATGTTAGAAACGCTGATAATTGAGCTGGAAAAATCCAGGAAAAGCATGACTTCGGAACTCACCGCCACTGAACAGGGCACTCACAGATTCACTCATCTCTTGACTCCGTTTCTACCACTGTGGCCAAACATACCTCCACGATCTCTGAGATGGAAACGGCCCTCTCAACTCAGTACGGGCCTGGAGCAAGAAGTCGTGGTCCAAGATGACCTCGTTGGCGGAGCAGAATGCTCCACTTCAGGATGCTGTGGAGGACCTGGTCTCTCGTTCCAAGCACCAGAACCTAAGAGTGATTGATCTGTCTGAGGGTGTTGAAGGCGAGGACTCGAGGCAATACATGCCAGCTTTGTTCAATCAATCAATCAAAGCTTTATTTGTATAGCGCATTTCATACCCAGATGCAACACGATGCGCTTTACAGAGAGGTAGTTGGTGAAGCGCTCCCTGACCATGGCCCTGAACCTGACCGGGCCCATCGATGCCTCAGACCCAAGCCCCTGAACCTGACCGGGCCCATCGTAGCCTCAGACCCAAGCCCCTGAACCTGACCGGGTCCATCGTATCCCCAGACCCAAGCCCCTGAACCTGACCGGGCCCATCGATGCCTCAGACCCAAGCCCCTGAACCTGACCGGGCCCATCGATGCCTCAGACCCAAGCCCCTGAACCTGACCGGGCCCATCGATGCCTCAGACCCAAGCCCCTGAACCTGACCGGGCCCATCCTCAGACCCAAGCCCCTGAACCTGACCGGGCCCATCCTCAGACCCAAGCCCCTGAACCTGACCGGGCCCATCGTAGCCTCAGACCCAAGCCCCGGCAAGGTTCTCCCCTTGTGATAGTGCGCTTTCATCGTTACATCGACTAAGAGACAGTGAAGCGCTGGGCAAAGGAACACCATGATATGGCCTACCAGGGTCACAGCGTCAAGTTCTACGAGGACTTTAGTGCTGCTGTGGCAGAAAGGAGGGCCGCTTTTAATGCGGTGAAGTCCTCGCTCTACCAGAAGGGTATCTGGTTTGGCATGATGTACCCTGCCCGCCTGTGCGTTACTCTCAACGGCATGGATCATTTCTTTGACTCCCGGGAGCTGAGCGGTTTGACCAGGAGCGCATACATAACTCTGGACTGGACTGAGCAGGCGGTATGGCCACTGGTTATCTGACTATATCATTTATTTTATTTCTCAAAGCCAAACTTGCTTCAGGTAAGACACGATCAGACTGTTTAGATGGACTAAGATCTTGTTTCTCATCCCTTTATTTCACCTTTGGTTGGATGTAAACAGTAAGTTGAGTCGTGCAATTTGGATCACTGTATGAATGATCCTCGCTTTATCATTTTCCTTTCATATTGAGCCTTGGGTGGAGGCTGTAGGCTACTATTTAATGTAGCCTATGTTCTTTTGTTTGTTTTTTAACCATTTTGATTCATTTCTTTTCATAATATTATCAGACCTCAGTTGGTCTACTGTTACTCTACCAGTGTTTTTATTCCTGATGCGCGTTGTGTCCTGTTGTTGCATAGGTACAACATCCTTGTCTTATCCAATAGCGCCCTCAGGCGGTCACTTTGCGCAGCAACAGGACGCCGCACGCGTTCTCTGTTAACTGTGTTCATATGGCGTAATTATTGGACCACCAGGGGGCGATATCCACTGCATAGGAAATCGGTTGCCTATTATCTGGTACTGCAACTCGTCTGGTTCTGTTATGACAAGCTTAGGAAACGACCTATTGATTTGTCTTATGTCAGTTTTTTGTCGGATTTTATGTTTGTATTTTAGGGGGAATGTGTTGATTACAACTACACATTGGGAGGGTTTTCTTGTTTTTTTCTCTAATGTTATTTTCCTCTGGTCTGGATGCTACAGGATTGCTCATTTAATTTCTACTTTTATCATTAATATTTTCTCTGCTTTGGATGTGATTAATGGTTAATCCAAATCCCAGAGTGGAATGGATGGGTCCTCTATTAGGCTGGTGAGCTGAATGGATGGGTCCTCTATTAGGCTGGTGAGCTGAATGGATGGGTCCTCTATTAGGCTGGTGAGCTGAATGGATGGGTCCTCTATTAGGCTGGTGAGCTGAATGGATGGGTCCTCTATTAGGCTGGTGAGCTGAATGGATGGGTCCTCTATTAGGCTGGTGAGCTGAATGTATGGGTCCTCTATTAGGCTGGTGAGCTGAATGGATGGGTCCTCTATTAGGCTGGTGAGCTGAATGGATGGGTCCTCTATTAGGCTGGTGAGCTGAATGGATGCGTCCTCTATTAGGCTGGTGAGCTGAATGGATGGGTCCTCTATTAGGCTGGTGAGCTGAATGGATGGTCCTCTATTAGGCTGGTGAGCTGAATGGATGGGTCCTCTATTAGGCTGGTGAGCTGGGACGTCCGTGGGCTGGGGGGCCCAGTAAAGCGCTCCAGAGTGTTTTCACATCTTAAAGGACAATGCTCGTTTTTGACAACCTGGACCTTATTTACGACATATTATAAGACATTTGACTCACCGAGATCACTTTGGTGTAGTTCGGAGGCCCGTAGAAGAAATTTAAAATCCAGCGCGAGCCAGTATATCCATGTAATGTCGGTGGTCGGGGCACTTAGAATGCAGTTTCTAAAAATCTATTTTCTGCCGCGAAACAGTTGTTTTCCTCAATCTGTCTTGATGAATCGCTAGTTGTGCTTACATAGAGCGAGGGCCTGTTGTGGTATTTCACATGCCTCTGTAATATGATCTTTAGAAACGTCTCACTTGCTCCAGCACGCATGCGCACAACGTGCTGGAGCAACGATTGCGCGCTGTGCGAATGCGTGCTGGAGCAAGTGAGGAAGCTATTTCGTTTCGAAAGACGTTTCTAAAGATCATGGCATGTGAAAACCACAACAGGCCTATGCTCTATAAGCACAACGAGTGATTCATCAAGACAGATTGATGAAAACAACCGTTTCGCGGCAGAAAATAGATTTTTAGAAACTGCATTCTAAGTGCCCCGACCACCGCCATTACATGGATATACTGGCTCGCGCTGGATTTTAAATTTCTTCTACATGCCTCCGAACTACACCAAAGTGATCTCGGTGAGTCAAACGTCTTATAATATGTCGTAAATAAGGTCCAGGTTGTCAAAAACGAGCATTGTCCTTTAAGGGTCTTAACACAGATATTTATTTTCTTCAAGAGACCCACTCATGTATGAGTGATCATAACAGACTACAGTACGTAAACCTTGGGTTGGGCAAATATTCCATTCATCTTTTAATAGCAGGTCCAGGGGTGCTGCTATTTTGATTAACAAATGTATTCAGTTCTCCCCTCCCAAATTATATCTGACCCTGGGGGGCGTTATGTCATAGTGAGTGTTTTTTTTGTTCAGACGCCAGTTGTTTTGGTTAATGCTTATGCCCCTAATTGGGATAACCCAAGTTTTATGACCTCCCTTTTCTCTAATATCCCACATTTGTACACCCACCATCTTATCCTAGGGGGGACCTGAATTTAGTGATAGACCCCAAGCTTGATCGTTCACACCCTAAAACACTAACGCCCTCTGCCATGTCAGACCCTGTCATCCCTCACGACTCAGGCTGCATAGATCCCTCACATTTTCTCAATCCGGTCACAAAATAATTTTCCTACTTTTCTAAGGTGCACCAGGATTATTCTCGTATTGATTTTTTTTTTTTATAGATAGGGCTCTATAACCTGCTGTGAAATCTACTGAATACTCTGCTATTATTATTTCTCATCATTCCCCTCACATTTTATATTCAGTACTTTCACCTTGCACTAAGAGGCAATGGACGTTCAATACAGGCCTATTAGCTCATGAGGAATTCTGTAATTTTATCTCAAAGGATTAGTGTCTTCCTTGAGACAAACAAGACTGAGTCAATTTCGCCCTCTTTGTTGTGGGAAACGTTTAAAGCTGTAATACGGGGAGAGATTATCTCATATAGTACACATTTGGCCAGGAATAATTAACGAAAACAGCAAGAGCTGGTTGATGCCATTCTCAATATAGATAGAGAACAGTCCCACTCTCCCAGTCCAGACCTGTGTGCCAAAAGACTTCAACTATGATCTGAGTTTGATCTGCTCTCTACGGACAAAGCAGAACACCTTTGAAGGCGGTCTAAGGGGACGTACTATGAATACGGCGATAAAGCCAGCCGCCTCTTAGCTCTTCAACTGAAACGCCAACCAGCCTCTCGTTACATACCCCGAATCTATGACTCTTCCCACTCCCTAACCACCGATCCAGTTGAAATTAACTCTTATCTTCACTTCTTTTTACTCCAATCTGTATAAGTCTGAGCCCCCTGTCAATAAGATTGCAATGGATGAGTTTTTAGATAGTTTAGATATCCCTACTATAGATGTTGATACCAAGAATAACTTAGACAAACCTATACAATTAGAGGAATTGGCTACTTGTCTCAAATATGCAAAATATCAAAGCTCCAGGCCCAGATGGATTCCCAGTTGATTTTTATAAGGAATTTCCCCATTTACTTGCCCCTCTACTGCTAGATATGTTTAATGACTCATTGACAAAAGGATTCCTCCCCCCAACCTTAAATCAGGCCTCAATTTCACTTATATTAAATAGTAAAAGTTGGTTTCATGTGTCAAATCTGATATGGAGTGCTGGGACTCCCTCCCTCTCTCTCTGGTGGGCAGAATCAATTCTGTTAAGATGAACGTTCTTCTCACACTTTTATTTATTTTCCAGTGTCTCCCAATATTTTTACCAAAATCATTTTTTCGAACGTTAGACAAAATAACCTCAAAATGTATTTGGGCTGGCAGGAACCCAAGAGCTCGTAGAGTGGTACTGCAGAGGAGCAAACAGGACGGGGTTTTGTTTTGCCCTGCCTAACTTTTTATTCTATTACTGGGCGGCCAATCTTCAAAAAATGCATGCCTGGTGTAACTCCCCCAACCTTGATGGGTGTAAGATGGAGGACTACGCTTCCCGCCCTTCATCCCTGGCAGCTTTGGTCTGCGCCCCTCTGACTTTGTGTCCTCCCAAATACATGTAACCCGATTGTACTCTCTTCCCTGAAAATTTGGAAACAATTCAGGCAACATTTCAAATTGTCTACCTCACCCCGTATAGCCCCATTTGTCATAACCACTTGTTTCTTCCCTCTAATTTAGATACAGCTTCTTCTGTATGGAGGGGGAGAGGCCTGGCTCGTTTCTCTCATTTGTTTTTGCACATTTGCTGCATTTTCTGATCTCCGTGATAAGTTTGATTTACCCCACTCTCATTTGTTCCGTCATTTTCAAGTTCGCAATTTTGCTCGCATCCATTTTATTTCCTTCCCCCAACTTCCGGCAGGTTCCCTCATCACTGACTTCTGAGCATCTTTATATACGTATTTCCCTCCCTACATTGTTTCATTTTATTTATTCTTTGTGTTTTATTTTGTCTTAGTGTGTCTTTTTCCTTTTGAATCTTTCTGTAAATTTGGGATGGGTGGGGGTGTGGGGATAGGTGTTGTTCTTGTTCTGTTTGAACGCACCGGGATTTGGGAGAAAATTGATAATGGAATTCAGAATTGTTTTGTATTAACATGTATGATGTCAATCTCCATTAAAACTTATTATTAAAAAAAAACTATGGGATGTCATCACTGTTCCTCCAGGAATATTGATCCTCATTTGAAACTCCATAGCAACGTGATAGTTTTGGAAACTATTTTTCTGGGCGCAGTTCACTAAAATCAGTATTAAGACACTGAAATACTAGTTTTTGACTCTATAAATATTTCCCGATGTATAAAAGCAATAACTCACTCGAGGGTTGTGGTATATGGCCTATATACCACGGCTTGTGCTGGTTGACAGCACTCGGCTGCGCCTTGTGTCTATGACCGCAGCACAAGCCGTGGTATATAGGCCATATACCACAACCCTCAAGTGAGTTATTGCTTCAGTAGCCCATTCCAGCCTTGTGCAGGTCTACTGTACAATCTTGTCCCTGACGTCCTTGGACAGCTCTTTGGTCTTGGCCATGGTGGAGAGTTTGGAATCTGATTGATTGTTTCTGTGGACAGGTGTCTTTTATACAGGTAACGAGCTGAGATTAGGAGCACTCTCTTAAAGGGAGAGGACTTATTTGTGTGCCTCATGGACGTAACCAGTCCGTGGGAGACAAAAATCTTGCTGGTTGATAGGGGATCAAATACATATTACTTGATCAAATGCAAATCAATATTCAATCATAACTTTTTTGAATTTGTTTTTCTGGATTTTTGTTGTTCTGTCTCACTGTTAAAGTAAACCTACCATTAAAATTATCGACTGATCATTTCGTTGTCAGTGGGCAAACATACAAAATCAGCAGGGGATCAAATAATTATTTCCCTCACTGTAAGTTCTGGATGCTGTAAGATGCTGGATTTTGGACTTCTGCTACCATACAATATCTCAAACACAATCTGGACCATCTGATCTCAGTTGTAAACTATATTTATTCATATCTCACATCCAGCACACATCCCTGAGTACATGAGCTGCTTGACTGTATGTGTATGTCTTTAACATACTTTAACAGACATTACAGATGAACTATCACATCCCATGGGCTTTGGCAGGCCTCTGCTGTGGGCTGTGCTGTGGCCCTGGTCTCATAAGGCCTGCATGGCTGCAGTCCATCTCCAGGATCGTCCTTGGTGACACGTTAAATCCCAGCAATGAGATTATCAATCAGATCAGATGACTCTCATTGGATCCTCTGCTTCACTGACTGTAAACTAACATACAGCTAGTGTCACCACAGACAGATTGACAGATCCTACTGATTGAATGACAGGTAGACCCCACACCATCAGAGTCTTTACAGACCCTATTTGTAAATCATCAATACTTATTGAGTAGCCTAGTAATGTTAATTATACAACGGTATAGATCCGGTCCATTGTCTCTATTGGTCAGTTTGCATTCCAGCCATGGCGATAACCACGATATCCCCACGCTAAAATGGAATGTTCGCACATCTTTTAATATCAATCCACCTCTTAGGCGAGGCACCCCGCTAGCCGTGGCGATATCCGTGATGTCCCACTGCTTCTCGTTCCATAATGCTTTTATACAACGGTTGCCACATTTGTCCGTCAATATTTCAAAAATAAAGACAATACAAACTTTAAAATTTATTTTTAATGGAACTATTTGTTAATCATTTGCGGATACTTCCGCTGAAAAAGGGAACGTTGCCAGGCAACGACAATGCTACAGCAGATCTTTGTAAACATTGATCTGGCCTCGGCTACTAATAAGAGGTGGATTGATATTAAAAGATGTGCAAACATTTCATTTTAGCGTGGGGATATCGTGGTTATCGCCACGGCTGGAATGCAAACTGACCATCACTGGACACAATGGACCGGATCTACTGTATACCGTCGTATAAACATGCTTCACCACTGTTGTAAAAGCGGAACAATTCCAATCTGCTGTTAGAGTAGGCCTATAGCATAATCTTCAGTCACACATCACTGGTCACTCATGGGCTGTGTAGACACACACAGATACACACACACACACGCCTCATTCTTATTGCTCATCTGCTCATCTCTTGTTCATCCCCCACCCCCCCATTTCTGGTTGTCAACATTGCACAATAAAGTTTTCTTTCAATAAATATCCCAATGACTCATTTGGCTTGATTTTAATGAATGGTGCGGAAAGCAAATCTTTTGCAATGGCGGCAATTTACAATTTTGGTTGCCTGTAGATTTCCAGTAGCTAGTTGACCAGGTTGTGCACCCAGGTTATGATCCTAGAAGGTCCTAGATATAATTTCTGGGTCCCAGTACAGTATGGTATAGTACAGTATAGTAGCCTACAGTACAGTATAGTACTGACTGTATTTGCCTGCCAAGCACTGCCTGCCCAGGCTCCTCTTAACTGTTCCCTGGTCAGTCTCAATATACTGTACAGTATCTGCTGTAGGTTTCCAGTAGCTAGTTGACCAGGTTGTGCACCCAGATACAGTAATGAGCCTCCAAGGTCCTACAGTAGATGTCATTTCTGGGTCCCAACCTTTTAAAGCAGTCCATGTGGGTAAACCCCCTTTGCCTCCAGGGTGTATAGTGTCAAAATGGAAGCAAGTTTCTCTTTATTAAAAGTAATTGGAACATGACCTTGATCTAAATGCATGTCATGGTTCTGGCGATCTCAGAAGTATCACCAACTGAATGGGCACCCCCAGCTTAGTTGGAAATGAAACCTTAAATGGTTTTCTACACTGTTTGGTTCCAAAATTAAATGTGTTTGTACATTAGATCCAGTGGACTGGTAGCCATCTTGGATTTGACCTCTAACGGTCCTCAGAGGTCAAATCAGACTTCCCTCCATAACTGAAAATAAGCCGCATGGTATGGGCCCTTTTTTGGATTAGATTCATTGGACTATAGTAGCTATGCTCAGCACAACGGGGTGGCTGTAGCTCAGTTGGTAGAGCGGGTCGTTCAATGATCGAACGGTCAACGGTTTGAATCCCAGCTCCGACTGTCCACATGTCGAAGTGTCCTTGAGCAAGATACCTAACCCCAAATTGCTCCCAATGAGCAGGTTAGCACCTTGCATGGCAGCTGCCGCCATTGGTGTGTGAATGTGTGTGAATGGGTGAATGAGAGGCCATTGTAAAGCGCTTTGAGTGCCGCTAAAAGTGCGATATAAGTGCAGTCCATTTACCATTTACAACGGCACTTCATATATTTATACTCGGTAGAATATACATACATTCTGTACTGTTTATATACATAATATACATATGCATATTATATGCATAGGTGTATATTCACAGTACATATATATAATACAGTATATACAGTATACCCATACTTCCTTCCTATCAAACCCAACTGCACAACCTCACCTACTCTGCCAGCATCCCATCCCTTCATGAATAATATACCATATACTGTATATATATATACTCTGCATCTTGTATTTACATGCATAACGCATGGTTTCCCTTTATACATTTTTAACCTATATTGTTGAATGTGTGCACAAATTAGGAGATAATGGAAGAACATTTCACTACTCGTTGTACCTGTATTTTGTAGTATGTGACAAATAAAACTGACTTTGACTTTCTTCTTCATCGTCGTATGGGTACGTTGTTGCATCCTCTCCCCCCCAGGCTCGGGGCTGAGGGGCTATCCTTTTACCACCCTGAGCCTGGGTGAGGGGTTACCCGGGATATATATCCGGGCACACCTCCAAGAGCCATGTCACCGTTTCGTCATCCACAACCGTCAGGCCATGTATTCCATTGGGTGTCCGATATATCGAACTGTCACACTCGCACGCCGCACAGGATATGATGCCCCGTCTGTGCATGGATGAGGGGCTGCGTATGAATATTCACTGGTGGAGTAGACCAGGGCTAGGGCTGCTGTACGCAGTGTTTTTGCCCCGGCGCCCCAGCCTGATCGGACCAGTTGCCTCATCAACGCCACACGAGCTGTTAACTTTTTGCACAGTGCAGAACATGAGCGACCTGTGTAATATCACGCCGAGGTAGATTGGTTCGGCGCTGCATGGCAGGAGTATTCCATCGATGTGCACTCAGAGCTCATGTTTGGCTTCCTTGTTGTTAAGGTGGAAGGCCGCCAACACTGTCTTTGCCTCGCTGAGCTTCAGTCTCCATTTCCAAAGGTATACCGCTAGTGTCTGCATGTCCTGGCCCAAGGTTTCCTCCACGGCCTGCCAGTCTCCAGCTGAGTACACCAGCCCAAGGTCGTCTGCATAGGCATACTTCCTGGAGACGGTGTTCGGCAGGTCGGAGGTGTAGATGTTATAAAGGAGGGGGGCCAGGACAGATCCCTGGGGGACGATGTTCTTAAGGCGTCGCAACCTTCTTCGCTGTCCGCTACCGGTGGTGAGGGTGAAGCTGCGGTTTCAGACAAGCTCCATGATCATGCTGACCATGTGCCTGTCCGGCAGCAGGCGGAGCAGCTGGCAGGTGAGGCAGCAGGAGGAGCAGCTGACAGGTGAGGCAGCAGGAGGAGCAGCTGGCAGGTGAGGCAGCAGGAGGAGCAGCTGGCAGGTGAGGCAGCAGGAGGAGCAGCTGACAGGTGAGGCAGCAGGAGGAGCAGCTGGCAGGTGTGGCCGCAGGAGGAGCAGCTGGCAGGTGTGGCCGCAGGAGGAGCAGCTGGCAGGTGTGGCCGCGGGGCCATACGGTGTCGTAGGCAGCTGTCAGGTCTATAAAGACGGCTCCGGACTTCTTTTTAGTCGAGAAGCTGTCCTCGATGTCTTGAGTCATCAAAGTGACTTAATCTACGGTCAATCTCCCACGTCGGAACCTGGCCTGCTCCTGTGGGAGCAGCGGGTCGATGATTGGTTCGACGCGGGCGTAGATGAGACACTCAAGGTTCTTGAAGGGGATACATAGCAGAGAGATGGGATGGTAACTCTTGGGCTTCCCTTCAGGCTTGTTCGGCTTAGGGATCGCGTCAACTAGGGCTCTTCTCAAGGTTTGAGTTGGTGAGAGGAATGCTCTTAACCAGGACTTCAAGGCAGGCATGGAGCATGGAGTATAAGCTCCGGGCAGATGGGATCAGGCCCGGAGCTTTCCCTGGCTTTACATGCTGGAGGGCAGCAGCGAACTCCTCCGGTGTGAATTCGACGGAGATGTTACTGTACTGCCGCTAGGAGTTACGGCCTTCCAGAGGTCAGACACTTCTTTTGCCACGAGACGTGACGATTTGCGGTCTTTGCCCTCGTATGTCCCACTTTTCACAAATTGTGATGCAGTTTTGTTTGCAAAGATGAGAGTGACGGGGGGAGTGTCTAGACCGACCACTGTGACTTTGATTAGGCACTACAGTCAGTTGTTGGAGGACTGAGCAAGTGAGCAAATTAAGGTGAGACAACTTGAGCTGCACTTGATATTCAATTGTCCCTATCGTTATTAGTTATTAGTTAACCTCCTCTTTTTAAGGTGGACTTGACTGTGGTATGTGCACTATGCTATGCAGTGTTGAAGTCCTAGTGGTCCTTGGCCGCAGCTGTTGTAGCCTACTGCTGTATATGCCAGGAAGATAATCTTCTAAGCTTATCAATGGTTTGTGAACCTGTGCTATTTATGTCACCATTTTGTGTACTGTACACGTGTCACCAAAATAGTGCTGTAAACTCAATAGTAAGAGGAGGCAACTGTCTATTAAACGGTGCACTCCAGAATGGTACGCCTAAATCAGTACACTGAAAGTTTATCCCACTCTAACCCCTCAGTAATCCCCCAGAGCTCTGCTGGCTCTGTTAGCCTGCTGTATTTTCCCACATATTCTTTCTCCAGGGCCTGTGTGGCCGTGCCAACGAGTATCTGGGGAGTACACCCACAATGCCCTGCATCTCAGCCTTCCTCTCTCTGCCTCGTACGGTGGTAAACCATGCCGAGTAGCACAGCCTTCACTTGCCCGGCCACTGGAACTGACCATGACAAAATACACGGTGCATACAGCAGATTGATGTGAGAATATTGCTTGTTTTGCAGAACAGTGATTGTCGACTATTTATGGATTGGGTGGCAGAGGAGGAGACCAGCGAGTGGGCAGTTAGGGGAGATTGAGGTGTTCCTGGAGTATAGAGAGACCGATGAGTGGCCGGTTAGGGGAGATTGTGGTGTTCCTGGAGTGTAGAGAGACCAGCGTGTGGCCGGTTAGGGGAGATTGAGGTGTTCATGGAGTGTAGAGAGACCAGCGTGTGGCCGGTTAGGGGAGATTGAGGTGTTCCTGGAGTGTAGAGAGACCAGCGTGTGGCCGGTTAGGGGAGATTGAGGTGTTCCTGGAGTGTAGAGAGACCAGCGAGTGGCCGGTAAGGGGAGATTGAGGTGTTCCTGGATTGTAGAGAGACCAGCGAGTGGCCGGTTAGGGGAGATTGAGGTGTTCCTGGAGTGTAGAGAGACTAGCGAGTGGCCGGTTAGGGGAGATTGAGGTGTTCCTGGAGTGTAGAGAGACCAGCCAGTGGCCGGTTAGGGGAGATTGAGGTATTCCTGGAGTGTAGAGAGACCAGCGAGTGGCCGATTAGGGGAGATTGAGGTGTTCCTGGGGTGTAGAGAGACCAGCGAGTGGCCGGTTAGGGGAGATTGAGGTGTTCCTGGAGTGTAGAGAGACCAGCGAGTGGCCGGTAAGGGGAGATTGAGGTGTTCCTGGATTGTAGAGAGTCCAGCGAGTGGCCGGTTAGGGGAGATTGAGGTGTTCCTGGAGTGTAGAGAGACTAGCGAGTGGCCGGTTAGGGGAGATTGAGGTGTTCCTGGAGTGTAGAGAGACCAGCCAGTGGCCGGTTAGGGGAGATTGAGGTATTCCTGGAGTGTAGAGAGACCAGCGAGTGGCCGATTAGGGGAGATTGAGGTGTTCCTGGAGTGTAGAGAGACCAGCGAGTGGCCGGTTAGGGGAGATTGAGGTGTTCCTGGGGTGTAGAGAGACCAGCGAGTGGCCGGTTAGGGGAGATTGAGGTGTTCCTGGAGTGTAGAGAGACCAGCGAGTGGCCGGTTAGGGGAGATTGAGGTGTTCCTGGAGTGTAGAGAGACCAGCGAGTGGCCGGTTAGGGGAGATTGAGGTGTTCCTGGAGTGTAGAGAGACCAGCGTGTGGCCGGTTAGGGGAGATTGAGGTGTTCCTGGAGTGTAGAGAGACCAGCAAGTGGCCGGTTAGGGGAGATTGAGGTGTTCCTGGAGTGTAGAGAGACCAGCGAGTGGCCGGTTAGGGGAGATTGAGGTGTTCCTGGAGTGTAGAGAGACCAGCGAGTGGCCAGTTAGGGGGATTGAGGTGTTCCTGGAGTGTAGAGAGACCAGCGAGTGGCCGGTTAGGGGAGATTGAGGTGTTCCTGGAGTGTAGAGAGACCAGCGAGTGGCCGGTTAGGGGAGATTGAGGTGTTCCTGGAGTGTAGAGAGACCAGCGAGTGGCCGGTTAGGGGAGATTGAGGTGTATTGCACTGTACTTTAGATTGTGATTCTTGCACTTTGCCTTCAGCACTAGATTATGCTCTTAGTCACTTGTTTGTTTTAGAAAGAAGATGCACTTGTGAGTTCTGGCAAATAGTAGTACATTGGCTCTTCCTACGTTAAATGCAATTATTGTTAGTCGCTTTGGATAAAAGCGTCTGCTAAATGACTGTAATGTAATGTAATGTAATGTGTTCCTGGAGTGTAGAGAGACCAGCGAGTGGCCGGTTAGGGGAGATTGAGGTGTTCCTGGAGTGTAGAGAGACTAGCGAGTGGCCGGTTAGGGGAGATTGAAGTGTTCCTGGAGTGTAGAGAGACCAGCGAGTGGCCGGTTAGGGGAGATTGAGGTGTTCCTGGAGTGTGAAGGTTGGGCTCGTTGAGCGAGGCCTTGTTTACGGTGAACCTATTGATCGTGGGCAGTGATAGGGCAAACAAGCCAGGCCTGATGAGGCATCACATTCAGGGACAAATTAAGGCCCTCTTCAGAACCCCTCCCCTCTTTGTCTCTCTCTCCCTCCACCTCTCTCTCTCTCTCCACCCCTCTCTCCCTCCCTCTCTTGAGACTCTCCCTCCCTCTCTCTCTCTCTCGGCCCCTCTCTCCCTCCATCTCCCCTCTCTCCCTCCCTCTCTCTGCCCCTCTCTCTCTGTCCCTCCCTCTCTCTCTCTTTCTCTCTCTCTCTCTCTCTCTCTCTCTCTCTCTCTCTCTCTCTCGCTCTCTGTCTCTCTCTCTCAGATAACATCAAGGGTTAAGGAAATAGGGGGGCATCAACATCCACATTTACTTGGCCTATGGGGACAGGAGTGTGCTATGGAGACAGGAGTGTGCTATGTAGACAGGAGTGTGCTATGGGGACAGGAGTGTGCTATGGGGACAGGAGTGTGCTATGGAGACAGGAGTGTGCTAGACAGGAGTGTGCTATGGAGACAGGAGTGTGCTATGGGGACAGGAGTGTGCTATGGGGACAGGAGTGTGCTATGGAGACAGGAGTGTGCTAGACAGGAGTGTGCTATGGGGACAGGAGTGTGCTATGGGGACAGGAGTGTGCTAGACAGGAGTGTGCTATGGAGACAGGAGTGTGCTATGGGGACAGGAGTGTGCTATGGGGACAGGAGTGTGCTATGGGGACAGGAGTGTGCTATGGGGACAGGAGTGTGCTATGTAGACAGGAGTGTGCTATGGAGACAGGAGTGTGCTATGTAGACAGGAGTGTGCTATGGAGACAGGAGTGTGCTAGACAGGAGTGTGCTATGGGGACAGGAGTGTGCTATGGGGACAGGAGTGTGCTATGTAGACAGGAGTGTGCTATGGAGACAGGAGTGTGCTATGGAGACAGGAGTGTGCTATGGGGACAGGAGTGTGCTATGGAGACAGGAGTGTGCTATGGAGACAGGAGTGTGCTATGGAGACAGGAGTGTGCTAGACAGGAGTGTGCTATGGAGACAGGAGTGTGCTATGGGGACAGGAGTGTGCTAGACAGGAGTGTGCTATGGGGACAGGAGTGTGCTATGGGGACAGGAGTGTGCTATGGAGACAGGAGTGTGCTATGGAGACAGGAGTGTGCTATGTAGACAGTAGTGTGCTGCAGCCTCTGTCAACCATGAGAAATTCATCTGTTCAATTCTTGGAGAATGAAGCCATTTGTCTCAATTTGCCCCTTGCCTGTGTGCCATTGCTAAATCTCTCTGTCTTCTCCCGAGATTAAATTCCTCGGCACTAGGAGGAGAAAACTTGGCACCCTTTATTCCGGGAAGAGCGTAGTAAACCTCTGATCCTCATACTGTATAGTGGAGAGCTCAGTGGAGCCACAGATTGTACAATGACGCAAAGACAGAAGAACCGATAGATTTTGAATACCATTACTTTTTCTTAATCTAAAAGGCCATTAGCCTGTTGTGTAGCTGAGGCTGTGCAGACTGAGAGCACGTTTGAACTTCATTTCTCATTAAATGTACAGATCTTGATTCTTTCTTTAAAGAATGCAGTATCATGTGAACATGTGTAGAAGACACATCCTAGGCTAATTGCTACTATTCAGGGTTATTGTAGATTAATCTTATTTTAATTATTGTAGATCCAGTATTTTTCTCATTTTCAAATCTAGTGCTAGCAGATGTTTGCGTTCGTTATCCAGATAGCCCTGATTAATCTGAGGGACTCAGTAATGAGTGTTTTCATTTTGGAAAGATGGGAATTGCATGTAATCTGCCTACTGTACTACAGTATGCTTCAACACTCACTGTCCTGGATGTCTGCTCTCTGCACAGTTACATTCTTGTTTTCATGTTTTGCTCTCATTCAAACAAACCTGCAGATCAAGTGAGAGAATAAATCATATATTTCATGACATTTATTATTATTAATTTGACAAGCGTTTTTTCCTGTTTTCCTGCCAGTGGAACTAAACGTCATGACATTGTAAATTATATACTGGACTGTATATATATATATATGTATATATATATATATAACATGTCATTTACATTTCAACAGTTTTTATCCCGGGATTTTAAGAACAGACATAGGGAGACATCATAAAAAAAGCTAATGTAAACTAAACAGATCAGGTTAGGAGGAAATGTTGAAACAAGTTTGTTTTGCAGCTCTTGCAGCAACCCTCCATGAGAAACCCCTCAGCCCCTTCAACCCTCCATGGAAACCCCTCAGCCCCTTCAACCCTCCATGGGAAACCCCTCAGCCCCTTCAACCCTCCATGGGAAACCCCTCAGCCCCTTCAACCCTCCATGGGAAACCCCTCAGCCCCTTCAACCCTCCATGGAAACCCCTCAGCCTCTCAACCCTCCATGGAAACCCCTCAGCCCCTTCAACCCTCCATGGAAACCACTCAGCCCCTTCAACCCTCCATGGGAAACCCCTCAGCCCCTTCAACCCTCCATGGGAAACCCCTCATCCTCTTCAATCCTCCATGGGAAACCCCTCATCCTCTTCAACCCTCCATGAGAAACCCCTCAGCCCCTTCAACCCTCCATGGGAAACCCCTCAGCCCCTTCAACCCTCCATGGAAACCCCTCAGCCCCTTCAACCCTCCATGGGAAACCCCTCATCCTCTTCAATCCTCCATGGGAAACCCCTCATCCTCTTCAACCCTCCATGGGAAACCCCTCAGCCCCTTCAACCCTCCATGGGAAACCCCTCAGCCCCTTCAACCCTCCATGGGAAACCCCTCAGCCCCTTCAACCCTCCATGGAAACCCCTCAGCCCCTTCAACCCTCCATGGGAAACCCCTCCGTCTCTTCAACCCTCCATGGGAAACCCCTCATCCTCTTCAACCCTCCATGGGAAACCCCTCATCCTCTTCAACCCTCCATGGGAAACCCCTCAGCCCCTTCAACCCTCCATGGGAAACCCCTTAGTCCCTTCTGCTGACCACTGCATCTGTAATCGTTATGATTGATCGTTTGATTCATATATTGATCCGTCTATGCGGCATTTATGCGCCGAATGAGGATTTATGGATTTTTTAGCTGGGATGGCTAACACTCACGTCAAACAAGGGGATTGCACCCTGCGTTTGAGTCCTACAGTAGCTGGGGGTTCAGACTCGAAAAAAGCAGCTTTATCAAGACCTCTGCACGTACGTGGTGTGTTATTTTTTTTAATATATATTATTTTTAAAGTTTATTTAATAGGACAATGTGCACATACATTAAATTTTTGCAAGAAACAAAAAGATGGGCGCACCAGATTTAGCTAAAAGCTACATTCCATCTGTAGTCCTTAACACATAACACAGCAACATCTAAAACCATGATAGACACAGATATAGGTTCCCCTGTAAATAACAAGATGATGCTTTAATAACACTCCACCACTCCGGCCCAATACATGTATAAGTCTTTAAACTAAGGCCGTGACTACAATATTTAATCCATTTAAGAATTCCTGCCTGCCCTTGAGAAGTGACTGAGTGAGTGAGCAGGTTTCTATAGAACACACTGTGGCCTGTGCTCTGCTCCTAGCTTCTGCTGTGAAGTCTGACCGATGAGTGTGAGCTGTGTCAGTCAGTAATCAATGGGATATTTACTGATGTGACTGGTTAGCCTTGTCAGTGTCCTTCAGAAGGATGTGTTTGGTCGATGACTGGGGTTAAATATGGCCTGAGGGTGTGTGAGTGAGGCCCACTGGTCCCAATGTCCCTGCACAGCAAACTAATCATCTCCCTGCTAATGATAGTGTGGGACGCCATTTATCTCCAGATCCATTTCCTGGACTCAGGCAGTAGAGCTGCCGTTTGTTTTGTTTAAATACTTGGAACGAGGTTTGTGTTGTAACTGCTGCTGCTGCAGCATACGAAGTCCAGTGGTACACTACAGCCTGCTAAAACAAGTCCAGTAGTACACTACAGCCTGCTAAAAGAAGTCCAGTAGTACACTACAGCCTGCTAAAAGAAGTCCAGTAGTACACTACAGCCTGCTAAAAGAAGTCCAGTAGTACACTACAGCCTGCTAAAAGAAGTCCAGTAGTACACTACAGCCTTCTAAAACAAGTCCAGTAATACACTACAGCCTGTTAAAAGAAGTCCAGTAGTACACTACAGCCTGCTAAAAGAAGTCCAGTGGTACACTACAGCCTGCTAAAACAAGTCCAGTAGTACACTACAGCCTGTTAAAAGAAGTCCAGTAGTACACTACAGCCTGCTAAAAGAAGTCCAGTAGTACACTACAGCCTGCTAAAAGAAGTCCAGTAGTACACTACAGCCTGTTAAAAGAAGTCCAGTAGTACACTACAGCCTGCTAAAAGAAATCCAGTAGTACACTACAGCCTGCTAAAAGAAGTCCAGTAGTACACTACAGCCTGCTAAAACAAGTCCAGTAGTACACTACAGCCTTCTAAAACAAGTCCAGTAATACACTACAGCCTGTTAAAAGAAGTCCAGTAGTACACTACAGCCTGCTAAAAGAAGTCCAGTGGTACACTACAGCCTGCTAAAACAAGTCCAGTAGTACACTACAGCCTGTTAAAAGAAGTCCAGTAGTACACTACAGCCTGCTAAAAGAAGTCCAGTAGTACACTACAGCCTGCTAAAAGAAGTCCAGTAGTACACTACAGCCTGTTAAAAGAAGTCCAGTAGTACACTACAGCCTGCTAAAAGAAATCCAGTAGTACACTACAGCCTGCTAAAAGAAGTCCAGTAGTACACTACAGCCTGCTAAAACAAGTCCAGTAGTACACTACAGCCTGCTAAAACAAGCCCAGTAGTACACTACAGCCTGCTAAAAGAAGTCCAGTAGTACACTACAGCCTGTTAAAAGAAGTCCAGTAGTACACTACAGCCTGTTAAAACAAGTCCAGTAGTACACTACAGCCTGTTAAAAGAAGTCCAGTAGTACACTACAGCCTGCTAAAAGAAGTCCAGTAGTACACTACAGCCTGTTAAAACAAGTCCAGTAGTACACTACAGCCTGCTAAAACAAGTCCAGCTGTACAGCAGCAAAGTCATATTTTTGTGAATGTGATGAAATAGCTTTATCTGCCGCGATAACCCCGAGGTCTCCGTGACCTCGGACCCAGCAGGCTGCTCATGAACGCCTCAGTACAAGAGATGATGTCTGAATGATGGACTACGCCCTGGAATACCAGCCCTATCTATCAGGTCCTGGAGGATTTGACTAGACGGTAGATTGGGAATTGAGGTAATGTAAAATAGTTTCATATAGTATAGTTTAATAGTTTCATATAGTATAGTTTAATAGTTTTATATATTATAGTTTAATAGTTTCATATAGTATAGTTTAATAGTTTCATATAGTATAGTTTAATAGTTTCATATAGTATAGTTTAATAGTTTCATATAGTATAGTTTAATAGTTTCAGGGGAAGCTGTGGCTCACTAGGTAGAGCGGGTTGTCCGGTGACCGCAGGGTTGGCGGTTCGATACCCGGCTCCTCCTGTCCCAAGTGTCCTTGGGCAAGACACTGAACCCACAAAACCTTGCATGGCAGCTGCCACCATTGGGTGTGTGTGAATGGGTGAATGAGAGGCCATTGTGAAGCGCTGTGGATAAAAGTGCAATAAGTGTAGTCCATTTACCATTTATCATATTACAAATAGAAATCAATTTTCATTCAAACTGCTCTATGCTGTGTTTATGTTTTATAATATCAAATGTTTTATTAAAGCGTTACCTCTGGGCTCTTATTGAGTTTTTCATGAACAACTTTCTGGGGTCGAAGGTGAGGCGATGGAGGCCTTGAGGTTGTCAGAGCAGCCTCTCTCACACACACACACACACACACACACACACACTGCGCAAATTCCTCTACCATTATATTACATTATATTACAGTCATTTAGCAGACGCTCTTTCCAAAGCGACAGCACATCCCACAGAGCATGTTCTCAGAAGTCAGCGTACCTGGATTTGACTCAGGAAAGATTGCTCCAGGAGTAGAGTGAGTCATTCTGCTAGAGAGAGAGAAAGAAAGAGAAGATCGGGAGACTAGCCATCCTACAGACACGGAGAGGTCTCACCTCTGGACCAGGACAGGCTGTTATCTCTGGCAGGGAGACAGGCAGACAGGGAGATAAGCTGCTTCACAGTGATACCAGAAGCAGACGTCTATACTGAACAGGACAGAGGGAGACGGTCCAAGAAGGGAAACAGAGGAGGGTGTGTGTGTGTGTGTGTGTGTGTGTGAGAGAGAGTGAGATAGAAATAGAGGGCGTGAATGCAAACACATCCATGCATAACTGTGTTACAGTGCAGAGCAGCGGATCCAGCACTAGCAGGGTGACACCCCCCCCTCCTCCTCCTGATCCCCCCTCCTCCTCCTGATCCCCCCTCCTCCTGATCCCCCCCTCCTCCTCCTGATCCCCCCCTCCTCCTCCTGATCCCCCCCCCCTCCTGATCCCCCCCCACTCCTGACCCCCCCCCCCTCCTGATCCCCCCTCCTCCTCCTGACCCCCCCCCTCCTGATCCCCCCTCCTCCCCCTGATCCCCCCTCCTCCTCCTGACCCCCCCCCACTCCTGACCCCCCCCCCTCCTCACCCCCCCCCTCCTCCTGATCCCCCCCCCACTCCTGACCCCCCCCCCTCCTCACCCCCCCCCTCCTCCTGATCCCCCCTCCTCCTCCTGACCCCCCCCCACTCCTGACCCCCCCCCTCCTCACCACCCCCCTCCTCCTGATCCCCCCTCCTCCTCCTGACCCCCCCCCACTCCTGACCCCCCCCCCTCCTCACCCCCCCCCTCCTCCTGATCCCCCCTCCTCCTCCTGACCCCCCCCCACTCCTGACCCCCCCCCCTCCTCACCCCCCCCCTCCTCCTGATCCCTCTCCTCCTCCTGACCCCCCCCTCCTGATCCCCCCTCCCCCTCCTGACCCCCCCCCCTCCTGATCCCCCCTCCCCCTCCTGACCCCCCCCCCTCCTGATCCCCCCTCCTCCTCCTGATCCCCCCTCCTCCTCCTGACCCCCCCTCCTCCTGATCCCCCCTCCTCCCCCTGATCCCCCCATCCTCCTCCTGACCCCCCCCCCTCCTGATCCCCCCTCCTCCTCCTGATCCCCCCTGCTCCTCCTGACCCCCCCCCTCCTGATCCCCCCTCCTCCTCCTGATCCCCCCTCCTCCTCCTGACCCCCCCCCTCCTTCTGACCCCCCCCCCTCCTCCTGATCCATTAGGCTGACAGATACACCTGCATTATGCAATGAGGCTGCACCCCTCCCTGCTCCTGTGACTGGCATAGCAAAGAGAACCAGACACACACACACACACACACACACACACACACACTCACACACACACACACCACACACACACACACACACACTCACACACTCACTCACAGCCAGGTGCTGCCGCAGTGCTCCGTGTCTTGGCTCTAATGCTGATGCATTGAGTGATAGTGAGAAAGTATGTGTGTGTGTGTGTGTGTATGTGTGTGTGTGTGAGTGCGTGCATGCGTGTGTGTGGGATTGGGGTACACACAAGTTGTGTCTGTGTTTGGGTAAGTACATGTTAATTAGGGATGCACTGATTGCAAAATTCTGGGCCGATGCTGATGCCGATGTTTAAAATAACAATCCGGCCGATGGCCGATGCCGATGGCCGATGTTTACTTAATTTTATTTTTATTCCCTCTTTTGTGCCAGGGAAACAAAGAAATAAAGTGTTTGGTTCCAAAAAGTAGATTTTTATTTCACTTTAATTTGAAAGCAAACTACTTGTGCGTTTGCGGCGTTACGTCACGGATCTTCTCTGAATCTGCTGCTGGGTAGGACACGTTTTGCAACAAAAAAAAAGCCGTAATTGTTGCGACCGATGCCGATGTTCGGTGCATCCCTAATGTTAATAGTTGGGCGTGTACTGGTACATATTAGTTAGTGTGTGTGTGTGTGTGTGTGCGTGCGTCTGTGTGTGTGCGTGTATGTGTGTGTGTGTGTGTGTGCGTGTGTGTGTGTGTGTGTGTGTGTGTTTGCTGCGTTTAATGGTGATGCATTGTGCAACAGTGTCTCTGTGGCACAGCGCCTGAGATACAAGTTCCACCTCAGCAGAGGGGATCTCAGCAAGATTAATGAAGGAATGCAGGGGCTCTCTTTCACACACACACACACACACACACACACACACACACACACACACACACACACACACACACACACACACACACACACATATGCACACATACACACACACACATACACACACACATACACACACACGCACACACACACCTTCTCTCACTTTCACGCACACAGACACACACAAATAAACATACACACACACTCTCTCTTCATCACACACGCGCACACACACACACACACACACACACACACTGTAAATGCTCCTGGGCTGGTATTGAGCAGGCTGAACGGGAGAGATCCCTGAGAGCAGAGTATTGACGGTACTGAGACTGAGACGGTCCCCTTGGTTCTGCCTGCCTTGCTGTGTGTTCTATCTTTCCAGGTTTGGGGCTGGTGGGCGGAGCCAGGAGGACCGTCAGGCTGATTGAGTGATTGGGAGCTGCTGCCGGGCTGATTGAGTGATTGGGAGCACCTGGGCTCAGCTGATCAGCCTCCTATATATTGTCCTGACATTCAGTGTTCTGGGAGATTGTCTCCCAGACACACGGCGTATGTGTGTCTGTAACTTTAGTTTGTAATTAAATATTTGATTACTCTGAGTTTCGGTTATCGGTCTCCCCTTTTTGGTTTTGTTTATGTCATGTTCTTGAGCCGGTCGTGACATAATGGGGGCCCGTCCGGGATTTTTGTCGTTTGCCTCTTTTTGTAGATTCTGTTGGTGCCCGTTTTCCCCTTCTGTTTGGTTTTGGTATTGGTATGCCTGTCTGGTTTGGTCGCTGCCCTTTTCCCGTATGGATCTGAGCCTGTGGTAAAGGTTTGTAGTTGAGGTTAGTAGCTGCTACCATTTATCTGTTTTGGAACCGCCCTTGCCGGTAGACATAGCGGCAGGTCACTTCGGTGCCCTGTCGATCATTTTGGGGTAGTGCGACGCCGAGGTGGTTGGAGCGGTTGTCTCGGGCGCACTTCCATGTTTTCTGGGTGGCTGTCAGCGTGCTGAGTGTCAACCGGGGCATGGGGATCAGTGCTTAAAATGCCCGTCGCTAACGCGTCTGAAGACTAGGGTTGAGACAGAAAGCTAGTTTTGGTTAGGCAGGTGTAGCCAGGGCAGGGGGAGTTCCTGGTTACTCGTTTGTCTCTCATAGCAGTTTTGTCTAGTGTTGGTCTAGGGCAGAGAGTTTTGGTTATGGTTACGGTAGGATATTATCACCCTATAGGTAGACTACCATGGCATCAATTGCAGAGTTTATTATGTCCCCTAGTGAGGATTGGTTGGGGGCATTTACGAAAGCTCAGTTAGAGCAGATACAGATGTGGGAAGTTAGAAATGTCACATGCTGCAGCATTTCACCTTCGCGGTATTTGGCAGGGAAATCCCGTTGGAAATCTCGTGGGATTTCAGACGGGTGTTATTTCGTTTTAGTGATGCACCACCGCCAGGTGGCGTCTTTGAGTAGATTTAGCAGGCTGGGCTCAGTGTTTTTCTCCTATAGTCTACGAATGAAGCATCATTAAGTTTCACATTCTTTAATTTAAATGCTCTGTTGTAAAGCACTTTGAGCTGAATTTATCTGTATGAAAGGTGCTATACAAATAACATTTAATTGTTATTATTACCTTGTTCTCAAACACATGTTTTCTCCATCTGGATGTAATTTAATTATTACGAACACCTATATCTAGGCCAGTAGCCTATCTATCTCGGAAACTGACGTCGGGTCAAGACGTGGTGGATGTTTGGTGAAATGCGCAAAATAACAGTATTGTAAATATATTTGTTAGTAAAGATATGGTGAACGTGGGGGTTTTGCGTTTTGTTTCTGGAACGCATTCAACTGGTAGGCTACTCGTAAACCCCGGAAGTAAATTTGAAGACGGGGCACCAGCTAATGTAGCCAAGTCTGAGCGCAGTGGGCTATATGGCTTCAGCACGATACAAAGAAAAAATAAGCTTGATCGACTTGTGGATCCATACAAAATTGACATAGTCGCCATGAGTAAAGATCACTCATTGCCAATCATATCCGGACATTAACTATCTTGTGCATAGATAGCGGCAGGTTTGACAGTGAGTGCGTTCACATGCACAATATACACAATATTTTGTTATTTGAATGATCTTGAATATATATATATTCAAGATCATTCAAATAAGAATATATCGTGTATGTTTTTATTTATTTATACCGGCCGCCAGCCGTTCCATGAACGGCTATAGGGAATGCGCAGTTTCGCGCTGGCTACAGCTATGCACAGTTTCGCGCTACGTACGCTATTATAAATAAGTATTATTCATTGGGGGAGCTTGGACTCGCTGGGGACTGGTGAAGAGACGCAGAGCCTCCGCAGACGCGACATCTCCAGTTGGCTGAAACAGCCACCGGAGGCGCCCCTCGCAGTGTCCACAGAAGAATACCCCCACCAAAATACCTGCATGGTGAAGACAAGCTGCAGCAAGAACAGAACTGTCTACCAATGCATGAAGTCTTAGGCTACAGTACAATCACAAGACGCATAGGCCTAGCCTATCGTAAAAAGCGTTGCGTTCTCATAGGCCTATATTAACTTAGATAATTAATTATTATGCTCAGGTCATAATGTCCGTTGAAAATAATTCCCTCTAAGCAGAATTTGAATTGTATTAAAATAGGCTCAAATTAAATTTCCACATATTCTGAATCCTTCTAGGCCTATATAAAAAAAAACATTTTTTTAATGTGTAGCCTAGGCTATAGGCTTCTGCGATGAACAAAACAGCCACAATGTAGCCTGCTTAGCGAGCGAGAGGGCAGTCTACCATAAAGTGTAGGCTATAGCCTAACCATAATGATTGAATAATATATCTAGACTACATGCATTGTGGTATTTCTTTATATAGCCCAGCCTGCAATTGTTTCTCAATAAACAGTTATGTCATCCTCTGAGTCCGAATGTAGGCTAATAGACCGGTAGCTCTAAATGCCTTCCCAATCAATGAGACATGGTTGTAAAAAATGATGTTTTATTGATGAAAAGGGTAAAACTGAAAAACATGGAGAGTCATTGCATTGATCGATGCAGTCCGTTCAAATAGGCATCAAAAGATAAAGTAGGCCCATTTAAAATGACCAATTACATCTTCAAATCCCTTCTAATCTTGGCCTTTGATAGGGTTTTTTCCCGCCCTACTGCCAATTATATCCGACCATTAACTATCTTGTGCATACAGAGCACAAACAATGAAACAATGAAACGAATAGATTTCCTCCCTGTCTGTCTGTGGCATTCGCTACCAGCAAACACTGAAAATACAGGTCCTCAATTTATTTAGATTAGACTAGCCTATCCAACTGGACCACTCCAATGAATGTTGAACGTAGCCTACTTTTATTCTTTAGGTTTTACAGAATCGGCCTACAATGTCCACACATGCATGCGCCATTGACTAGCTCGTCACTCGCCAGCGAACCTGGACTAGACTATTGTAACACCCCCCCCCCCCCAAATTCTTTTATATTCAAATAAACTGGATGAACCGGTTTCCTAGCCCTGGATCGTGGGGAGGGGGGTAGCCTGCGTTAGCGGGTGCTTTGCCTTGACCGGCCATTGAATTCGCTAGTTTGATTGATTGATGGATGGATGGATTTAACGTCCAAAGTAGATTGTGCAAGTATTGTATAGGCCCATGTGTAAGAGATGAATGGTTGTAACCATGAACTCAGCCAGAGGTAGGCCCTACTGTAGATTATCAGCATTATCACCAGTCTCAATTTATGTTTTCCTCTAGGCTACGTGTTGCCATTCATTTAAACCACCATCTCATCTAGACTACTTCTGTTGCTGCATTTTTACATTAATGCTTTCATGATTTTAGAGCGCAATAAACATTTTCCAGGATTCCAATAAGTCCATCCATTCATCCAACTTTGTGCTGAGCTCAGCGCAGGCTGGTAGCCTACTGTCAAGGCTCACGACTGATGCACTCCCTTAACAGGTCTCGCAACTTCCCAGACCATCAAGAGAATTTCAATATGAAAGACCTTGGGATTCCAGGAGTCAAGGCCGTTTCAGACGGGGAGCGACATTCCGCCTGCGTTCTCGCTCGGATCAGCGGGGGACGCATGCGTCCTGCGCGCAGCGGGGAAAGCTGACTACAATTCATCTCTTTTCGCGGGCGGGCGTGTGCAGCCTAGTTCCATATGAGAACACTCCTCGGTCCAATTCCGTATAGTAGATCAGCCTGTGTACTTTCAACGAATGTATTATTAGACATAATATCACAATAATATATATAGCCTTCAACGACCTCCTGAGCTGCCTGCCTGATGGTCTCAGGGCTAAAGAGACCGCGCGTCGTTTTCCTCACCCTAACTATTGGCATGCTATCAATGAAAGAAAATACATTGTAAATAAACATGGTTTTAGGCTATTGTTTTTATGTAGGCCTATAAGTTAAGCTATTTGTGTTCATAAGGTAACGTCATTGTAAACGAAAGTAGCCTATAGCCTATAATCCAATTGACTGGAACCAGGGGGTTTGACAAAAGTTAAGAGGCAAAATAATTTGTCTTGACTGCATTCAAGATGTATCTTTCACATTAAAACTACATATAAAGCTGACCAATAGCATTAGAAAGATCTCTTCGAGAGCTAATGTTAAGATCATTCCTCTAGCTGCTTTGCTGCTAATGCGAGTTCGTCTCCGTTCCTGCCCGAGAAACAGAAGTTGAACTAATAGCATCAAAATAGCTACAGGAATCATCGTTGTAAAGTTAGCTATCTGCTTTTTAGCCACCGACAGCTACCGTTAATATTATGGAAGCTGCTGTCGTGAGCTAACTTGCTATCACGGTCTTATCGTGTAGCTTCAAAGCCTGCTATTAGCAGACAGCACTAAAGTTGACAAAATCACACTTGCACATCATTAGAATTCCAACCATTTATATGGGATTTATCATTCAACTAAACATGGAACCTGAATACTACCTGATATTTCAACCTGCTGCCATCAGTGATTGGCGCGTCTGCTTGTTTGAGTCATGAATATCTTACGCAGTTACATTCCATGTAGTGTCCCAAAACTGTTAAATCATTCCCCATGTAGTCCACTATGAGTCGCACTCAATACATCCATGGTAATAGGGAATAGGGAGTGAGTGAACCATTTCAAACACATCTCTGGTCATCTCCGTTAGCCATCTTACTCGTCCTGATGCCATGTTCCATATGAGAACACTCAGTTAGCCTAATGTATTAAACTTCTACTTGTCCCGACAGTTAACAGATATAGACCCGGCGACAGTTACAGAGATAGAAACTATAAATAGATAGGCTTTGTTCGTAATAATTAAATTACAACCAGACAGAGAACAAGGAGTTTGAGAACGGTAGGCTCATCTAATGTGCGAGATGAGCTACAGCAATGGGTCAATGAGTGGTATTACTGCGCCCCTATGGGCAGGCGAGCGGTGGTGCGGAATGCCGTAAAGCGCCTGTTAGAATACCGCGGGTCAAGTTACATTCTTATGTTCCCACATCTGTAGCTGAACATTATGAAGTTATATTCACCGAGCAGGAGTTGCGTTGGAAGGACTCCATTAAGTCTGTCCTGGTTGCTGCCCTGATTGAGGCTGGTGTGTTTACATCCACTGAGGTAAAAACCAGTCCCTTATCAGGAGTTGGTCTCTCCTTTGACCAGCAAAAGGAACTCCTTCAGCTTCAGCAGGAACAAATGCGTTTAGAGGCCCGTAATCGTGAGGCTAGAGAACAACATGATTTAGAACGTTTCCGTTTGGAATTAATCCGAGATGGGAAACTGACTGCAGATATGTGACTGTGCGCTATACAAATAAAGCTTTGATTGATTGATTGATTGATTGATTGATTGCAGAGCAGTCTAGTCCTGCACAGGCTGGGTACAGTGGGGCACAGTCGTCCTCTGCTTTTAATGGGTCAGTAAATCTGAAGTTGGTGCCCAAGTTTAATGAAAAAGATCTTGACACCTTTTTCCTTCTTTTTGAGCGCTTAGCAGACGCCCGTGAGTGGTCTGACGCGGATCGTACGCTACTCCTGCAGTGTGTCCTTGTCGGGAAGGCACAAGAAGCATTTTCGGCTTTGGGTGAAGCTGACTGTGGTAAATACAAGGCAGTTAAGGAGGCAGTCCTGAGAGCTTATGAGCTGGTTCCGGAAGCCTACCACCAGCGTTTTTGATCTTCTAGGAGGGATAAACAGACACATACTGAGTTCGCTCGAGAGCTGGCTGTACACTTTAACCGGTGGTGCACAGCGTCAGATGTCACAACTTACGAGAACCTTAGAGAGCTCATTCTGGTCGAGCAGTTCAGAAACACCCTTTCTGAGCGAGTTGCCACTTACATAAGTGAGCGCCAGGTTGTCTCTTTGGTCGAAGCCGCCAAGTTAGCGGACGAGTTTATACTAACTCATAAGAGCTTTGGAAGCAAAGACGGTTGCAGGGACGTTGTTGTCTCCAAGCCCCACGAGCAGGCTAAAACCGACCATCCACCCCGTAATAAATCTGACAGTCGGGCGTGTCACTATTGCTCTGGTCATGGGCACTGGAAGAATGAGTGTCCCGTCTTAAGAGCCAAATCTAGGCCACCTTTTAGTGCGCACGCTAAACCCTCAGGTTCTGCTCTGGCTGCGCCGATCTGTTTTATAACAGAGCGAGCTGGGGTTATCGCGGCCGTTCAAAGTCATATGGACTTCGGGGCCGTTGATGCCCTTCCGCAGGTTACTCCTGGGCTAAAAGCCCCTACCAGTCCTGTCGGATGTGCGGGGCAGCCCACTCTAACTGAAGTCGATGCCGCGTATCTACCCTATGTGACTGATGGCTACGTGTCCCTAGCGGGTGGGAAACATCGTACTCCTGTTAAAATCCTGCGAGACACTGGGGCTCTAGAGTCATTCATTGTTGAGTCGGTTTTGCCATTCTCCTCTGAGTCAGATGCTGGCACGTCCGTTCTGGTGAGGGGAATGGGCTTACAAGTGCTAACTGTTCCTTTGCACAAAGTGACCGTTACTTCCGAATGGGTGCAGGAGGAAGTGTCTTTGGGGATACGTCCCAGCCTGCCTGTCAGCGGCGTTCATGTGATTTTGGGAAATCACCTGGCAGGCGTAAATCTGTCTCCTGGGCCAACTACGTTGACCGTAGCTGCTAATCCGAATGTTGGTGAAACTAAACCTTCTGAGATTTTTCCTGCTTGTGCCGTTACACGGGCAATGGCTCGTGCGGTCAACGTTCCTGTGTCTCCTGTAAAGAAAACAGTGCTTAAGGTGTTTCCGGTGACTGATTTCCCGTTGCCTGTAACTTGCAGCGACCTCGGGCGGGAGCAGAGGGAGGATGCTACCCTCCAGGAGTTGTTTACTAGCGTGCTGAGTGATGAGGAGATTGAAAATGCGACACAGGGCTATTTCCTCCAGGACGAGTTGTTGGTGAGAAAATGGGTACCCCACTCTGACGCGTATGTGGGGTATGCCCTGTTTCAGATTGTGCTGCCCTTTAGGCTGCTAGAAGCGGTACTACAGACTGCTCACAGTGGTGTCACTGGACACATGGGCGTTAGGAAGACATATGACAGGGTCTTACGTTACTTCTATTGGCCGCGTCTGAAACGAGATAAAGCCGAGTTTATCCGAACCTGTCATACATGTCAGCAGACTGGTAAACCCAACCAGACTATCAAGCCTGCTCCTGTGTATCCTATTCAAGTTACAGAGAAGCCTTTTGATCATCTGATCATTGACTGTGTGGGACCTTTGCCTCGGTCGAAAGCAGGTAGTATTTACTTGTTCACTGTGATGTGTCAGGCCACTCATTACCCTGCTGCGTATCTTCTTCGCAACATCACAACGAAGTCGGTGGTGAAAGCTTTGACGCAGTTCATGTCCATCTTTGGCATTTACAGAGTGGTTCAGAGCGACCAAGGGTCCAACTTCACTTCAGGGCTGTTTGCTGAGGTTCTGAGTCAGCTGAAAGTCCATCACTCCCAGTCGAGCGCCTATCATGCCCAGAGTCAGGGTGCTTTGGAGCGTTTTCACCAGACCCTTAAGTCTCTGTTACGGGCATACTGCGCTGAGCTGGACCGTGATTGGGAGGAGGGTTTGCCCTGGTTGCTGTTGGCAGCCAGGGAGGTTAGCCAAGAGAGTACGGATTAGCCCCAATTACATGGTATTCGGCCACACCGTGGGGGGCCCGCTGGCTGTCCTCCAGAAAGACTGGGAGGTGGCAGATCCTCCTAAACCTTTGACAGGTTATGTGGACATTTTCCATCAGCGACTGTACACCGCTAACCGATTAGCAAAAACCCGGCTGCAAGAGTCTCAGGGAAAAATGAAAAGGCTCTATGACAGACGTGTGGAGCACAGGGTGTTTGCTCCTGGTGATCAGGTGATGGCGCTGTTACCCTTGGTCAGCTCTCCCTTCCAGGCCAAGTTCCTGGGTCCTTACTCAGTGGTGCGCAAAGTGTCTGATCTGGACTATGTGATTGCGACCCCAGATAGAAAGAGGCCCACGCAGTTATGCCACATCAAGCCTTACTATGTACGTGGGGTTGGGGTTGGGGTTGGGTTAGGGTGTGACGTGCGTCCGGCCGCCGTGGCCTCGCCTGCAGAGGGCGCCCACGGCAGAGGGCAGGAGGAGCTGGTGACACCTGACGATGGCATGCTACGGGGCAGGCTAAACAACACCGCATCGTTGGCCAACCTAGAGGGGGTGCTAGTTCACCTATCTGAGCTTCAGCGGTCAGAGTTGGTGTCTTTGGTCAGAGAGTATCCCTCTCTATGGGGAGACACCCCATCCCGTACCCATCTGATCGAACATGACATCAAGGTAGAGGGGGCGGAGCCTATCAAACAGCGGTTTTACCGGATGTCCCCAAACAAATGTGAACAACTACAGAGTGAGGTTCAGTACATGCTGGCTAATGGAATAGCCCGACCTTCATTCTCTAGTTGGGCTTCCCCCTGTCTCTTAGTGAACAAGCCTGATGGGACGTTCAGACCCTGTACGGACTACCGTAAGGTGAACACAGTGACGAAGACGGATTCTTTTCCCCTTTCCCGCATGGAAGATTGTGTGGATCAGGTCGGGTCGGCTGTCTTTGTCTTTGGTAGGGGCCCGTCTCACCGTTAATCTTGCTAAATGCGAATTCGCCCGTGCTACTGTCACATACCTGGGAAAAGTGGTGGGTCAGGGTCGTGTGTGCCCAGTTAGGGCTAAGGTTCTGGTCATTGACCAATATCCGGTTCCCACCACTAAAAAGGAGCTCTCCCGGTTTTTGGGAATGGTCGGTTACTACCGAGGGTTTTGTTTGAATTTCTCCACCGTAGTGGCAGCCCTCACCAACCTGATCAGTCCTTAGGTAAAGTTTGACTGGACACCCGATTGCCAGCGCGCTTTCGAGTCGTGAAAGCGTTGCTCTGCTCGGCTCCAGTGTTGATGGCTCCACGGATGGACCACCCATTTAAACTGTATGTTGATGCCAGCAAGGGGGGTGTGGATTTCCCAGTGAGCTTCTTCTCCCGCAAGATCAACTCTTACCAGTTGAACTACTCTGTGGTGGAAAAGGAGGCTCTGGTGTTAATATGGGCTCTGCAACACTTTGATGTGTACGTGGGTGGGGGAGTGAGTCCATTAACACTTTGATGTGTACGTGGGTGGGGGAGTGAGTCCATTAACACTTTGATGTGTACGTGGGTGGGGGAGTGAGTCCATTAGTGGTGTACACCGATCACAACCCTCTGACCTTCCTCCACTCTCTACAGAACCCCAACCAGCGGCTGATGCGCTGGTGTCTCTTCCTGCAGCCCTACCATCTGGACATCCGGCATGTGAAGGGTGCAGGTAACATTATGGCAGATGCACTGTCCCGGGCATTCCCCTAGGGGGTGGAGTATGTTTGTTTGCTGTGTGTGTGCTTGTTGTGTGTGTGTGTGTGTGTGTGTGTGTGTGTGTGTTTGTGTGTGTGTGTGTGTGTTTTTTGTGTGTGTGTGTGTCGGAGTGTCCCTGTGTGGTGCGGTTCTCCTGTCTGCTCCTCTTAAATAGGCTTCCAGGTACCGTGGTTGCTGTGGGGTGGCGCTGGAGGGACTGCTCCGCTGTGAGGGTGCGCTGAGCAGGCGGCACATTAACGTGTTTTGTGTACGAGGTGACGGGTGATAGTCCGGATCATATGGCGGGGGGGTGTGACGGTCCCCTTGATTCTGCCTGCCTTGCTGTGTGTTCTATCTTTCCAGGTTTGGGGCTGGTGGGCGGAGCCAGGAGGACCGTCAGGCTGATTGAGTGATTGGGAGCTGCTGCCGGGCTGATTGAGTGATTGGGAGCACCTGGGCTCAGCTGATCAGCCTCCTATATATTGTCCTGCCATTCAGTGTTCTGGGAGATTGTCTCCCAGACACACGGCGTATGTGTGTCTGTAACTTTAGTTTGTAATAAAAAAATTACTCTGAGTTTCGGTTATCGGTCTCCCCTTTTTGGTGTTTGTTTGTCATGTTCTTGAGCCGGTCGTGACACTACCCAGGGTTAGGGTTACTACCCCCCAGCACTGACTCACTCACTCACTCCCCCCAGCACTGGCGCACTCACTCACTCACTCACCCACTCACTCACTCACTCCCTCCCCCCAGCACTGGAGCAACTCACTCACTCACTCACTCACTCACTCACTCCCCCAGCACTGGAGCACTCACTCACTCACCCACTCACTCACTCCCTCCCCCCAGCACTGGAGCAGCTCACTCACTCACTCACCCACTCACTCACTCACTCACTCACTCCCTCACTCCCCCCAGCACTGGAGCACTCACTCACTCACCCACTCACTCACTCACTCACTCCCCCCAGCACTGGAGCAGCTCACTCACTCACTCACCCACTCACTCACTCACTCCCTTCCCCCAGCACTGGAGCAGCTCACTCACTCACTCACTCACTCACTCACTCACTCCCCCAGCACTGGAGCAACTCACTCACTCACTCACTCACTCACTCACTCCCCCAACACTGGAGCAGCTCACTCACTGACTCACTCACTCACTCACTCACTCACTCACTCACTCACTCACTCCCACAGCACTGGAGCAGCTCACTCACTCACTCACTCACTCACTCACTCACTTCCCCCAGCACTGGAGCAGCTCACTCACTCACTCACTCACTCACTCACTCACTCACGCCGCACTCACTCACTCACTCACCCACCCACTCACTCACTCACTCACCTGCCCACTCACCCACTCATTCACTCACTCACTCACTCACTCACTCACTCACTCACTCCCCCAGCACTGGAGCAGCTCACTCACTCACTCACCCACTCACTCACTCACTCACTCACTCACTCACCCACTCACCCACTCACCCACTCACCCACTCACTCCCCCGAGCACTGGAGCAGCTCACTCACTCACTCACTCACTCACTCACTCACTCACTCCCCCAGCACTGGAGCAGCTCACTCACTCACCCACTCACTCACTCACCCACTCACCCACTCACCCACTCACCCACTCACTCACTCACTCACTCACCCACTCACCCACTCACTCACTCCCACGAGCACTGGAGCAGCTCACTCACTCACTCACTCACTCACTCACTCACTCACTCACTCACTCACTCACTCACTCACTCCCCCAGCAATGGAGCAACTCACTCACTCACTCACTCACTCACTCCCCTCCAGGAAGAAGAAGAAGAGATGGACTCAAACAGACGGCAGATAGAGAGAGGGGAGGAGGGGAGAAAGAGAGCTGACTTTTGCAAGACGAGCAATTATGAATTAACGGATGAGACCTGGGACCCATATTGGCTGGTGGAAGATAGGTTTTATTGACCCGCGCCACTTGGGAATAGGAGGGGCTTCATCATCATTTGAGAAGCGTATCCATGACGACAGTCGGTGTGAAAATGACCGAGGCTTCTAATTGGCCACATCCTCATCTTTATTGTAATTAAAAGCCATTTAAGAGTCAGATATATTATTAATGCGCCTGCGTATGAATAATGCATGTGATCATTCAATTTGTTTCTTATTATAAATTATTTAAAAATCAGACACTCAAAAAAGAAACCAGAACGCGGACAGATGGTTTAATTGCTCGTCCACTTAGCTGGGCATGGTGCTGATGTGCCTGTTTAACATTCAGGTGCACGATGGTACCGCTCTGACGGCTCCGGTTGCGCTGATCCGGCTATTTGACATGATCCCCGTGATGAAGTGTCCAGTGACGCGGTATAACTGTCCGCTAGGGGTCGCGACCTTCACTTCAATCACCACAACCTTTGCTCCGTGGCAGAAATAACTTGAGCTGGCGTAGCATGCCAGAGGAACACACACACCTCTGACACGCCCGCATGCACACACACACACACACACACACACACACACACACACACACACACACACACACATACACACCTTTGACATGTATGGCTACACATAGCATGCCAGAGTAACAGATACACACCTGACATGCACATACACACACACACACACACACACACACACACACACACGCCTTTGACATGCATGTTCACACAATAGCATGCTCTTTTAGCATGTGATATTTTTCCATTCATTTTCTGGACTGCTTTTAATTGGTGTTCAGGCAGCTGTACCAGGCCTGTAGCTGCTGTGGAATCCCCTATGCATTGTTTACGACCAAAGCGTCACACAATCACCTGAGCAAATTATAGAGGCCCGTCCTAGAATAGCTGTTTTTTAATTGATTCCAGTAGATGCAAGTGAATATAAATGCAACACGTCTTTACAGTCGACTGCACTTGGCTGCAATCTGTCGTAAAGGGCAAGACAGTTTATCAGACGACAGCTTGTGAAGTTGTTAAACTGATGAATCGGCCAAGTGCGGCGAAGGAGAAACACTGGGAGAGATTTAGTGGGTGTAGCCCACTGGCCCCGCCTCTCTCTCTCTCTCTCTCTCTCTCTCTCTCTCTCTCTCTCCTCCCGGTGGCCTCCCTCTGATGTGCCCATGGAAGCGTCGGGGCTCCACTCTACTCTGTTGCCTCTCCAGATATGCTGATGTAGCTGCTAAATCAATAGCTTTTGATCGGTCCCAGCTCAGTGGTGAGTCAGCCACAGCGGCTCCAGTGAAAGCCCTCTGGTTATTCCCTGCGTTGCATGGTGCTCCTACAGTACCACACAATTCCACACATAGTCCTACTGACACTCCTTAAAGTTGAATGTAGTTTATTTTATGTGGTACTATTAGGCCTGAGTAGATACTCTATAAAAGACAGGTACGATATCGCTCACATATTCCAAACATTGACTGAGGCTACTATCCCCTAATCTTCCTACACAATCTTGATGCTTTACAATACCACAGTGTAGTTACTCTTAAAGAATAGTGCAATATGTGCTGAATTGGTTAGAAGCACCCAGACTTCGCTCTGACAAACCCTTGACATTGTGCGAATGTCCTTCCGCCTCCTCCACATTACACATGCAAATCTATGCGAGGCTCATCACTTCAAATCTCATTGGTAGTTTTGTGCGCTGTGGCGCATATTGATGCTAGCATGCTCAAGTTAGCTGCCACGACAGGAAGCACCCGACTCCACTTTGATATTCGGAGGCTAATGTAGTCAAATGAAATGGGAGCATTAACGGTTAACTTAAGATTGTTGACATCTTGACACTAGTTCTCCAAAATGACCGGTGAGCAGTAATGACCGGCAGCAAGGCCTCGACCTTCCTCCCTGGTGTGGCGTCACAGAGGGCTGTCCGGGGGCTGACCTTCATTTGAGCCGTCACGCCAGTGACCTTGCGTTCATTAATCTATGGGGCCGCAGCTTAAGCCTCACATGCGATTTAGCCGGGTCGATATGGGCGCTCTGGGAAGATCAGTTGGGGCTCGGCTACTGTAAGACCGCGTAAGACGTGTGTGAAGGCCAGAGCACACACTCACAAGACACCGCAGTTAAGAGAGCCCTGGGCGTTTGCGTGTGTGTGTGTGTGTATCTGTGTCCACGGGTTTCTCTGTGTGTGTGTGTGTGTGTGTGTGTGTGTGTGTGTGTGTGTGTGTGTGTGTGTGTGTGTGTGTGTGTGTGTGAGGACATAATATGCATGATCATGTGTGTCTATGTTTCCGAGTTACCAGGTTGGGGTTAAATACAACATAGTACATAAAGCCTTTAACACTGTCTGTTGAATTACACCGTCTGTTGAATTACACCGTTGAATTACACCGTCTGTTGAATTACACCGTCTGTTGAATTACACAGTCTGTTGAATTACACCGTCTGTTGAATTACACCGTCTGTTGTCACAGATCTACAGCCAATCAGAGCAACGAAATGTGGGTTAGTCATCGTATCAAGTGGGTGCAGTCATATCAAACCCATCCATCCATCCATCCATCTTCATCTGCTTATCCGGGGTCGGGTCGCGGAGGCAGCAGCTCCAGCAGGGGGCCCCAGACATCCCTTTCCCGCTCACAGGCCAGTGCGGAGATATAGTCCTACCACCTAGTCCTGGGTCTACCCCGCGGCCTCCTCCCAGCCGGACACGCCTGGAACACCTCCCTAGGGAGGCGCCCAGGAGGCATACTCACTAGATGCCCGAACCACCTCAACTGGCTCCTTTGGACGCAAAGGAGCAGCGGCTCTACTCCGAGTCTCTCCCGGATGACTGAACTTCTCACCCGATCTCTCAGGGAGACCCGAGCCACCCTCCAGAGAAAACTCATTTCGGCCGCTTGTATCCGTGATCTCGTTCTTTTGGTCATGACCCATCCTTCATGACCATAGGTGAGGGTGGGGACGAAGATAGACCGGTAGATCGAGAGCTTTGCCTTTTAGCTCAGCTCTCTTTTCGTCACAACAGTGCGGTAAAGCGACTGCAGAACTGCACCAGCTGCTTCGATTTTCCGGCCAAACTCCCTCTCCATGGTTCCCTCACTCGTGAACAAGACCCCCAGATACTTGAACTCCTTCACTTGGGGTAAGGACTCATTTCCTACTCGGAGCGGACAGGCCACCGGTTTCCTGCTGAGAACCATGGCCTCAGATTTAGAAGTGCTGATTCTCATCCCAGCCACTTCACACTCAGTTGCGAACCTATCCACAGAGTGCCAGATGATGCAGATGATGCCATCAGGACCACATCATCTGCAAAAAGCAGCGACGTGATCCCCAGCTCACCGAACTGCAAACCCACCTCCCCACGGCTACGCCTCGATATCCTGTCCATGAAAATCACAAACAGGATTGGTGACAAAGCGCAGCCCTGGCAGAGGCCAACCCCCACTGGAAAGGAAGACGACTTACTGCCGGACACAGCTCTCGCTCTGGGTGTACAGGGATTGGATGGCCCTAAGTAGGGACCCCCTCACCCCATTCTCCCGCATAACCCTCCACAAGACCTCTCGAGGGACCCGGTTGTAAGCCTTCTCCAAGTCCACAAAACACATGTAGACAGGTTGGGCAAACTCCCAAGCCCCCTCCAAGATCCTTGCGAGAGTGAAGAGCTGGTCGGTGGTTCCACGACCAGGACGAAATCCTCATTGTTCCTCTTCGATCTGAGGTTCGACTATCGGCCGGACCCTCCTTTCCAGCACCTTGGAGTAAACTTTCCCTGGGAGGCTGAGTAATGTGATGCCTCTATAATTCGCACACACCCTCTGGTCCCCTTTTTTGAATATTGGGACCACCACCCCAGTCTGCAACTCCTTTGGCACTGACCCAGACTTCCACGCAATGTTGTAGAGGCGTGTCAACCAAGACAGCCCCCTACACTCAGCGCCTTCAGCATTTCTGGACGGATCTCATCAGTCCCTGGGGCTCTGCCACTTTGGAGTTGTTTGACTACCTCAGTGACCTCCAAGGAAATTGACGACCCCCCATCATCTTCCGGCTCTGCCTCGATCGTAGAGGGTGGATTAGTCAGGTTCAGGAGTTCCTCAAAGTGCTCCTTCCAACGCTCAACAACCTCCTCAGTTGAGGTCAGCAGTGTCCCCTCCTTGCTGTATACAGCTTGGATGGTCCCCCGCTTTCCCTTCCTGAGGTGTCTGATGGTCTTCCAGAAACACTTTGGTGCCGACCGAAAGTCCTTCTCCATGGTTTCTCCGAACTCCTCCCACACCCGCTGCTTTGCCTTGGTCACGGCCGAAGCCGCAGCCCTCCGGGCCAGTCGATACCCTGCAACTGCTTCTGGGGTCTCCCGGGCTAACATATCCCGGAAGGCCTCCTTCTTCAGTCGGACGGCTTCCCTGACCACCGCTGTCCATCACGGTGTCCGAGGGTTACCGCCCCTTGAGGTACCTATGGCCCTCAGGCCACAGCTCCCAGCCGCAGCTTCAGCAATGGAGGCTTTGAACACCGACCACTCATGCTCGATGTCCCCAACCTCCACAGGGATGCCTGAGAAGCTCCGCCGGAGGTGGCAATTGAAATCTCTCCGGACAGGCTCTTCCTCCAGACGTTCCCAGTTCACCCTCACTACACGCTTGGGTTTTCCAGGTCTGTCCAGAAGCTTCCCCCGCCATCGAAACCAGCTCACCACCAGATGGTGATCAGTGGACAGCTCTGCCCCTCTCTTTACCCGAGTGTCCAAAACACATGGCCTCAGATCAGATGATACGATAACGAAATCGATCATCGACCTTCGGCCTAAGGTGTTCTGATGCCAGGTGTACTTGTGGGCATCCTTGTGTTCGAACATGGTGTTTGTTATGGACAAACCGTGACTAGCACAGAAGTCCAACAACAAAACACCACTCGGGTTCAGATCGTGGTGGCCATAACTCCCAATCACGCCCCTCAAGTTTCTCCATCATTGCCTACGTGTGCATTGAAGTCCCCCAGTAGGACAGTGGAGTCCCCTGCAGGAGCCCCCAATAGGACTCCACTCAGGGTCTGCAGGAAGGCCGAGTACTCTGAACTGCTGTTCGGTGCATACGCACAAACCACAGTCAGAGACCCCCCCCCCACAGGCCTAAGGCGCAGGGAGGCGACCCTCTCGTCCACTGGGGTGAACTCCAGCACAGAGGCGCTCAGCTGGGGGCTATGGTAAGCCCGGCCACCAGGTGCTTGCATGCGGGCCCTCCGTCTGGGCCTGGCTCCAGACGAGGGCCCCGGGCTTCCTCCGATCCGGGTCTCTCTTCCTTTTGGTTGTTCTGTCATCAGGGGATTTTACCTGTAACCCCAGTTAGGGGGGCTAGGGGGTACTACCACTTGCCCAAGGTGGACCCCCAGACTAGTGGAAGGAAGGAGGCGTCTTACTTCTTCATTCTAGTTTTGCACAGAAAACTACCCACTGCCCCTAAACCCGCCCCATATTATTAACGGTTGTGATTGGCCTGGTCGAGAACAGACAGGTGGAAATCTGTCTGTATGGAAGCATTACCAAAGAAACAGAATGTAAGCTCATGTGATCAGGATGGCGTTGTCAGGCTGGGTTTTGGATTGGCTATTTGCTGATATTTTTTGAAGGTTTTCATCTACCCATGAAATTAATTTTTTTGAATGTTTTTGATCTTTTAACCCATACACGCCATGCATTTTCCCAACTTGTGCACTAATAATTTCTCTCTGTATAAACCAGCCATTGACTCCAGAACTCCTCCTCCCCGCCCCTTTTAACTGGTGGACTGTACATGCTTCCCCTTTAACTGGAGAAGGGCTGGCTACATCCTGATCTAATGTGACCTATTGTAATGTGTCAGGACCTACTATCAATATCTGCCAATGTCTATGATAACATTGAACCTAACAAGAATGGAAATCTCCTTAAGCCTATACCATTCTCCCATTCTACCATTCTACCAGGAGATGAAGAGAAGCATTAACGTCACAATCCCTTCTCCCTGTCACGATCCTGTCCTGATCCTCTCCAAAAGCCTCACCATTAAACCTCTGGGTTTTGTGTGTGTCTATGTGTGTGTATGTGCAGCTGTGTGTATGTGTGTGTGCGCGTACGTGTGTTAATATGTGCACACGTGTGTTTGTGTGTGTATCTGTTCCCGTGATAATGTCTC
>NC_140256.1:14921465-14924387 GCF_949987555.1 Borostomias antarcticus | reverse complement strand
ACGCCACAAGAGAGAGAAGAGTGACAGATCACCTCATCATCCCTCACCTCTCCTCTCCAAAAATAGGGTGGATGGCAGCCGAGAGAGAGAGAGAGAGAGAGAGAGAGAGAGAGAGAGAGAGACAGAGAGAGAGACAGAGAGAGACAGAGAGAGAGAGAGAGAGAGAGAGAGAGAGGAGCGTTATCATGAATATTGAAGCCTGGCCCACCTTACTAGCTTTATCTACCTCTCTCTCTCTCTCTCTCTCTGTCTCTCTCTCTCTGTCTCTCTCTCTCTCTCTCTCTCTCTCTCTCTGTCTCTCTCTCTCTCTCTCTCTCTCTCTCTCTCTCCTCCGTTGCCAGGCGCAGTGCAGTGGTGGAGTCTCCAGTCTCCTCATTCGGCTTCCTCAGCAGGTTGCCTCTCCCCTCCGTCTATAAGCATAATCACACTCACACACACACACACACACACACACACACACACTCACACACACACACACACACACACACACTCACACACACACACACTCACTTACACACACACACACACACACGCACACACACACACACACACACACTCACACACACACACTCACACACACACACACGCACACACACACACACACACACTCACACACACACACACTCACACACACACACACACACACACACACACACACACTCACACTCACACACGTTTGACCTTGACAGACTGGGAGGTGGGGGGTCAGGGTCAGGTTAAGTGGACCAGCAGAACAACCGGCCCAGAGAAGGAGAGAAGGAGGAACTCAAGTAATCAGTAACTCAACACCCATAAGGAGCGCTGCAGTAACGCAGCATCCAGTTGTCTCTCCTGTCTCAGGACCCCCCCCCCCCCCCCTCAGGACCCTCCCCCCTCAGGACCCCCCCCCCCCCCTCAGGATCCTCCCCCCTCAGGACCCCCCCCCCCCCCCCCTCAGGACCCTCCCCCCTCAGGACCCACCCCCCCCCCTCCTCCTCCTCCTGATGCTGGCAGAGCCTAAATGTCACAGGAGCAGTAAACAGTGTAGTGAGGGGGTCTGGGAGGGGGAGGGGGTGTAGTGAGGGGGTCTGGGAGGGGGTGTAGTGAGGGGGTCTGTGCGTGGGAGGGGGTGTAGTGAGGGGGTCTAGGAGGGGGAGGGGGTGTAGTGAGGGGGTCTGGGAGGGGGAGGGGGTGTAGTGAGGGGGTCTGGGAGGGGGAGGGGGTGTAGTGAGGGGGTCTGGGAGGGGGAGGGGGTGTAGTGAGGGGGTCTGGGAGGGGGGGTGTAGTGAGGGGGTCTGGGAGGGGGAGGGGGTGTAGTGAGGGGGTCTAGGAGGGGGTGTAGTGAGGGGGTCTGGGAGGGGGAGGGGGTGTAGTGAGGGGTCTGGGAGGGGGAGGGGGTGTGGTGAGGGGGTTCTGGGAGGGGGAGGGGGGTGTAGTGAGGGGGTCTGGGAGGGGGTGTAGTGAGGGGGTCTGGGCGTGGGAGGGGGTGTAGTGAGGGGGTCTAGGAGGGGGTGTAGTGAGGGGATCTCTCCGTCGTGGCAGAGGACAGGGCGCGCCCACTGCAGAGATGACAAGACACAATATTGCACACATATAGACACCAACACACACACACACACACACACACACGTGTAGACACACACATGCATACATATATGTACACACATAAACCCACGCACACAGACACAATCTCTCTCTCTCTCACACACACACACACACACACACACACACACACACACACCTCTCCCAGATACTGAGAGACAGCCCGGTGCTGTGAGCCTGTCTGAGGATGGACTGAAGCCTGTCCACAGATTTGTCATGTAATTCCCAGCGGCGTGGGGATTGGCTGCGGCTAAGACATGCTGCACTGTAGTCCCGAGCAGTGTGTGTGTGTGTGCGTGTGTGTGCGCGTGTGCGAGCGCGTGTGCGAGCACGTGTGTGTGTCCATGCATCCTGATAACTGACCAGCTAAGGTGCGACTTTCAGCAAGCATCCTCACAATGTTTGGAGGACAACCGTCATGGTTGAGGTGACCTGTGACCTCTTACACAACTAGCAGCTATAGGCTAGAAGCGCTTTCTGACCCCTTACCAAGTAGAAACCAGCATTTTACCTCCCGCCGTAGCTGTCTAAATAATTAGCCGCAGAATGGCTAATTGGACACTTGCTAATTATCGATGATTGTCAAGGTTCTTGTATTACTGTGATTAGAACCCTTCTCTGTGTTCTCCTAGGAGTGAGTAAGTAGCCTTGAGAAGCAGTGGTTCTGGAGCCTAGGGTCAGGATATGACCCTTCTCTCTCCGCTGACCCCTTAGCGTGAGCTGGACACTCTTGGACCCCCAATCCAACCCTTGATGCTGAGTGCCAAGCAGGGAGGAATTGGGTACCATTTTCATCGGGAGTACCAAGTCTTTGGTACTCCTGATCTCAGGGTGGACACTCTAACCACAAGGCCACTGAGCTGGTCCTCTCTAGGACCAGGCCTCCAGAACCCTGAGCTGGTGCTCTCTAGGACCAGGCCTCCAGAACCCTGAGCTGGTCCTCTCCTAGGACCAGGCCTCCAGAACCCTGAGCTGGTGCTCTCTAGGACCAGGCCTCCAGAACCCTGAGCTGGTGCTCTCTAGGACCAGGCCTCCAGAACCCTGAGCTGGTCCTCTCTAGGACCAGGCCTCCAGAACCCTGAGCTGGTGCTCTCTAGGACCAGGCCTCCAGAACCCTGAGCTGGTCCTCTCTAGGACCAGGCCTCCAGAACCCTGAGCTGGTCCTCTCTAGGACCAGGCCTCCAGAAGCCCTGAGCTGGTACTCTCTAGGACCAGGCCTCCAGAATCCTGAGCTGGTACTCTCTAGGACCAGGCCTCCAGAACCCTGAGCTGGTGCTCTCTAGGACCAGGCCTCCAGAATCCCTGAGCTGGTACTCTCTAGGACCAGGCCTCCAGAACCCT
>NC_140256.1:14911465-14916465 GCF_949987555.1 Borostomias antarcticus | reverse complement strand
CACTGATCTCCACTGCACAAGTAGAGTAGCGGTGAAAGCAATGGCCTCCCACGCAGGATGATTTTATGGGACTATACCTCAAACCTCCACACGTTCATCCTTTCACTCCAATCTTTTTTTATCTCTTACCTTTGTCCAGAAACAGAAGTTCAACTAATTGCAGCAAAATAGATAACGTTACAGGAATCATTAGTGTAACTGCCTTAGCCACTGACCGCTACCATTAATGTTATGGAAGCTGCTGCTAGTTGTTGTGAGCTCATGAGCTAACTGGCTATCCTGCTCTTATTATGCTGGATTAGAATTGGAAGCATTGGAACTGATGTGTCCAGGCGACAAGACCCATCTTTATTTATCAGACATTATTTCATGTCATTTCAATTCACAGCTATTTCAGTGGCATGACTAGCTTCCGTCCTACCAGTCCTGAACAGAAACAAGCCAGCCACGCACATAAGCCAGCCTTGACCTGGTCTGGTTTTGCTCCCCACTTGACATCGCTTGACCTGACAGTGAGTAGATCAGGAAACCTCAGCCCATTGCTAAGGGTTATCTTATTAGTATAAGGGTTATCTTATTAGTGTGAGGGTTATCTTATTAGTGTAAGGGTTATCTTATTAGTTTAAGGGTTATCTTATTAGTGTAAGGGTTATCTTATTAGTATAAGGGTTATCTTATTAGTGAAAGGGTTATCTTATTAGTGTAAGGGTTATCTTATTAGTGTAAGGGTTATCTTATTAGTGTAAGGGTTATCTTATTAGTGTGAGGGTTATCTTATTAGTGTAAGGGTTATCTTATTAGTGTAAGGGTTATCTTATTAGTGTAAGGGTTATCTTATTAGTGTGAGGGTTATCTTATTAGTGTAAGGGTGATCTTATTAGTATAAGGGTTATCTTATTAGTATAAGGGTTATCTTATTAGTGTAAGGGTTATCTTATTAGTGTAAGGGTTATCTTATTAGTATAAGGGTTATCTTATTAGTGTAAGGGTTATCTTATTAGTGTAAGGGTTATCTTATTAGTTTAGGGTTATCTTATTAGTGTAAGGGTTATCTTATTAGTGTAAGGGTTATCTTATTAGTATAAGGGTTATCTTATTAGTGTAAGGGTTATCTTATTAGTATAAGGGTTATCTTATTAGTGTAAGGGTGATCTTATTAGTATAAGGGTTATCTTATTAGTGTAAGGGTTATCTTATTAGTATAAGGGTTATCTTATTAGTGTAAGGGTGATCTTATTAGTATAAGGGTTATCTTATTAGTGTAAGGGTTATCTTATTAGTGTAAGGGTTATCTTATTAGTGTAAGGGTTATCTTATTAGTGTGAGGGTTATCTTATTAGTGTAAGGGTTATCTTATTAGTGTAAGGGTTATCTTATTAGTGTAAGGGTTATCTTATTAGTGTGAGGGTTATCTTATTAGTGTAAGGGTGATCTTATTAGTATAAGGGTTATCTTATTAGTATAAGGGTTATCTTATTAGTGTAAGGGTTATCTTATTAGTGTAAGGGTTATCTTATTAGTATAAGGGTTATCTTATTAGTGTAAGGGTTATCTTATTAGTGTAAGGGTTATCTTATTAGTTTAGGGTTATCTTATTAGTGTAAGGGTTATCTTATTAGTGTAAGGGTTATCTTATTAGTATAAGGGTTATCTTATTAGTGTAAGGGTTATCTTATTAGTATAAGGGTTATCTTATTAGTGTAAGGGTGATCTTATTAGTATAAGGGTTATCTTATTAGTGTAAGGGTTATCTTATTAGTATAAGGGTTATCTTATTAGTGTAAGGGTGATCTTATTAGTATAAGGGTTATCTTATTAGTGAAAGGGTTATCTTATTAGTATAAGGGTTATCTTATTAGTGCAAGGGTTATCTTATTAGTGTAAGGGTTATCTTATTAGTGTAAGGGTTATCTTATTAGTGTGAGGGTTATCTTATTAGTATAAGGGTTATCTTATTAGTGAAAGGGTTATCTTATTAGTATAAGGGTTATCTTATTAGTGTAAGGGTTATCTTATTAGTGTAAAGGTTGTCTTATTAGTATAAGGGTTATCTTATTAGTGAAAGGGTTATCTTATTAGTGTAAGGGTTATCTTATTAGTGTAAGGGTTATCTTATTAGTATAAGGGTTATCTTATTAGTGTAAGGGTGATCTTATTAGTGTAAGGGTTATCTTATTAGTGTAAGGGTTATCTTATTAGTGTAAGGGTTATCTTATTAGTGTAAGGGTTATCTTATCTCGGAGAAGGCATCTGGATTATCCATATTCCCATTAAGTTTGTAGCACAACTGACACCGCTGTAAACTGACAGCACTAACTCTACACTACACTAACACTAACTCTACACTACACTAACACTAACTCTACACTACACTACACTAACACTAACTCTACACTACACTACACTAACACTAACACTAACACTAACACTAACTCTACACTACACTAACACTAACTCTACACTACACTAACACTAACTCTACACTACACTAACACTAACTCTCGGCTACTTGTCACTTTGCCGCTTTCAGCAACCAGTTCTGCTCCGCCCACAAAACATGTCATCTGTGTTTACAAACACCTGATTGGTCTATTGATCAGAGGCTCTACTGTACCTGCTGTATTACGCAATGGGGGATGTAGATTATTAATATTAGGTTTGGTTCAGGTTAACAGTTATATCTGTACGACAGTGGAATAATTCAATGCAGTGCATTTTCTATCCCTGTATCCTGTGTGTGTGAGAGGAAGTGAGTGTGTGTGTGTGTGTGTGTGTGTGTGTGTGTGTGTGTGTGTGTGTGTGTGTGTGTCGTTGGTATGGCTTGCACTGGTATCTGGTGTGGCACATGCATGTATGCTCACATTTGTCTGTGTTTTTGTTTCTACTGTATATCTGTACAGTATGTGTAACATTGTGCTACTGTATATAGGTTAGTGTGTGTGTGTGTGTGTGTGCGCGTGCGAGTGTGTGTGTGTGAGTGTGTGTGTGTGTGTGTGTGAGAGTGTGTGTGGTTGTGTGTGTGTGTGTGTGTGTGTGGTTGTGTGCATGTGTGTGTGTGCATGCGTGCGAGTGTGTGTGTATGCGTGTGTGTGCTTGTGTGTGTGTGTTTATGTGAAAGAGAGCTAACCATGGTGTTTCGTTGTAGGGAGCAGTACCAGTACCAGTCAGACTTGTCCCTTGCCAACCGTTCGTGGGACAGCTTTTACAGGACAGGAGACACTCGCTGCCTCCGCCTCCCCAACAACACAGAGCGCCTGTCTATCACTGCCTGCAAGGTATTTCACCATCTCACTCTCTGATTTACTTCTGTTCACCATCACACGTTCATTCATTCCCTCCATGATCATCAGCTGTTCTCACATTGTTCTGTTCTCCCATATTGATTTAGTTCCTGGATCAATTTTATGTTTGAGGGGAACTATTTGTCATGTGACTGTTTGTAGTTGTAGTACCCCTTCAAGAAGTACTACAGTACCAAGACCCTCACACTTAAAGGGGGGGTAGGTAGTTTGACGTCAACAAGGCCTTGATTGGTCATCTTTTTCAAAAGAACCCGCCCCTCCCTGTCAATCATGATGTAGTCCCTCCCTCCAAACATGACTGGTAGGTGTGGCGAGATAGAGACCCTGATTGGTCAATACATTCGGGCGCGGTGCATTCGTTGAATCCAAAATACAGAGGCAGCGGTAAACACGGAGATCCAAGTTTATTCTCAGAGCACTTCTGTTACTGTTAGCTGAAAGGATATTATGCCATTTTTACCAAATAAAGCCAAAAGCAAACAACCAATCCCACCTTTAAGCACCTATTGTATTTTAATTTGCTATTCTTGCACTTCAGCACTACTGTAAATTATGCTCTTACAGTAGTCACTTGTTTTAGAAAGCACTTGTGAGTTCTGGGAAGTAGTACAGTAGTACATTTGCTTTTCCGATGTTAAATGCAATTATTGTAAGTGGCTTTGGATAAAAGCGTCAGCTAAATTACTGTAATATAATATAATGTAATGTAATGTAATGTAGTGCTTTTTGTTTGTCCTGTGCCGTTCTGAACCGTCTGTGCAGACACAATAAGTTCCATTTGTGTTTGCCTCATTAGTTCTGCTCTTCAAACTTCCATCCTCACCTCACACTCACCTTTCTGAAGTCTGTAGTAGACAGACTAGCTCCTGGCTAGCTGTCATACCAAAGTTTCCACGTTAAAAAACATCAGACTAAGCGTTATAAAAAGATGTCTAACTCAGCTCCTACACAAGCTATTTCTTATTCCCTGTTTTCTTCCGTCTTTCTAATTAACGGTGGGCGGTATGACGTCAACAAGCAAAAAATATCTTGCCTATCGCTCAGTTAATGACCTGTTCCTTAACTTCTAATTAGATGTGTTGCAGTGTTTTGTAGTTTCCAGGAGCACTCCCACTCACCCCTCACTGGGAATAGAACAAGTTTGCCTCTTCTGAGTTACTCAGTGAGAAGTTCCCTCTGAGGAGCCATGCTCAGTCCAGATCGCACAGATGGCCTGTGTTTCTGGATGAATCATGAAGTTGAAAATGTGTTAGTTTTCACATTGGCTATAAACAAATGGGCAAAAACAGGCTCTAGACTAATTGATACTAATTCATCAACATCTCCAATATATTGACTCTTGGGGAACAAACAGCTCAGTTTCCTTCATTTCTGGACGTTTGCAAACGAGAGTTGATGAACAGCAAATCACCAGCAGTCCAACACTAAACCACCAGAGGGCTCTGAGATTGGCTACTGAACAGACAACCCAGTTACCCAGAATTCACAGCAGGGGCCTTTTCTCAGAGCACAGCTCTCAAACCCAGGGTCGTCTATGCACTGTGGTGCAGCCATGACTGAGCAAATGAGCGTTTAGTTAACAGCAGTGCCGTGTGCTTAACTAATCTCTGAGCACATGCGGGTCCCACTGTGTGCTCATGGTTCAGAATCGCAAGCCCATATTTTCAGGCACATTGATTTCTAATGGAATCAGGTTGA
>NC_140256.1:14896465-14906465 GCF_949987555.1 Borostomias antarcticus | reverse complement strand
TATCCTACCACCCAGGACAGCGAGGTTCATATCCTACCACCCAGGACAGCGAGGTTCATATCCTACCACCCAGGACAGCGAGGTTCATATCCTACCACCCAGGACAGCGAGGTTCATATCCTACCACCCAGGACAGCGAGGTTCATATCCTACCACCCAGGACAGTGAGGTTCATATCCTACCACCCAGGACAGCGAGGTTCATATCCTACCACCCAGGACAGTGAGGTTCATATCCTACCACCCAGGACAGCGAGGTTCATATCCTACCACCCAGGACAGCGAGGTTCATATCCTACCACCCAGGACAGTGAGGTTCATATCCTACCACCCAGGACAGCGAGGTTCATATCCTACCACCCAGGACAGTGATGTTCATAGACTGTATGCGTTGGCAGAGCTGAGTCAGCTGTCTGATTGACGTGTTCTTCAGCTCCACAAAGTCACGCTCCCAGAATGCTGTGATGAGGAATCATGTGTTTGTTAATACTGTATGTTTCTATGCTGTTCATATTTGTAGAAGCTTTGCTTTACTGTTCAGTGTCAGTGCTGAGAGATCCTTCAATGCCCGTCAATGACCTCTAGAGGTCTCTGACTCCCTGTGACTGGCCTGGTTAGGGTTCGGGCCCCGGGCTCCTCAGCTCACACTGGTTTGAAGGGCAAAATGAGTGGAAGGGAAACTGTGTGTTGTGGTCGGGTAAGAGACAGCTGCTGTGATAGAAACAGACTCATATGGTACAGTAGTCGTCTGCCGTTACTTCTGCAGTATTAAGTAGTACTGTATTATGCTTATTCTTAATGATTCCCTGTGCTGGTTTTAGGAATGTACTGTATGATCTTAGCCTAAGTTGTGTTGTGCTAACTTGTGTTGATTGTTGAGCCAGTCTAAGATGATTTTCTTTCTGTCACGACAGACAATAAAGTTTTCTGAATCTGAATCTGAATGGGTAGTCAGTCATGTCTTGTGACTGGACTCCCTGAGACACTGATACTGTACGTGGATGAGGCCTGGTACCCACTGGTTACTGTACATGTTAGGCCTGGTACCCACTGGTTACTGTACATGTGTACATGTTAGGCCTGGTACCCACTGGTTACTGTACATGTGTGGCATATTGCATACGTTTTATATCAGAAATTAGAGGTCAATTGATGAATTACCTCAGTTGTAAGCTACAGTACTTTTACATTATTGGATGTTAAGTACACATACCACACACACACACACACACACACACACACACACACACACACACACACACACACACACACACACACACACACGTTGACCCCCTGGAGCCCCAGCGCCCCCTGGCCTGGTCTGTAACACTGATAGGATGTGAGTGTGAGCTCATGTGGAAGAGCAGAGGGGGCGGAGTCCAAAGAGACCTCCCCTATCATGGAGCCCTAACCACTGATCTCAGATAAGCACACATAGCATCCTCACCCCAAACGAACACAGCTTGAGGCATGATATAGACTGACCTGGGGTCAGTGAGGGGAATGATATCAGTGCTTCCAGCTGGCCACCAGAGTATCATTACTCCTGGTCCCAGAACGCTCTCTATCTGGGAAGACCTCAGGCCTGACGTCACAGACTAACCTCAGAGTATCATTACTCCTGGTCCCAGAACGCTCTCTATCTGGGAAGACCTCAGGCCTGACGTCACAGACTAACCTCAGAGTATCATTACTCCTGGTCCCAGAACGCTCTCTATCTGGGAAGACCTCAGGCCTGACGTCACAGACTAACCTCAGAGTATCATTACTCCCGGTCCCAGAACGCTCTCTATCTGGGAAGACCTCAGGCCTGACGTCACAGACTAACCTCAGAGTCTGAGGTATAATTATACCAAGCACACATGTGGGGAGGAGATGTGGGAGTTTTGGCTGCTTTTATTGCTCCTCATGTTTAATCATTGATATGCTTTTCTCTGTTTTTTGTTGTTGTTGTTTTTACTTGTCAAAATCCGTTTGTACAGAGTCGGACAGATACTTGACTGGGGCTGATCAGGGTGCACTGTGTGTTTTCTGGGACAGGGAGGGAAGTCAGGTGAAGGTTTGTACCTGCAGGGTTTGGGTGTGGAGGGGGAGTTGGTTTGAAGCTGGATTATTACTATTATCACACCTGCTCCTGCACCTGACTGGTGTTAGACACGGCTGTTCACAGAAGGAAGTGCTTCATTTGGCTGTGTCCCTGTTTAGTTCTACAGTATTTATGTACATGTATTGTGTCAATAAATATAGGAAGTAATAGTCAAGATTCTTCCACTCAGCCGTCTAACTAGCATGACCCAAATATAAATGGATGTCCAGCTTGTTCTGGAGTACAGTGGTAGTTAAATAAAATAACAGCCCTCACTTGGTTTAGTTTGACATTCTGAATTATGCATTTTCCTGGTGGGTAGAAGAGAGTGGAAGCATGTCAACCGCTGCTCCCCCAGTGTCATCATGTGAGACAGAGAACAATGTGTCTAAACACAGGTCTCTGAGCAGACATCTTGTATGTGTATCCCACACCAGGCTTTCAAAGCTCCAAGTGAATAGATACAATGGGAGTTTCTCCAAATAAATAGGCGACGCATGTTTGTGTACTGTGGAACTTTCAAAGAACAGTAAATCAATGGTCCCAATCCGGAAGAATCCATTCTGCGAGAGAGGGGTGGTATTAAAAAAAAAGTACCAATGAAACGTGATTAAAGTGTGTTTGTATTATAGTCACAAACATGAACGTATTCACATTTCTATTATTCAATAAGTTTGTTAACGTCCATGGAGATGTTTGTGAAAATAAGCATCGCAGACAGACCTCTCCCGTCACGCCTCTGTTGAGAAAGTAGGCTGGCCTGTTGAGAGTCGCTCTCGGGCAAGAATGTTTCTTCTCAGCGCTGCAATATTTCCAAAGGAACTCGGACTGCCACCGCCACGGAGGAAGTGTTTTAGGAGCGCTGTCAAAAGCCATGTTTCATTTCAGAAACTAGGGACCGTAGGAAAGACGATTACCCGCGACCCAGGGCACTTGTTTTAAAGCGACATTAAAGCGGCTGTTTGACTACTTTCAAACGAGCAGGATGCCCGTGAAGGGAGGGAGAGTGTCTGCTTATCCAAGCAAAAACGAACATGTCGGAGTAAGTCAGACTCTTTAAGTTTTGTATTTGCATGCATACGTTGTGTTCATGTTCTCTTCCGTCTTTGAAAGCGTGTATCCAACTGGCCGTGTAGAAGAATGTTGCGCACAAAAACCGGTTTTCTGCGCCAAATGTTAGGAATGCAGGTGACAGCGACCTGCCGTGCCAACCAATGGCCTTTGAGCGGCTTGAATCCACCTGTTGAGTCTCTCCGCTCTCTCCGCCAATAGGAGCGACGCTCTAGTATTGGGCAAATACACTATGTGCGCCTGACAAACAGAAGAGAAGTGGGCTATGGCCTAATAATAGCAGTTATTACAAATATATGTTTGAATCCACAGAAGTAACTGCAACATATTCTACCCGTTTTGTTTTTACTTTAACATACATTGATTGTAAGGCTACTGTTGTCTAGAAGTTACACTGGAACTTGGACAGGATGTTGCTCTGATATTTCCACAGTATTGAAATGTTCTCATGGGAAGTATGACTAATCGGATACTGTACTCTCATAATGTTCTTGACTGTGAAAAGGTCAGGTCATATGCAAGCTTTGAACTGTCTGACCTGACTTTTTAAATTCAACACTATTATTTGTCAAAGTTGTATCCAAGGAGAGAAGACCCAATCTAGTAATCCTATCTGGATGAGATGTCTACTCAAAATAGTTGTATCCCAGTAGAGCGCATTTTTGTGATGGTGTGTGTGTGGAGCTGTGTGTCCATGTGACGGTGTGTGTGTGGAGCTGTGTGTCCATGTGATGGTGTGTGTGTGGAGCTGTGTGTCCATGTGATGGTGTGTGTGTGGAGCTGTGTGTCCATGTGACGGTGTGTGTGTGGAGCTGTGTGTCCATGTGATGGTGTGTGTGTGGAGCTGTGTGTCCATGTGATGGTGTGTGTGTGGAGCTGTGTGTCCATGTGATGGTGTGTGTGTGGAGCTGTGTGTCCATGTGATGGTGTGTGTGTGGAGCTGTGTGTCCATGTGATGGTGTGTGTGTGGAGCTGTGTGTCCATGTGATGGTGTGTGTGTGGAGCTGTGTGTCCATGCGTAGGAGACTCAAGTTGCAAAGCCTCTCCTTGGCAGGCATGGCGGGGTCAAGGCTGACCGTTTGGTGTGTGTGTGTGTGTGTGTGTGTGTGTGTGTGTTCCCTCACATTTGTCTCAGTATGGTCCGGCTGGCTGGGCTCAGCAGGCGTAAGGCTTAGGGCATGTGGATTACTGGTCATCATTATTGGGCCGAGAAGAGCTGTGGGTTGTGTGTGTGTGTGTGTGTGTGTGTGTGTGTGTGTGTGTGTGTGTGTGTGAGAGAGAGAGTTTGGGTGCGTGTTTGTTTTATGTGTGTGTTTATGCAAGTGAGTTGCTTTGCATGAGTGTATGGGTTTGTGTTTCCAGCCTGTACAGTAGTTGTATTGACTTACTGTATGTGCATGTGTGATGTGACTGTGTGTGTGTGTGTCTGTGTGTGTGTGTTTAGGCGCGTGTGTGTAACACTGGGGATGATCACATTGCTGACCTCATGACACTTCGCAGCTTCAAGCCCAATCCTCTCAACCCTGGCAATATGGTGCTTACACACCCTGCATCCAACCAGACCCGCTCTCTGTGGTGCTTACACACCCTGCATCCAACCAGACCCGCTCTCTGTGGTGCTTACACACTCTGCATCCAACCAGACCCGCTCTCTGTGGTGCTTACACACCCTGCATCCAACCAGACCCGCTGTCTGTGGTGCTTACACACCCTGCATCCAACCAGACCCGCTCTTTGTGGTGCTTACACACTATCGAATCACACCAGCTCGTTCTCTGAAATCAGACCAGTGCTGCTGGTGGTCATCTCTCATTGGCCGTCTGAACCCTAGCTTGTTGTGTCCACTCATGCTGGTCATACTGGGGATCACGCTATGACTCTGTGACCATGGCTGATCTCACCATGTGTCTCAACCACTCCGCAGTTCTTAGGCAACCAGCTGCGTCCTCTCCTATTGTTAAGAGACAGAATGGAGTGTTGTGTGTGTGTGAGTGTGAGTGTGTGTGTGTGTGTGTGTGTGTGTCTGTGTTGTGTGTGTGTGAATGGGAGGAGGATGAACACAGAGGAATGAATCATGTTCTATTGATAGAAGCTGAATTCCAGTGAGCTGCCGCCTCTAATGGGAGATGCAGAAAGACGTCAAGTCAGGATGACGCTGTGCATTTCTACACCCACGCATGGGAGGGCATGATGATGCATGCTAACCAACCCATCTACCTGCTCATCTCTCTCTCTCTCTCTCTCTCTCTCCCTCCCTCTCTCTGTCTCTCTCTCACACATCTGCGTGTGTGTGAGTGTTTGTTTTATGAGCCTGTTTGTGAGTCTGTCGTGTCAGCAGGTACAGGATGAACATGTGAGTGTAAAAATTGGCTTCAGCACTAGATCATACTCCTGGTATATATACCGCTGGTGTTAGAGAGGAGATGACTGATGACCTGGTCACTGGTGTTAGAGAGGAGATGACTGGTGACCTGGCCGCTGGTGTTAGAGAGGAGATGACTGGTGACCTGGTGTTAGAGAGGAGATGACTGGTGACCTGGTGTTAGAGAGGAGATGACTGGTGACCTGGTGTTAGAGAGGAGATGACTGGTGACCTGGTGTGTTAGAGAGGAGATGACTGGTGACCTGGTGTTAGAGAGGAGATGACTGGTGACCTGGTGTTAGAGAGGAGATGACTGGTGACCGGGTGTGTTAGAGAGGAGATGACTGGTGACCTGGTGTTAGAGAGGAGATGACTGGTGACCTGGTGTTAGAGAGGAGATGACTGGTGACCTGGCCGCTGGTGTTAGAGAGGAGATGACTGGTGACCTGGTCACTGGTGTTAGAGAGGAGATGACTGGTGACCTGGTGTTAGAGAGGAGATGACTGGTGACCTGGTGTTAGAGAGGAGATGACTGGTGACCTGGATGCTGGTGTTAGAGAGGAGATGACTGGTGACCTGGTGTTAGAGAGGAGATGACTGGTGACCTGGTGTTAGAGAGGAGATGACTGGTGACCTGGATGCTGGTGTTAGAGAGGAGATGACTGATGACCTGGTGTTAGAGAGGAGATGACTGGTGACCGGGTGTTAGAGAGGAGATGACTGGTGACCTGGATGCTGGTGTTAGAGAGGAGATGACTGGTGACCTGGTGTTAGAGAGGAGATGACTGGTGACCTGGATGTTGGTGTTAGAGAGGAGATGACTGGTGACCTGGCCGCTGGTGTTAGAGAGGAGATGACTGGTGAGTCCTGGTCCAGCAGCACGCTGGCCGACCGGCGACCTGCAAGCGCACCAGCTGCCGGTGGCAGGGGCCAGTCTGCCTTCACCCCCCATCCCCTGCTGCCCGCTGACCACCAGTGTCGGTGGCGCGTGGAGCAGGTGGTCTGGTCAAGTAATCCGCCAGAGGACCAGGGCCAGCGTGGTGCTTCTAATCTCCCCGGGGGGCGCTTGGCTTCACCCCCCCGCCCCCCCCTCCACTGCCCCCAGACTCACACCCTCTAACCAGGGGGGCCAGGGGGCCCGTTAGCCCGGTACCAGCCGGCCGTAGAGCGGGCAGACGCCTTCTCGTGGCGCTCACGCTTCTGTTGTTCCTGGCCCACTGGTGCGTTTGACCGTATGACTCCACCAGGGATTAGACCCGCATGAGCCGTGCGTGATTACCCTAGACCCCCCCCACTGATTACCCTAGCCTAGACCCCCCCCCTGATTACCCTAGCCTAGACCCCCCCCCCTGATTACCCTAGCCTAGACCCCCCCCCCTGATTACCCTAGCCTAGACCCCCCCCCCCCCCCGGATTACCCTAGCCTAGACCACCCCCCCTGATTACCCTAGCCTAGACCCCCCCCCCCCACCCACGCTCAACCCCAACCCACCTTAACGTCGGAGTCGGCTTGAGATCCGCGGGCTAATGCAGCGTGTTAATGCCGCTAAAGACCTGCATTCGGTACCAGTCGGCCTGGGGCACAGAGAGACAGAGAGACAGAGAGAGAGAGAGACAGAGAGACAGAGAGACAGAGAGAGAGAGAGAGAGAGAGAGATTCAAATTCCTGCTCCCCCAGCAGGGACTTTTATCTCCTTCATTATCTGTGTGGATGTTTGGGCGGTGAGAAGAGCGTGTTTACTGGCCGGCTCCGCCCATCCGGTCAGGGCAGGTCAGGGCGGGGTGTGGTTTCCAAATTCCAACCTCCAGGGAATCAACATTGTGGGCCGTACCGCCGAGGGCTTCTGATCTCCGGCCAGATCTCCGGTACCCAGCGTCCCCCCCGACCCCCAGTCCTCTGGTTGCTGTCATTTAGCCGTCCATGTGATCTCTACGACCCCCAGACACACGCTCTGTCCCCCCCCCCCCCCCCCCCCCCACCACCCCGCGCGCCAGGGAGGAGAGCACTCCATTTACATTCCTCCCACAACAGATTAGCTTTAGCCTACCGGTCACAACAACAACAGCACCTCCCCTCTCCTCCTGCACTCCACCCCAAAGCCCCCCCCCACCCCCTCCACGTGAGTTTGCACACCTAAAATACCCCAACCCCCCCCCCCCCCACCCTGCGGGGTCCCAGACCGCTCAGCTACGGGTCTCTCTCAGCCCTTGTCAGAATAGTTGGGATGCTGTCTGGCACAGTAGGAGCGTGATCCCAGGGCTGAGGGGGTTTAACAGACAGCCCTGGACTATGTGCCCCCTGCTGGCCAGGGTCCAGCCCCCAGACTGCCCTGGACTATGTGGCCCCTACTGGCCAGGGTCCAGCCCCCAGACAGCCCTGGACTATGTGCCCCCTGCTGGCCAGGGTCCAGCCCCCACACTGGGGAACACAGAGCATCAGAGTTACACAGCTGGGTTTGCTGTGTGGTTACAAAGGATGACACTGTCCTTTTATTTTTAACACTACACACTGTCTCACTACACACTGTCTCACGCCACACTGTCTCACTACCCCCTCTCACTCCACACTGTCTCACTCCACACTGTCTCACTACCCCCTCTCACTCCACACTGTCTCACTCCACACTGTCTCACTACCCCTTCTCACTCCACGCTGTCTCACTCCACACTGTCTCACTACCCCCTCTCACTCCACACTGTCTCACTACCCCCTGTCTCAAAGCTACTGTGGACAGGGTTTCCTCTAGATTGTTTTTCAGCAGCGGGGGAAAGGATGTTGTTGTACCCTGGGTGGTGTGCGCGCGTGAATATCAACCGACAATTTAAAAATATGAAAACAAAATTACACTTACTTACATTTAGATTTTGTGCATTTTCTCATTTATGTTTCATAACATAAAAACATGAACAAGATATCGATGTTTAGTCAAATGCATAAATACAAACTGGAAAGCAGTGACGGGATGTGTGTGTGTGTACTCATGTGACGGGATGTGTGTGTGTGTGTGTACTCGCGTGACGGGATGTGTGTGTGTGTGTGTGTACTCGCGTGACGGGATGTGTGTGTGTGTGTGTGTGTGTACTCGCGTGACGGGACGTGTGTGTGTGTACTCGCGTGACGGGATGTCACTCTCTTCTCCTCCATTCTCATGTATATCTGCCCTCTCGCTCTCTGCTTCACTCTGCTCTCCACACGCCTCCACTACCTCTGCCTGTCTAGTCTGATATGGTTACATTTAAGAATGAGTAACATTAGATTATTGATCACGCAACCAGTAAGAGCATTCAAATATTGTAACGTTAGCCACCAACATCAGGCAACATATTTTACAACTAGATGGTATTTATATCTCTAGCTAAATCATCAGCTGTTACCTGACTATCTTCCTCATCCACATTGCTCTTCTTTGATAAATACCTCAACAAACTCATCTGAAAAGGCAACCAGGGATATTTCAATAGCTTCTAAACATCGTTGGTAATTATTCTACCGATGTTTATTGAAGTAACGTCTGTATGATTCACTGAGTTCGCTAATGTTAGCTAGCTAGCTTACCAAGCTAACTTGGCTAACGGGTGACGTTTGCTAGTTGGAACATTAGCTACTGATAACGTAGCTAATGACAATTGCCATTGGACATCAATAGAAAATATAATGCTAATTTAAACGGTAACTTTAGCTACAATCTATCTAAGGGTGCGTGTCCACCGGCGAGCTGAATGTAGCTGAACAGCGCCAAGCTTCTTAGAGCGCACTAGAGCTGGGGTTTAGAGCTGGCCAGGCTACCATGTTTTACACCTACATGAGCAACGAGTGTGGTGTTTTTGCAGACTGCAGATTAACTTGCCTCTGCAGTTTTGCCAAAAACCGACCGCTGTCGTCATCAGAACAGCCTTTTACAGCCTGCGCTCTAGCCCAAAAAAAGCTCACGGTGCTGTAGCGCTAAAAAGCGCTTGGAACACAGCTCTCATCTCTATAGCGCCCTAGAGCTCATTACTGATTGTAAACTACGAGAAAACAGCGCCAGCTCTAAAATACAGCTCCCCGGTGGACAGGCAGTTTGTATAATACCTCTGTATTCGCTCTGCCTGCCCTCTGTAGGTAGCTGGAGTCGGGCTCTGAGGAGGAAGTGCTCTCAGTGCTTGTTTATTTTGTTGTCATGACTTAACGAGTGATTGACATCCTGTCAGTGTTCCATTTGCTCGTCCTCCTCAAAGTGGAGAGAGAGCAGAGCGACGACCATTCGTTCCGCGGAGCTAAAAAGTTAAATAAAAAATAAATAAAAAAGAACCATTCTGAAGTAGCGGCGCCAGTAATTTAGCGGCGGGCTGCTGGATGTCTATAACGGAAACCCTGGTGTGGTTAGGGCCAAACGCAGACTGGCAGCTGTGCTTCTGCAGTAGCTAATGGTTTGAAAGCGGTTTGCAGCTGAATCATCTAGTGAGTTTTTCCCATTATCTGAGTCAGGAGAATGCGCTCCG
>NC_140256.1:14864965-14884965 GCF_949987555.1 Borostomias antarcticus | reverse complement strand
TACCTGCTGGGTGCCTCCTGTTCTCCATATCCCCATTATAGTGTGTGTGTGTGCGTGTGCGTGTGCGTGTGCGTGTGGGTGTGTGTGTGTGTGTGTGTGTGTGTGTGTGTGTTTCAGGGTCTCCTGTCAGAGGGGTACCATGCATCTTCATTTAGTCAGACACAAGATGTCTTTGTTCCCCCTTTGATAGCTACGAGCAGTGTGCTCCACGGTTGACCTCTCTCTCTCTCTCTCTCACACACACACACACTCACTCTCTCTCTCTCTCACACACACACACACACTCCCCCTCTGTGGTAGATTTATCTTGTCAGTGTTTTGGACGTGTGTGGGATCATTTCTCTCTCTGGCATACAGTTGCTCTGCCTCACATTCCCTGCTTCCTCTCAGTACCTCTCTCTCACTCCCTCCCTCTCTCTCTCTCTCTCTCTCTCTCCCTCTCTCTCTCTCTCGCTCCCACTCTCTCTCTCCCACTCTCTCCCTCTCTCTCTCTCCCTCTCTCTCCCTATCTTCCTCTCTCTCTCTCTCTCTCTCTCTCTCTCTCTCTCTCTCTCTCTCCCTCTCACTCTCTCTCCCTCTCACTCTCTCTCTCCCACTCTCTCTCCCTCTCTCTCTCTCCCACTCTCTCTCTCTCGCTCTCTCTCCCTCTCATTCTCACTCTCTCCCACTCTCTCCCTCTCACTCTCTCCCTCTCACTCTCTCTCTCCCTCTCTCTCTCTCCCACTCTCTCTCGCTCGCTCTCTCTCTCTCTCTCTCTCCCACTCTCTCCCTCTCACTCTCTCTCTCTCTCCCTCTCAATCTCTCTCTCCCTCTCTCTCTCTCCCTCTCGCTCTCTCTCTCTCTCCCTGTCTCTCTCTCCCTCTCTCTCGCTCGCTCCCTCTCTCTCACTCTCTCTCTCTCTCTCTCTCCCTGTCTCTCTCTTTCTCTGTGTTGTGATGAGTGGCTCTGTCAGCATCTAGCCATTTGTGTGTGTGTGTGCGTGTGTGTGCGTGCGTGTTTGTGTGTGTGTGTGTGTGTGTGTTTGTGCGTGTATGTGTGTGCGTGTACAGTATGTGCGCACATATATCTTTCCGCAACCAATTTATACCCCCTTTCCTCTAATTATCTATGGGCCTCTGTCTGTCTTCTCCAGATCCAATTTCAACCCTATATCTCTGTTTATCTATCACAACTCAATATCCCCAACCCTCCCTCCACTCTCTTTCACACATCTCATCCCATCTCTGCGTATCCCCCTCTCAATTTCATATCTGTCTGTTGGTGCAACCACAACTCATTCTCTCTCTCCCTCCTGCTCTCTCTCTCTCTCTCTCTCTCTCAGGACTCCAAGATGGGGTTCGGCATCGCCGTGTCTGGGGGACGGGACAACCCCAACGTGGACAGCGGCGAGACGTCCATCATGGTGTCCGACGTGCTGCAGGGCGGTCCTGCCGATGGCCTGCTATTGTGAGTCCAGTGCTCCCAGGCGTCACGCACACACACGCTGTAGACGGGGAACAGCGCAGCGCGGACCGACTGCCTTCCTCCTCGTCTGAGCTGGGCGTTCTCACCGTGGTCCTCCTCGTCTGAGCTGGGCCTTCTCACCGTGGGGCTCTGTTTGTTTGTTTGTTTCTCCCCCTGCAGTGAAAACGACCGGGTCATCCAGGTCAACACCATTCCCATGGATAATGTGCCTCACTCCTTCGCCGTCCAGCAACTCCGAAAATGCGGGAAGGTGGCCAAGTTTGTGAGTACCCCCCTCCCTCCTGGCCTCAGCCAGCTATGGGTGTGTGTCCACTGGCAGAAGGGTGTGTGTCCACCGGCAGAAGGGTGTGTGTCCACCGGCAAAAGGGTGTGTCCACCGGCAGAAGGGTGTGTGTCCACCGGCCAGCTGTATGAAGCTGAACAGGGCCGAGCTTACAGCTGTGTAGAGCGCACTAAGCTAGAGTTTAGTGCTGGCTAGGTTACCAACCTTTTACAGCTACACTACAGCTAACTGTACGCTAGCAACGACTGTCGTGTTTTTGCAGAGTGTAGAATAACTAGCCAAGTTAAGATAGCTAGCTAATGTTAGCTAATGCAGCAGTTTTGACAAAAACCGACCGTTGTCGTCGTCAGAGCAGTCTTTTACAACCTGCGCTCGAGCCCAAAAAGTTTTTTTCAACTGAGAGAAGTAGAAAAAGCCTGGAGCTCATGGCGCTTGGAACACAGTTCTGGTCTCTATAGCCCCCTAGAGCTCATTACCCATCGTAAACAACTAAGAAACAGCGCCAGCTCTAAAATACAGCTTATCGGTGGACACGCCCCGTGAGGCCTTCTGTTACATCTGACCCCACAAGGCTCCTCATGTAGTCTGTTACATCCGACCCCACACGGCTCCTCATGTAGTGTGTTACATCCGACCCCACACGGCTCCTCATGTAGTCTGTCCTGCATGTGCTGCAAGCTCACCTGCAGTAAAGTATGCAAAGATTTAACCGTGATGTTCATCTCAGCGCTGAAATAGTTAAAAACATTTTAACGATTTACTTATGTCCACGTAGAAAATTACATACAGAGACACAAATAATAAATGGTCGTGGTGGTGGTCAAGGTCGTGGACCAACGGCATAACTTTCCTTTTACACACACACACACACACACACACACACACACACACAGACAGAAGTATCCCCCCACTGCAGCCCCGGGCCTATGGCTGTGTGTGTGCATGTGTGTGTGTGTGTGTGTTTGTGTCTTAGTTTTGCACACAACTGCGTGAAAGCTTGCACACACGTAAGTGCAATATGCAATCTGAGCTTGTGTGCTCATGCATGCTTGTGTGTGTGTGTGTGTGTGTGTGTGTGTGTGTGTAGTCTGGCCAGGGGTCATGACCTCCATACATACAGAGACCCATTACTGTACCGGCAGGCTGCTACTGTACTGGACTCAAAGCCTTCCGCTTCTCTGGCCTCCTTTCAACTGAAAACTAGTACTGAAAACTAGTACTGTAAACTAGTACTGAAAACTAGTACTGAAAACTAGTACTGAAAACTAGTACTGTAAACTAGTACTGAAAACTAGTACTGAAAACTAGTACTGAAAACTAGTACTGTAAACTAGTACTGTAAACTAGTACTGAAAACTAGTACTGTAAACTAGTACTGAAAACTAGTACTGTAAACTAGTACTGTAAACTAGTACTGAAAACTAGTACTGTAAACTAGTACTGTAAACTAGTACTGAAAACTAGTACTGTAAACTAGTACTGTAAACTAGTACTGTACCACACAGGAATCCACCGCACCTCGGAGCACAGCCGGAGGTGTGCAGGGTTTATTTGTGCGTTTATAGAGTGAGTGAGTGAGTGAGTGAGTGAGTGAGTGAGTGAGTGAGTGAGTGAGTGAGTGAGTGAGTGAGGGGGGAGAGAAGGCATGCGAGCGTGTTTGTGAGCGTGTGAGTACGTGTGTTTAAACCTCTCGGGTGTTGTGTGACACGTGCATTATCTTGTAGCGTGTTTTAGGTTTAGAGCTATGACTATGACCAGTATTATTTATGATTATACCGCGGTTATCACAAATATGAAGGAAAATGGGTTTAATGCATTAAATCAACTCGTATATGGGGCACCACCCTGTTTTGTACAGGGAAACAAGATAACATTTATCAATAGTCAAATGTTTTCATCAATCTCAGTCTGTAGGAGGAGTTCTTGACTCAATCAAGTGACCTAAGATAATGTGATGGCGCTCGGACGTGGTCAAAACTTAATAATATTTTTTAAAGTTATACTAATCAATTATCAAAATAATATTATAACACAATGCAATACTAGATGGAAAAACACATGTGGCAATATGAAAACACAGCAGAAAAGAATGATGCCAGAGATTATCACAGCCTATCCTAAATCTTCTAAGCTTAAACAACACTTTGACATCACCCCACATCAAAGAGAATGCATGGATATCAACCTTACACTGATGTGTGAAGCGCGTTGTCCGGGCGGTGTTGTCTGGCTCGAAGCATGGAGGAGGCACATGACTGATGGTCGCTTGATTCGATGAAGGGGGCAGCACGCTTGGGCTCCCGTTGAATCAGTGATAGCGTTGCTGCGTGAAGTTGATGTTCGCGCAAGTTCAAAGTTCAGTTTCAGAGTTCACAAGTTGCAAATATCTCATTCAAAACCTCTGCTCTCGCCAGAGGTGGATCTTTGAAGAGTTGGTGGAAATTCCTAAGCCCTGTGTCGACTACAGAGTTCTTAAATAGCGGTTCAGCATTCCACAGATACAGGCTGATTTGATCAACCAGGCACACATGTGAAGTTACTGGAGAGTTGAGAGAGAGAGAGAGAGCTTCCTGTCTGCTCGCTTTTAAGGAGCCGAGAGTGAGGTGTGTCCTGTGGGCGTAGACAGGCACGCGATTGGTCACTGGATCACCCCGGGGGCCCCGGCTACCATCGTAAAACCAGAGCTCAGACTCTGGGCTCACTCTGGAATCATCAAATATCCCGGTTATGGTTTCAACATGATCTGACATTTCCACAACATGCATAATCACCTGAGTCATGATTTTAGGCAAAGATGGATACAAAACTTGGCTATGGTAGACTTAGCAGCATAGAATCAGTTATTTATAACACACAGTACAGTTGCATTACAAATACAGTGCATCACACCATAACTTGGTTCACCGGGCTTATTCACGTGGTGTTTGCATCACATGGTGGAGATGGAGCAGTTTCACTTTATTAAAGACACAAAGCAAGAATGGAGGATCCTTTGTCTCACTGCGAGTGTCTGTGGATGTGGAATGTGGCTGGCCTGTCGCAAAAGGAGGATGGGGGAGCACAGAGTGTCTCTGAGCATCTCTTATCAAGATCTCACATTCCAACCTGAGGCAGTGTCCCACAATATCACAAGAACTGTTTTGTGGTCAGTAGAAATGGTCAGTAGCATGGCGTCATGTCCTAGCGCCCCAGCGTAGAGCTGCTAGCGAGGGCTCACGCTCTGCCATCTCTCTCTGTCGGCCCTAAAAGTAGAAGAGTCCCATTTAGATCGACAGGCTGTGCATTGGCTAGCTGACTGGACCATTACTGTGAGTGGGGGTGTAACGGTAGGAAAACAACACGGTTCGGTACGTACCTCGGTACGGACGTCTCTGTTCGGTTCAGGAGCGGCGCGCCGGCACTACTCTGATTCCTTTTCTATTCTTTGAAAATGATCTTGAATCAATCTTTTTAATAATAATATTAATAATATACATTTATTTTAAGTGTTTCCCCCTCATTCATACCCCATTTAACCCACTTCACTCAACCTTCATATTTTTGGCCAGAAAAATCAACTTGTCAACACTGTCAGCAGCGAGGGAAGACCTGCTGGCAGTGATGATGTCCCCAGCAGTAGAAAATGAAATAAAAACGAATAGCCTACTTAAAAATATGTTTTTGAATCGCTTATTTAAAACGAATTAAATGCAATAAAAATTTAAACTAAATAAATTAAAATCTTTACAAAAAAATAAATCTGCCTTTTTTCCCACAGAGATATAGACTGTGTGTGCAAACGTGCATGTACAAACGAGCGCATGCTGTGTGCAGCTTCAGAGTTTCATTTCTCTCATTGCAAGGACTATAGCCTACATTGGGACCTCCGTGATATATAAATTATTCCCTTAGCCTACCTGTGTTTCATTACGGTGCATTAGGCTAAGGCAAACAAACAGAATTAATAGTTTTACCTCAGGAGGACGGTAATGAGGACGACTGAATATCAACGCGAGCCCACTGACAAATGTGAGTTGTGCGCTGAGATGATGACACTGCTCGTAGGCTACTCGTTTCCAAATCACAGACATGTCGCACGGGACTGTAGCCTATATCAAATTTTTTTTACTTATGTGCTCGGCAAAATATGGTAGGCCTAAGTAACTTGCGGTACAATTAGATGGGAGATGGATTACAAAGGTCCCCATGTATATAGCCTATTTCGCAGTGTGAGCGAGCCGAACTGAGGGAGGGGGGGGGGGGGGGGGGGGGGGGGCACACACACACACACGCCTGCGATGCGAAGAGACTCGTTTTCACAGTGACAGAAGCGATGGCAGAGAGAGTGAAAGGTTCAAAGTGTGGCGCTATTTCACAAGAGTCGATTAAGAAACAGCCCATTGTCACAACTGTGACAGTCTACTGAAAGGGATCTGCTCGAATGATCTGTCGGGTCGCTCGGCACATGACTGTACCGTTGGGTTCGCTCGCCACATGTCTGTACCGTACCGAAAGCCCCGTACCGTACGGTACGAATACATGCACCGTTACACCTCTAACTGTGAGTGGTTTGTTTGAGTGATGACCGGCAGTCTGAGAATTTGGGGTTACAGTATACACATAGTGGCCACTTTATTAGGTATGTCAATTTTGCCACTTCAGTCTAGTACTGGGTAGGACCCCCTTTTGCCTCCAGAACAGCCTGAATTCTTTGTGGCATGGATTCCACAAGGTGCCCTTCTGCACTCCACGGTGGTACATTCAGATTCAAATGTAGATTCCATTGTTGTTAGATCTTTTATACATGTGCAGGGAAGTAAAACTCTTGGGTTCTGGCTCCTCAACCTCATAGCAACAATAAATAACAACACAAGATAATGTCAAGAAAGACTTTTTGTTATTTTGAAGTGGCCATTCTCCTCTGATTCTCGCATTAACGAGTCATTTTTGCCCACAAACGTTCACTGTAGTTTGTGAAAATCCCAGAAGTTCAGCTGTTTCTGAGATGCTAGAACCACCACGTCTGGCACCAGCAATCATGCCACCGTCAAGGTTCTGTAGATCATGCTTTTTACCCATTCTAATATTTGGTTGAACAGCAACTAAACCTCTTCACCATGTCTACATGCTTTATTGAGTTACAGCCACATGATGCGCTGTGTGGAGGAGCAGGCGTTTCTAGCAAAGTATCAACTGAGGGTAGCCTTCACTCTGCTGTGTAACATGATAGTGGAATTAGGCCCAGAATGTGTCCAAGTTTTAGTTACAACCATACAGTCCAACTAGACTGTACTCAGGCAAGGTGCCAACTTAAGCCTTACCATGTCTTTCCATGGCATCCTATCTTCTAACCAGGTCCAGTGGATGCCCCACTGTCACCAGCAGACCTCCCGAAGTCCGATAGATACCCCTGTGTCTACTGTGGATGATGTAGCATGTCCGTAGAATATTCTCTCTCCTATGATGCTTTTAGCCTCTCTCACTCTGAAATGTAATTTAATGCAATGTATTGCTTCATAAATGTTCTTAGCCGGTAGACAAACATACTCCTGGAGCTTGCTCGATCGCTTTGTTGAGAGGGGTCAGGGAAGAATTTTTACAGCTCACTTATCTGGCCCCCGGGTGATTACTGTTTTTTTGCTTCCCTCTGGAATATGTAGAGTGGGTCGTATGCCCACCTCCCTTGTTCTCTGTAAAGCGCATTGTGTTGCCTCTGGGTATGAAATGCGCTATACAAATAAAGCTTTGATTGATTGATTGATTGATGGCATGGAACTGGGTCAACTTGATTTAGCTTGATTCAATTTTACTTGCTTTACTTTTTTCACTGCGCTTTCCATCGCAAAATAGTATTCCCCTAAATGTAGTTGGTCATCATAGCAACGTCCGTTGATGTCATATAGAGGGGGATTTTCCCTTCCTCGAGAGCCATCATGACAGGAAATAAATATCACGCATATAAACACACACACATATAAACACAAACAAACACATCACTGCTTTCCTAGATCATTCAATCTTGTATTATATCTACTGGAAAACATTTTTTCCATGATCGGATTGAGCCTAAACATCCATGAATTAATGTTTTCATGCCAAATCACTTCCTTGTTTGACTGCTGCCTAAGAGTGGTTACGGGAGTCTCCCATTTGGAATAAATACCACACATATGAACACAAAACTGCTTTTCCTAGATCTATCTTGTATTAACTACGATATCCACTGGAAAAAATATATTTTACTCATGGACAGAAATATGAGGTTGAGGAGTTCTATTTTGGGAGGCTTGCATGCAATGTAGAGAGGTAGTTGTTGCTGCTGCCTTGTGGTCAGTCGGTAGTATGAATAACTCCTATACAATTTCATAATGAAAGAGAAAAATTATTTGTGGATCCAACCCATAATTCAGATCCGCTCCAAAATCGAATCAGGTCCAGGGTACCTTGGGCGGAATATATGTACCAAGTATGCATGTCATAGGGTTAGTTGTTTTTGAGCTATGGTGTGAACAACATGCACATCCAGCCACCCACTCACCCACATACCCACCTAGCTACCCACACACACACACACAGACAGCAGTGAACACCCTACTTGGCAGCGCAAGTAATAAGAGAAGTCGTAGGTGGGGACATTGGCCAGGTCTCTAGGTCTCTCTTAGTGTGTGGTAGGATGGGTTTGATGAAACTGGATAGCAGCTTTGATGGTGGAACCTTATATCCGTGTTTGTCCCCCACCCCCCCCCCAGACGGTGAAGAGACCTCGCAGGGTGACGCTCCACTCACTCAAGCAGCCACCCTCACCCGACCCCTCCACCCAGTACTACGACACGGACAACGGCTGGCCGCAGGACAACGGCGGCCCCGGCTACACGCGCCCGCGGGACCCCACCCCTGACAACAAGAGCTACCTGGACCCTGACTACCGGGGCAGCCCCCACGACCGTGGCCGCCCGGAACCCAGCCGGGGGAGGAGCCCGGACAGGGCGTCGCCCAGCCCCGGCCGACAGCGCGATGGCAGCCGGGGGCGGGGCCTGGACCGCGAGCCGCCCAGCCCGGAGAGGCCACGCTACCCGCGGGAGCGGAGCCGCGGGCGCAGCGGTGAGCGTGAGCGTGGTGGGAGCCCACGGGGGAGCTACGGGCGGGGGGACAGCTACGAGCGTGGAGGAGGAGGGGGGGGGAGGCATGCGTACGACGGCCCGGACCCGCCCAGGATTGCCAGGGCGAGGAGCAGGGACCGCCTTCAGGAGAACACGCCCTCCCCCGAGCCTCGCAGGGGAGGAGCCAAGGAGCTGGAGCCGCTTGAGAAACCCGTCAACGTGCTGCTGGTCAAGAACCGGCCCAACGAAGGTCAGACTCCCAGAGCTCTACTCATCCTCCCTCTCCCTCTCTACACCAGGCTAGCTGTGTTTTAGCTCTGCTCATCCTCCCTCTCTACACCAGGCTAGCTGTGTTTTAGCTCTGCTCATCCTCCCTAACTACACCAGGCTAGCTGTGTTTTAGCTCTGCTCATCCTCCCTATCTACACCAGGCTAGCTGTGTTTTAGCTCTGCTCATCCTCCCTAACTACACCAGGCTAGCTGTGTTTTAGCTGGACTCATCCTCCCTATCTAGAGCAGGCTATCTGCGTTTTAGCTGGACTCATCCTCCCCATCTACACCAGGCTATCTGCGTTTTAGCTGGACTCATCCTCCCTATCTACACCAGGCTATCTGCGTTTTAGCTGGACTCATCCTCCCTATCTACACCAGGCTAGCTGTGTTTTAGCTCTACTCATCCTCCCTCTCTACACCAGGCTAGCTGTGTTTTAGCTGGACTCATCCTCCCTCTCTACACCAGGCTAGCTGTGTTTTAGCTCTACTCATCCTCCCTCTCTACACCAGGCTAGCTGTGTTTTAGCTCTGCTCATCCTCCCTATCTACACCAGGCTAGCTGTGTTTTAGCTGGACTCATCCTCCCTCTCTACACCAGGCTAGCTGTGTTTTAGCTGGACTCTACTCTTTTACTGTATGTGTTACTAGCCACACTGCTGTGGTTGGTTACAGTGGTTAGAATAAGGAAAGAAAGAATATTCTGTGTTTATGGGAGGGGAGTATGTCAAGTAATTTAGCTACAGTCAGTAGGTACGCTAAACCTTCAATGGATGTCAATATTCATCATTTAACTGTGTCAATTTGATATTTAAGGACGTGTGTGGTGTAGAGGTGAAAGCAGCATCTAAACTAAACATACAATACTGATTAGAGAAGAACCCAGGGAGTGCATGTATGTTCTGACAGCTGGACCACCTCATTGGGATGTTCAGGGAAGTTTAGGTTAAGGTTCGATCAACACTTGCGGTCAGATATGCAGGGTGTTTTTAGATCCCAATCCAGAGCAAGGGCATTTTAAGGTCAGGGTTAGAGGTATAATATTCTGTTGCCACCGCAGTTATTGAGAGTCACAATGTGCGTGTGTGTGTGTGTGTGTGTGTCACAATGTGCGTGTGTGTGTGTGTGTGTGTGTGTGTGTGTGTGTGTGTGTGTGTGTGTGTGTGTGTGTGTGCGTGTGCGTGTGCGTGTGCGTGTGCGTGTGCGTGCGTGTGTGTGCGTGTGCGCGTGCGTGTGCGTGTGTGTGTATGCGTGTGTGCGCGTGTTTGTGTGTGTGTGTAGAGTACGGACTCCGTCTGGGCAGTCAGATCTTCATTAAGGAGATGACCAGTACCGGCCTGGCCGCCAAGGACGGGAACCTGCAGGAGGGGGACATCATCCTCAAGGTAAGCCCCCACCCCCCTGGTCTCAGCGCCTGCCCCCCCCCCACCACCCTGGTCTCAGCGTCTGCCCCCCCCCACCCCCCCGGTCTCAGCGCCTGCCCCCCCCCCACCACCCTGGTCTCAGCGTCTGCCCCCCCCCCCCCACCCCCCCGGTCTCAGCGCCTGCCCCCCCCCCCCCCCACCACCCTGGTCTCAGCGTCTGCCCCCCCCCCCCACCCCCCACTGGTCTCAGCACCTGCCCCCCAGTCTCAGCGCCTGCCCCCCCCCCCCCCCCCAGTCTCAGCGCCTGCCCCCCCCCCCCTCCCCGGTCTCAATGCCTGTTAGCGTTACTGGAAACCAGCATTCATCAACAGCACCTGTTCACTCTCACTGGGAAAGAGAGCGTGTTTATTACTGAGCTGTTAGCTACTGGATGTACTCACTCACTGACTCACTGACTCCTCACACACTCACACACACACACACACACACACTCACACACACTCATGGTCCCCCTAGCCCAGTCTCTTCCTCTCTAATGTCCCCAGATCAACGGCACGGTGACGGAGAACCTGTCCCTGAACGACGCGGGGAAGCTGATAGAGAAGTCTCGGGGGAAGCTGCAGCTGGTCGTCCAGAGAGACCGCCGCCAGATACTCATCCGCATCCCGCCGCTGGTCGACTCCGACTCGGAACCCGACGGTGAGTCCCGTTCCACGGGGGGGGCGGGGCTTGTTTCCCCAGACACAGGGGAAGCCTAGAGTACGACCCCCAAGCTCTCTCAGAGGAGTCCAGACCTCATCTGTGTTGGGGGAGACTGACCGCAGGTTCCAGCTAGGAGGTCAGTTTAGGAAGTCTTTCACATGGCAGTGGTCAGGTGTTGACGACGTTCCAAAGTATCCAATGGCATTATTTCAACATTCCTAGAGAGGGGACAGGCACAGGTCACGACCTCACAGGGGTCAATATATCTGGCATTCGCAGGATTAAAAATAAAAATGAATGAAAAATGAATTGGCGTAGGAACACGTTTCGTCTACGCAGCTGAAACGTACACACACACATGTACACACACACACACACACACGTACACAGAAGTCACCCAGGGAATTTTTACTGTCCATCTTCAATTACTGGGTGTGGTGGCTAAAAGTGTTTTATTATTAGCCTACGATTAAAGGGCTAACTTTCATCAAAGTTGCTCTCGTATCAGGAAGTTAACTAGACAAGAGTAGAATTAATTGACTACAAAAAGCGATTTCTTCAATCATACGAAAGAGAAATCCTTTTTTGTGTTCTCTCTTCCAGATAAAATGTCATACTTTTAGATGAAGGACCACCCAAGACACAACAGTAATGTTTGGTTGCCTTTTTAACCCTGTAAACCTGTGCCACGATATTTACAGCTATTTGTCAAGCTTTCACACATCTTTTTGCTATAATATATGCTCTAATAAATTCTTAATACTTTTCCTAAACCAATAAAGTATTTTAATCACTATTTATTTTGTATTGTGTGATTTTTATTCGTAGAATAAGTTGAATAATGCCAATGGAACAAGTATATTTTGAATGTAGTGTACATTATTGTATATTCTTTTTAGTCTTCTTGTTTAGTATCATTTAAATAGACGTTGTTTGTCTTTCTGCTGTGCTGTTACAGTATGTCTGATCGCTTTATGATATCTGCAGTGAAACCATTATCTGTAGAGAACGGGGTAATAACTGGCTTTTTTCAAAAACAGAAAGTTGCATGAGAAAACCGTGGTCTAGAAGTGGGTAAGAGTTGTTATAGCAATGGTAACATATTAACATAAACATGCTTCTGTCGGTGTTAACAGGTTTGAAAACTCCTCGGGCCAAAACACGCCAAGCTCCGTCTGTTCCTCCATAACACATGCAGTGCCACCTTTTCCTACCTCAATCATTAACAAACATGTTCATTGTGACGGTGTATCATCAAGTACTTAACATGAACTGTGACTGGTGTGAACAAGCCCCTTCCCCATGCTAACATTAAGGGGCTGCCCCCTGTCACCTTAACCCAGCCCTCATTGGCTGATAAGCAGGAAGAAGGAAGTGAGGTCACATCCCTGTTGGCTTATAGGGGAATAGAAGGCAGGGGAGGATTTCAGCAGGGAGTGTGTGTGTGTGTGCGTGCGTGCTTGCGTGAGTGCGTGCGTGTGTGTGTGTTCACAGCCAGCAGAGTTCTTCAACAAACTCTCCTGCAGCACAGCTCTCTCTCCAGTGAACTACACTGGTCCCAGCCTCCCCCTGACAGCACTGCTGGTCTCCCTGTATAGAGGAGTCAGCTCAGCGCTGCTGGTCTCCCTGTATAGAGGAGTCAGCTCAGCTCCTGGTCTCCCTGTATAGAGGAGTCAGCTCAGCGCTGCTGGTCTCCCTGTATAGAGGAGTCAGCTCAGCTCCTGGTCTCCCTGTATAGAGGAGTCAGCTCAGCTCCTGGTCTCCCTGTATAGAGGAGTCAGCTCAGCTGCTGGTCTCCCTGGGGGGACCGCTCTCCTTCTCTTGTTTATATCTCTCTCCTGTCCTGCCAACGGCCCCTAGCAGCTCCGCCAAGGCTCTGATTAAAAAGAGAGAGAGAGAGAGAGAGGGCTTAAAGGAGAGGGATGGAGAGAGAGAGAGAGAGAGAGAGAGGGCTAAAAGGAGAGGGATGGAGAGAGAGAGAGAGAGGGGGGGGAGAGGGCTAAAAGGAGGGGGATAGAGAGGGATGGAGAGAGAGAGAGAGAGTGAGAGAACACAGGGCACAGAGTGTACTGGATGAGACCAGAGCACTCGGCTCAGAACATGACATCAAACAGACCTCCGGTCCACCGCGCTTCCACGCACATGCATACACACACACACACACACACACACACACACACACACACACACACACACACACATACTCTCATACACACACACACACACACACACACACACACACATACTCTCATACACACACACACACACACACACACACACACACACACACACACTCACTCACTCAAGTAAGCACATATGTATCCACCACATTCACCACATCTAAACATTACATTCTACTTTAACATGCAAGTTTCCTCTCTCTCTCTCTCTCTCTCTCTCTCTCTCTCTCTCTCTCTCTCGCATACACACACACACACACGCACAAACAACCCAATAATGTGATGCAGGCAAGCCACCATCTTATGTGACCTGCTTGTGCTTTCATGTTTTACCATGCCAACCACATACTGGGTGACATCCAGCACTAGAATCCCAGAACCATGACCCACATTCATGCCTCTGATCTGCCCTTGCATACGAGTGTCTCCTGCTTGGGGAATGGAGAGATAATGGAGGGGCATGTGTCCCTCTCTGCCTGCCTGCCTGTCTGTCTGTATGTCCATCTGTCTGTCCATCTGTCTTTAGGCTTTCACAGGACGAGAGGCTGTGAAAGAGGTTCACTCGCCAGGAAATGCACTCACAGACGCCCCCTCCTCCACCCACAGTAACCCCACTCCCCCTTTTCCTCCCTCCCTCGCTCCATCCATCCATCCATCCATCCATCCATCCATCCATCCATCCATCCATCCATCCTTCTCTCTCATCTCTCACACCTCTTCATCTCTGTCACTCCCCTGCACCTCATCCCTCCATCACTCGCTTATTCTCTCTCCCCCTTCTCCCTCTCTCCCTTTCTCTCTCCCCCTTCTCTCTCTCTCCCTTTCTCTCTCTTCCTCTCTCTCTCTCTCCTCCCTCCATCTCTAAGGGACTAGTCATCACTTTTCACACTCCAGTGCTGTACAGTATGACAGGTCGTATGTGTCCATGGCCTTAACTGGAATTGACTTCATTGAGATTTAATGGTCCGTTCTGCGGAAACGTTGCCTTGTCGGGCCCACAAACGCAAATTCCCTCATTGATTTTTGATCGTCCCAAAATCTTTTTTTTCACGGAGCTTCTCTCGTATCTGACATCTCTCTCCTCTCCTCCTCTCCTCTCCCCCCTCCCCTCCTCCCCTGCTCCTCTGTAGAGGGCTGCTCTGAGCCCCTCCCTCCTCCCCTGCCCCTCCCTCCTCCCCTGCTCCTCTGTAGAGGGCTGCTCTGAGCCCCTCCCTCCTCCCCTGCCCCTCTGTAGAGGGTTGCTCTGAGCCCCTCCCTCCTCCCCTGCCCCTCTGTAGAGGGCTGCTCTGAGCCCCTCCCTCCTCCCCTGCCCCTCTGTAGAGGGTTGCTCTGAGCCCCTCCCTCCTCCCCTGCCCCTCTGTAGAGGGCTGCTCTGAGCCCCTCCCTCCTCCCCTGCTCCTCTGTAGAGGGTTGCTCTGCTCCTCCGTACGTAGGAGAGACACAGTGGTCCGGAGATCAAACCAGGGAAATGAAAGGCTCTCATTTGCAACACATCAGATGAATGGGATGAATCAAACTCATGGGAGTGAATCAAACACAGGGCCATGCAGACGAGGCCGCCCAGAGAGAGAGACCAGAGAGAGAGACCAGAGAGAGAGACCAGAGAGAGAGAGAGCTCAGAGAGAGAGAGCTCAGAGAGAGAGAGACCAGAGAGAGAGACCAGAGAGAGAGACCAGAGAGAGAGAGCTCAGAGAGAGACCAGAGAGAGAGAGAGAGCTCAGAGAGAGAGCTCAGAGAGAGAGAGCTCAGAGAGAGAGAGCTCAGAGAGAGAGAGACCAGAGAGAGAGAGCTCAGAGAGAGAGAGCTCAGAGAGAGAGAGAGAGCTCAGAGAGAGCTCAGAGAGAGAGAGAGAGCTCAGAGAGAGAGAGCTCAGAGAGAGAGCTCAGAGAGAGAGAGAGCTCAGAGAGAGAGAGAGCTCAGAGAGAGAGAGAGCTCAGAGAGAGAGAGCTCAGAGAGAGAGAGAGCTCAGAGAGAGCTCAGAGAGAGAGAGGCAGCTCAGAGAGAGAGTTCAGACAGAGGCCGCCCAGCCTTCAACACTGCTCTAAGTCAGCGCTCTAAATGGGCAGGACGGTCTGATATAGACCTGATATATTTCTCAGATATACTTTGATATATTTTGAGAAAATACTAAACTGCATGGTAACAGTTAAGTGGAAAAAAAACACACTTTTTCCCCCCTCAAACGTGAAAGTGTCTTGTTGGTGTTCAAGGCGTGCTGTTATAGCACCCGCCTGGCTAAAGACTCACAAGTATGTTACTTTGGAATCAGTGTAGTATCAGAGCTTGTTCTAAAGTTACTACACATCTATCTACCTCACTCTGTCACAGGGGACTGGTGGTGGTGGGCGGGGCTTCTTGGGCACAGCTAATCAGGGTTCTTCTGCTGCTGCTGGTGGTGGTGGTGATACTAACATGCTTGGATCTTTGACTCCATTGCTCTAACCTTTTTCTCCCCTCTCTCTTGTCTTTCTTTCCTTCCGCCCCTCTCTCAGAGATGTCAGAGATGGAGTCTCTCCATTCCTACTCCCCCGAGGCAGAGAGGAGGTCTCGCCAGTCCGACCTCTCCTCCCACTCCTCTAACGAGAGAGAGACAGCCAGGTACTACGGAGGGGGGGAGGGGACTTTGCATGGATGGATGGATGGATGGATGGATGGATGCGGATGCGTGGATGGATTCATGGATGGATGATTGATGGATGGATGGATGGTTGGATGGTTGATAGATGGATGGATGAATGGATGATAGTAGGGGCATCGTTAACTGGGATTGAGTTAGTTAGTTAGTTAGTTAGTTAGTTAGAGGTTTTATTGTCCCCTTAGGGAAACTGGTGTGCTGCGAGAACACATCACGCAAGGCATCATACATACATGCATTCTAACAGATAATAAAGGCTAAATAAAAGAGACAAGGAACAAGAAAACAGAGAGAGACCAGGAAGGAGAGATGTAGAGGGTCACTGTGTTTCCATTGGTCAGTCAGTGTGTTCCTCCAGACCTCTTACCCAGGCTGTCGGTTGTCACACCCCAGGGAGGACCCCCACAGAGGGGCTAAGATGGCTGCCATGGCGTCCCCCTTCAGAGTGCCTGCGGACCCCCACGCCCCCACTGAGCTGGTCAGAGAGGCGCCACGTGCTGAGGAGGCCCCAGGTACCCACGATGCATCTGGAATGTGGGCCCTAGCCTAGTCTAATAGAATGAGGAAATCTTGGTTCTTCAATTGAAAGTGAATCATCTAGTAAACAACACAGCGATTAATGCAGTGTTGTACTTTATGCAATATTATCTGTTTTCAACCACATGATTGATGATCACTTTGCTTTTATAGCTGCTGTAAAAACCACTCCTAAGATCCTGCTTCGACCCAGCCCAGAAGACGAAGAGATTTATGGGTGAATTAGCTCTCCTCTCCTCTCTGCCCACCTCCTCCCTCCTGTCCTGTCCTCCCCTCACCTCTCCTCTCCTCTCCTCTGTCGGTGTCTGTGGGGACGGTTATTTTTACCGTCTCCTGGACGGTGGACCTGCTGACGGTGGTGCTTTGTCTAGGATCTGAGGGTGTGTCTGCTCACTGCAGGTTAGTCTAGGATCTGAGGGTGTGTCTGCTCACTGCAGGTTAGTCTAGGATCTGAGGGTGTGTCTGCTCACCAGGTTAGTCTAGGATCTGAGGGTGTGTCTGCTCACTGCAGGTTAGTCTAGGATCTGAGGGTGTGTCTGCTCACTGCAGGTTAGTCTAGGATCTGAGGGTGTGTCTGCTCACTGCAGGTTAGTCTAGGATCTGAGGGTGTGTCTGCTCACTGCAGGTTAGTCTGGGGTCTGAGGGTGTGTCTGCTCAGTGCAGGTTAGTCTGGGGTCTGAGGGCAGGTTAGTCTGGGGTCTGAGGGTGTGTCTGCTCAGTGCAGGTTAGTCTAGGATCTGAGGGTGTGTCTGCTCAGTGCAGGTTAGTCTAGGATCTGAGGGTGTGTCTGCTCACTGCAGGTTAGTCTGGGGTCTGAGGGTGTGTCTGCTCACTGCAGGTTAGTCTGGGGTCTGAGGGTGTGTCTGCTCAGTGCAGGTTAGTCTGGGGTTTGAGGGCAGGTTAGTCTAGGATCTGAGGGTGTGTCTGCTCACTGCAGGTTAGTCTAGGATCTGAGGGTGTGTCTGCTCACTGCAGGTTAGTCTGGGGTCTGAGGGTGTGTCTGCTCACTGCAGGTTAGTCTGGGGTCTGAGGGCAGGTTAGTCTGGGGTCTGAGGGTGTGTCTGCTCACTGCAGGTTAGTCTGGGGTCTGAGGGCAGGTTAGTCTGGGGTCTGAGGGTGTGTCTGCTCAGTGCAGGTTAGTCTAGGATCTGAGGGTGTGTCTGCTCAGTGCAGGTTAGTCTGGGATCTGAGGGTGTGTCTGCTCACTGCAGGTTAGTCTGGGGTCTGAGGGTGTGTCTGCTCACTGCAGGTTAGTCTGGGGTCTGAGGGTGTGTCTGCAGGTTAGTCTGGGGTCTGAGGGTGTGTCTGCTCACTGCAGGTTAGTCTAGGATCTGAGGGTGTGTCTGCTCACTGCAGGTTAGTCTGGGGTCTGAGGGTGTGTCTGCTCACTGCAGGTTAGTCTGGGGTCTGAGGGTGTGTCTGCTCACCAGGTTAGTCTAGGATCTGAGGGTGTGTCTGCTCACTGCAGGTTAAGCTCTTAATGCGCAAGTCCTGCTCTGTGGCCTCATGGTCTGACCTGACCTGTGACCCCCCCCCCGGCCTACGGCCATGGACAGCCTCCAAGTTATACAGTACATCAACGGTGTTATTCCAGGGGGCGCTGTTGTTCGTTTTTCTGGTCGTAATACTGTAGATCACTTCATACGTCTTTATCAAGGATATAATAGTTTTGCTTTTTTCATTATTTTTTAAATTTCATATCGGTTTACCTTTTTGTTTTCAATTTAGTTTCCTTTTTTTCCTTTTTTATTGCGGGTTTGCTAGTTAAGTTTAGTTTTTAGTTTTTGAAAACTCTTGAAAATGTTTTAGTTTAATTTGTATTAGTTTCAGTATTAGTTTTGGTCCTTTTCTTTTGCACAAGTCTCTAGAGACCCTCCTGATCTCACGAGCTCACATAGTTTCACTCCAGGTGAGCGGCACAGATAAAAACATGGAGGATAGATTTCATATCCACCCAAAATACTAGGCTTATGAAATGAAAGATCAATTTAAAAAACTAAAGACATTTTCTCTATAATTTTTGTTTATTTTAGTTAGTTTTGTAAACACACGATTGAAGTTGGTTATCGTTTTTGTGTAAAGCCTAGTTTTTCTTAAGGAGATTGGAAAAAGAGGACTTTGTGATCTCACGTTTGGCGGCGCTTTCCGCTCTACCTTGGTTGTCCGCAGGGCGAGCACGATGATGGTGAGCTTCCAGAAGGGCGACAGCGTGGGGCTGCGTCTGGCTGGGGGCAACGACGTGGGCATCTTCATCGCCGGCGTGCAGGAGGGCAGCCCCGCCGAGGAGGAGGGGCTACGCACCGGAGACCAGATCATGAAGGTGCGGGAGGACAACGCAACCTATCTCCATTATCCCTCGACAGACCCAGAACGTCTGGGAACTCCCCTCGACAGACCCAACCATCTGGGAATTCCTCTCGACAGACCCAGACCGTCTGGGAATTTCCCTTGAAAGACCCAGACCGTCTGGGAATTTCCTTCGACAGACCCAGACAGTCTGGGAACTCCCCTCGACAGACCCAGACCGTCTGGGTATTCCCCTTGACAGACACAGACCGTCTGGGAATTTCCCTCGACAGACCCAGACCATCTGGGAACTCCCCTCGACAGACCCAGACCATCTGGGAACTCCCCTCGACAGACCCAGACCGTCTGGGAACTCCCCTCGACAGACCCAGACCGTCTGGGAACTCAATTCGTAGCTTTATTCATAAGCATGGATTTAAACATTTGTGGAAAAATGTTGATACACTTGACATATTTGAATGGAACAAGCAAGAACAATCAATTCTGGTTATAGTACATTGACATAAATTTCACATATCGGGAAGGAATTACAGATGCTGAACATACAAACAGCCCTAGATGTAACCATGGTGTGTTTGATTTACAGGTAGATTTAACCATGGTGTGTTTGGTATGAAGGTAGATTTGACCATGGTGTGTTTGGTTTCAAGGTGAACAACGTGGACTTCCGAGGCATCGTGAGGGAAGAGGCGGTCCTGTTCCTGTTGGAGATTCCTAAAGGAGAGGACGTGACCATCCTGGCCCAGAGCAAGCCTGACGGTGAGGAGGCCTTGTGCCAGGGGAACACACTCATCCATAGGGTTCCAAGTTCAAATCCATACTATTCTATCCAACATTGTTCACATTTTTCTTCTTGGTTTTTACACCCAAAACAATGAGCAGTCCTTGTGCCCATCATCAAATTTCACTATACACATTGAATTATGAAGTGTTAGCATCAACCTAATTATGCACGACTTTCTCCCAAGACATTTTTGCTGTGTCTCAAGTAGGGATGAGACGGTATGGATTTTTGCGGTACGGTACGGTATCTAGTTACACGGTACGGTTTACTGTACTTCACAGTATATGGCATATCACCTCCCCAAGACACATAAAAAAACAAGTATTTTACTTTGAAGGAACTACACATGATGGAAAATACACACTATTGTAATTAAGCTCAGTTTATTAATAGCA
>NC_140256.1:14857465-14859965 GCF_949987555.1 Borostomias antarcticus | reverse complement strand
CTACTTTGGAGTGGGCGACATCCCAAGCCCCTCCCACCATCGTATAGTGTTAGGGTTTGAGGCTGGTGGAGGTAGGACCCAATAGCAGACAGCAGGCAGGCAGCGCAGGTTCAAAATATAGGATTTTATGTCCAAAAACAAACAGAAGAACACCGGGAGGAAACACTAACATTAACAATGAACCAACAGAGAACAAAGGAAACAGGAGGGCATATATACACAGGGAGAACAATCAAGGAACAACGTACAGGTGTGCAACCAGACATGATGAGACACAGGTGCAGACAATCACCCAGACAAGGACATGGAGGGATTCCAACAAGACACCAACACAAGGACAGAGGAACAAGGACACAAGGAAAGGGGACAGGGAACGAGGCTGGGACAGGGAATGGGACTGGGCAGAAAACTAGAGGGGGGAACTAGAGGGACAGGAGAGGAGGGACAGGAGTGACGTGGGACTAGTGAGGGACAGGTGTCTAGAGCTGGGGCTGGGAGGACACAAACCAACATAGAAGACAACGAACACAAGACCAAACACATAAGGAGGCAGAACAGAACCTAGTGACAATGTGACCAATGTGTACAAGAGTCACTGGGGGTAGTGCAGGGGCAGTCTCTGGGAGGGTAGGTGCTCAGGGGCAGTGCAGAGCAGGGGGTGAGCCGGGGGTGAACCAGGGGTCTGGGGCAGGGGCGAGGGTCTGGACCAGGAGCAGGGTGTGAGCAGGGGGTGAGCAGGGGTCCGGGGCAGGGGCGAGGGTCTGGACCAGGAGCAGGGGGTGAGCCGGGGGTGAACCAGGGGTCCAGGGCAGGGGCGAGGGTCTGGACTGGGAGCAGGGGGTGAGCAGGGTGAACCAGGGGTCCGGGGCAGGGGCGAGGGTCTGGACTGGGAGCAGGGGGTGAGCCGGGGGGGAACCAGGGGTCCGGGGCAGGGGCGAGGGTCTGGACCAGGAGCAGGGGGTGAGCCGGGGGGGGACCAGGGGTCCGGGGCAGGGGCGAGGGTCTGGACTGGGAACAGGGGGTGAGCAGGGGGTGAACCAGGGGTCCGGGGCAGGGGCGAGGGTCTGGACTGGGAGCAGGGGGTGAGCCGGGGGTGAACCAGGGGTCCGGGGCAGGGGCGACGGTCTGGACTGGGAGCAGGGGGTGAGCCGGGGGTGAACCAGGGGTCCGGGGCAGGGGCGAGGGTCTGGACCAGGAGCAGGGGGTGAGCAGGGTGAACCAGGGGTCCGGGGCAGGGGCGAGGGTCTGGACTGGGAACAGGGGGTGAGCAGGGTGAACCAGGGGTCCGGGGCAGGGGCGAGGGTCTGGACCAGGAGCAGGGGGTGAGCCGGGGGGGGACCCGGCCCGAACCATAACAGATAGCCACACCAGAGCAACATTTACGATGCTCTGATTAAAGAACCCTTAGATCACACTCACTCTCTCTCTCTCTCTCTCTCTCACACACACACACACACACACACACACACACACACACACACACACACACCATCCTCCCTCTCTCTGATCTGAATGGTCGCCCCCCCCTCTCTTTTCCTGAAAGTTTCTTCCAATGTTCTTTTCTGTGGGAAGCTGTGTAGAGTGGCCTGCGGGACTGAGGAATAGATAGTGTTTGTAGTTTAGAGTGGTTTGTTTTGGGGTGGTTTTGTTGTCGTTTACGCTTGTCTGGGTTCATCTAGTCTCTCTCTCTCTCTTTCTCTCTCCCACTTGTCTCTTTTCCTGTCCCTCCTCACTCCCTCGCTTCTCTCTCTCTCTCTCTGTTTATTTCCTGTTTTTAAACTTTTTAAACCTCTCTCTTTGTTTCACTCTTTCCTCCTCCTCTCTCCCTCTCTGCCTCGTTACCCTCCTTCCTCTGACCTGTCCTTGACCCCAACACCCCCCCTCCCTCTCTCTCTCAGGGCGGACCAGATGGCGAGCGTCCAGAACTCTCACAAGGGCGGGTCCTCGGACCGGGCCGACTTCTGGCGCCTGAGGGGTCAGAGGGCGGCGAAGAGGAAGGACCTGAGGAAGGGTCGCGAGGACGTCGGCGCCGCGCCCGTGGCAACGCGCTTCCCCGCCTACGAGAGGGTGGTGCTCCGAGAGGGTGAGAGAGAGAGAGAGAGAGAGAGAGAGTACAGACACGCAGGGGGAGGAGAGAGAGAGAGAGAGAGAGAGAGAGTGTACAGACACGCAGGGGGAGTACAGACACGCAGGGGGAGGAGAGAGAGAGAGAGTACAGACACGCAGGGGGAGTACAGACACGCAGGGGGAGGAGAGAGAGAGAGAGTACAGACACGCAGGGGGAGTACAGACACGCAGGGGGAGGAGAGAGAGAGAGAGAGAGAGAGAGTACAGACACGCAGGGGGAGGAGAGAGAGAGAGAGAGAGAGAGAGTACAGACACGCAGGGGGAGGAGAGAGAGAGAGAGAGTACAGACACGCAGGGGGAGGAGTGAGAGAGAGAGAGAGAGAGAGTACAGACACACAGGGGGAGGAGAGAGAGAGAGAGAGAGGGAGTACAG
>NC_140256.1:14737465-14847465 GCF_949987555.1 Borostomias antarcticus | reverse complement strand
GAAAGTAAAACACATTGGTGAGACTTGAATTTCATTCACACTCTTCTCCAGAATCGTCATCTCAGTCATTGTTACTTTGTCATGACCTCATGAATGATCTGTGGAGCCATCATCTCATATTCATGTCTCTCTACGTGCTGCTGTAGTTCGGCCAACCCACTCTCTGTACCCTCACATTTCACATGTGGTCTTTTACTTTGTGGTCTTTATGTCTCATTGACTAATCTAGTCAAATAATTAAATAATCTAATTGAAAGTAAATCAAAATAAATCTTCAGGTAACCATACTTTTCAAAGGAGAATAGGACAGTAATTCAGGTGATTCATATACCCACCAACAACCTCAACCTACTCATACTCAACGCTCCTACCCTGCCCCCAACCTCCACCCCTCCTCCTACCCTGCCCCCAACCTCCACCCCTCCTCCTACCCTGCCCCCAACCTCCACCCCTCCTCCTACCCTGCCCCCAACCTCCACCCCTCCTCCTACCCTGCCCCCAACCTCCACCCCTCCTCCTACCCTGCCCCCAACCTCCACCCCTCCTACCCTACCCTGCCCCCAACCTCCACCCCTCCTCCTACCCTGCCCCCAACCTCCACCCCTCTTCCTACCCTGCCCCCAACCTCAACCCCTGCTCCTAGCCTGCCCCCAACCTCCACCCCTCCTCCTACCCTGCCCCCAACCTCCACCCCTCCTCCTACCCTGCCCCCAACCTCAGCCCCTCCTCCTACCCTGCCCCCAACCTCCACCCCTCCTCCTACCCTGCCCCCAACCTCAACCCCTCCTCCTACCCTGCCCCCAACATCAACCCCTCCTCCTACCCTGCCCCCAACCTCAAACCATCCTCCTACCCTGCCCCCAACCTCCACCCCTCCTCCTAGCCTGCCCCCAACCTCCACCCCTCCTCCTACCCTGCCCCCAACCTCCACCCCTCCTACCCTACCCTGCCCCCAACCTCCACCCCTCCTACCCTACCCTGCCCCCAACCTCCACCCCTCCTACCCTACCCTGCCCCCAACCTCCACCCCTCCTCCTACCCTGCCCCCAACCTCCACCCCTCCTCCTACCCTGCCCCCAACCTCCACCCCTCCTCCTACCCTGCCCCCAACCTCAACCCCTCCTCCTAGCCTGCCCCCAACCTCAACCCCTCCTCCTACCCTGCCCCCAACCTCCACCCCTCCTACCCTACCCTGCCCCCAACCTCCACCCCTCCTCCTACCCTGCCCCCAACCTCCACCCCTCCTCCTACCCTGCCCCCAACCTCAACCCCTCCTCCTACCCTGCCCTCAACCTCAACCCCTCCTCCTACCCTGCCCCCAACCTCAACCCCTCCTCCTACCCTGCCCTCAACCTCTACCCCTCCTCCTACCCTGCCCCCAACCTCAACCCCTCCTCCTACCCTGCCCCCAACCTCAACCCTGCTTCCTCCCCTGCTTCTCAACCCTACCTCCCCTGCCCCCAACCTTAACCCTGCTTCCTACCCCACCCTTGAACCTCAACCCCGCCCCCAACCTCCACACAGTTCTTTAACTCGTTCTGAAGAAGAAAACTGACGTTTCCCCTGAAGAACGGCCTGATATGGCATAACCACTCCCACCATGGCTCCTCTGACTCGTCCAACGGCAGCTCGTTGGACCAGACTGGTATCTAATTACCATAATACAGCTCCCAGAGTCGTAGAGGAGTATCCTGAGTCAGCAGAACCGTCACTCCTAGATTGATGTGCTTTTTCATAGACAGTGGTGTTGTGCAAATCGTTCCTGCGTGTTCGCAAAACCGTTTGCCTGTTTTGGAGTGTAGTAAGTACTAGAAATAGGTCTTCATAGTTTGGTCGCTGTCTACCTTATTGTACATCACATAATTGTTGCTGGCTATGAATGAACTCTCCACTTAGTCTTTACATCTCATTATACAACAGGTAGTTCCCACCTCGCAATCTGATTGATTAAGAGCCGTTGTATATTCACGATATACCACGGGCAAAGGCTCTTTACTGTTCTATGTAAAATGTTACTGTGCCAATTATTACTGCCTGTTGAAACGTTAGTTCCATTGTGTAACCGTCTGTTGGTTACATTACAGTTTCTCCTCAAGAAAAATGGAAACATTCAATGTCAATTGTGAGTTTTTCTATCCATCCTGTAGCCTACCACTGATTTATCACCACTTTTGCAACTCGCAGTTGCACAGCAAAGGTACTGTAGGCTACACTTCGTTCATGGCTAGCTAGGTTGGTCAAAGGTAGGCTACACTTCGTTCATGGCTAGCTAGGTTGGTCAAAGGTAGGCTACACTTCGTTCATGGCTAGCTAGGTTGGTCAGGAGCATTAGTTTAGTTGCTAGGGCTCATTGTTCATCGTTTTGAAAATCCATAGCAATTTATTTACCGTTTACCACGGTTAGCCTGGAGGCCACCTGCTGGCCGGCGGCCGTCATCACCGGCGGTGATTCTCCAGAACCTACAGATGGCCAGCACGCCCCTGGTTGGGGTATATGGCCAATATACCAGGAGTTGTGCTGTTGTCATAGACACAAGGCCATAGTCTGCACCCTCTCATGAGTTATTGCTTCATTGACTAATCACAATCTAGCATTAATCTCCTAGTGAGAGCTGGAAGTCCAGTAGGGAGTCAAGCATGAGAGGCATACAGTTAGTCATGCTAATGGTTTGCCCGTCTCTCCCTATCTCTCTCCCGCTCTCTCTCTGCCAGGTAAAGCTGCTGTTCCGGGACGAGGTGGCGGCGGCCCCCCCTCCCCGGGGGGCGGCCCCCTCCTACGAGGCCCCGCCCACCAGCAGCAGCGGCCGCGGCTACGACTCCCACTCCAGCAGCAGCGACCCTCCTCCTCCGCCCCGCTCCGCCTCCGCCCTCCTCAGCTCCTTCGGCAAGGCCCGCCCCCTGGGAGCGCACCCAGCCCCGGCCGTCGCCCTCAAGCCCTCCTACGGGTCCCAGCAGGACACGCCCACGCACACCGGCGCGGCGGTGGCGCCCTCTAGGGGCCCGGAGGCGACGGCGCAGGACAGCCCGGAGGACCCCTCGCTCAAGTCCTTCCTGGGGAAGATCAAGGCCTTCGAGAACATGGACCACTTCGCACGCGCTCAGAGGGTGCTGGAGCTGCAGGAGGCCCAGAGCGCCCGGGTGAGGGGGGGTGGAGGGTGAGGGTGTGTGTGTGTGTGTGTGTGTGTGTGTGTGTGTGTGTGTGTGTGTGTGTGTGTGTGTGTGTGTGGTCAAACGAGCCTCACTCAGTCTCTCTGTCTGCTGCCCCCAGCTGGAGATCTCTCAGAAGCACCCGGACATCTACGCCGTCCCCCTGAAGACCCAGAAACTGGACCACAGCCGCCCGCAGCCTATAGGGTAGGACCACTACAGCCATGCGACCGGCCTGTGTTGCTGGGCCCTCCTGTGTGTGTGTGTGTGTGTGTGTGTGTGTGTGTGTCAACCTCCCACCTTATATTTGGATTTATACCATGGCCTGGGTTAATACTCTTTTCTGATTGGCCAGCAGGCGTACGTTAAAACCGTGTATACGCACACATAGTTCGGCTGAAGTTTAGTTACCGATCTAAATTAATGCGCCGGCTTTGACAGCAATCCAGATGAGCTAATCCCATAGCCTGCTGTCCCATTGCTAGCTAGCCATGAACGAAGTGTTGGATACTGCATATTTGCTGTGCAACGCATCCATTGTCCAGTTGTCAAATCTATTTGCCAACAGACTCTTTATGATAACCAGACACCTCACTGTCCCCAAATCAAAAACAGTTTTTTCACTTTGTGTTATAACGTTCGCAAATCAACTCACAATGAACATAAGATATGACTGACAGTGATATACCACGACATGAAAACAATACTTTTGGAGTTGAGGACAATCAGGTGTCTGGCTATCATACATAGTTTGTTGGCAACTAGGTTTGACAGCTGAACGATTTATATGTTGCACAGCAAATATGCAGTAGCCTACACTTCGCTCATTGCTATCTAGCAATATCAGGTAGCTACAGTCATAGATATATGGGTACAGTAGGCTATGGAATTAGCTAGTTTGGGTTGCTAGGCTCATTGTTTGGTTGCTAGGTCGTATCGTATCGTATTAGCAGTGAGGGACTATAATGAAACTCAGAAATGAGCAACACATAAATAACATTTCTTTATACTTTAATGTAGAAAATGCGAGTAAATGGCACATATGTATTTGTCTTTGGCATGTGAGGCCATGGTATAAGCGGGATAATCAGCTCATAGGTGTGCGTTAAACCGTTTTAAGGCACTTCGGGCGGTTCGGGCGTCGGGTGGTTCTTCGCCTCCACGTCGTGCCTTAAAACCGTTTAACGCACACCTATGAGTTGATTATCCCTTACTTATTAAGCAGTGTTTGATGAAAATGCAGCTGTATACTCATTTGTGTGTGTGTGTGTGTGCGGGCATGTCTGCCTGTGTGTGTGTGTGTGTGTGTGTGTGCGTGCGCATGTGTGTGTGTGTGTGTGTGTGTGGGCATGTCTGCCTTTGTTTGTGTGTGTATGTGTGCGTGTGTGTGTGTGTGTATGCGTGTGTGTGTGTGTGCGTGTCTGCCTGTGTGTATATGTGTGTGTGCGTGTGTATGCGTGTGTGCGTGCGTGTGTGTGCGTGTATGTGTATGCGTGTGTGCGTGTGTGTGTATGCGTGTGTGTGTGTGTGCGTGCGTGTGTGTGTGTATGCGTGCGTATGTGTGTGTGTGTGTGTGTATGCGTGAGTGTGTGTGTGTGTATGCGTGTGTATGTGTGTGTATGCGTGTGTGTGTGCGTGTGTGTGTGTGTGTGTATGCGTGTGTGTGTGTGTGTGTGTGTGTGTATGCGTATGTGTGTGTGTGTGTGTGTGTGTGTGTGTGTGTGTGTGTGTGTGTGTGTGTGTGTGTGCGTGCGTGTGTGTGTGTATGCGTGCGTGCGTGTGTGTGTGCGGGGTCAGCTCCAGCTCTCGTCCCGAGCCCCAGGCTCCTCCCTCCAGGCTGCCGTACTCAGAGAGCCACGGGTTCTACGGCAGCGAGGAGGAGGAGGAGGAGTACCGGCGCCAGCTGGCCCAACACACCCAGCGCGGCTACTACACCACCACCAGCCAGAAGTACCAGGACACCGAGCTGTAGGGGGGCTCACCTCCACTGTCCCTACACACACACACACAGGGTCATGGACAGAGACGCACACACACACCCCGCCGTGTCCCACTCTGATCGGCTCAGCTCAGCACACACATCTACTCACCATTCCACTGGGGACCGCCCCACCCCCCCCCCCCCGCCGACCACGCCCACCACTGCTGCCGACCGGCCCTGCACCAATCCGCTGCTGACTGGGAAGCTCCTCCCACTTTTAAGTTTCTTTCTTAAACTTGTTTGCTTCTTCTTTCTTTTTTTACTTCAAAGAAGTCAAAGAACAATCTGCAACTATCCGCTTGGATAGGACCTCACTGTCTTTTTGTATGTTTGTTTTTTTTTCTTTCTATATTTTGCTAGTCTATTGAATTGTATTTCTTATTTCCTGTCTTCTGTGTTGAATTGTAGAGATGATCAGGAACCACTTGTTTTCTTCTTGCCTATGCAAATCATTTCAGTTTGTGCAACTGAAACTTATTGCCACGAGTCCCTCTCTCCTTGACCCATGGAAAACCTTAAAGCCCTCACACACACACACCAAACATCACACACACAGACACACACCAAACCCTCACACACACACACAGACACACACCAAACATCACACACACACACACACACCAAACATCACACACACAGACACACACCAAACCCTCACACATACACACAGACACACACCAAACATCACACACACACACACACACCAAACATCACACACACAGACACACACCAAACCCTCACACACACACACACACACACCAAACCCTCACACACACACACAGACACACACCAAACCCTCACACACACACACACACACACACACACCACACACCAAACATCACACACACAGACACACACCAAACCCTCACACACACACACACCACACACCAAACCCTCACACACACACACCAAACATCACACACAGACACACACCAAACCCTCACACACACAGACACACACCAAACCCTCACACACACAGACACACACCAAACCCTCACACACACAGACACACCAAACCCTCACACACACACACACACCAAACATCACACACACAGACACACACCAAACCCTCACACACACAGACACACACCAAACCCTCACACACACACACACACACCAAACATCACACACACAGACACACACCAAACCCTCACACACACAGACACACACCAAACCCTCACACACACAGACACACACCAAACATCACACACACAGACACACACCAAACCCTCACACACACAGACACACACCAAACCCTCACACACACACACACAGACACACACCAAACCCTCACACACACAGACACACACCAAACCCTCACACACACAGACACACACCAAACATCGCTTTCTCCCTCACTCTTTTCTATCTCCAGTATTGCCAGCTGTCTCCGAACTATTTGAGAAAAGGTCACATATATAATATATATTATATATCTAATGTCTAGTGTTTATACTCCTCTAACTTTGCATTCCTTCCCATATGATTATACGTGTGTATACAAACAGTATATATATATATATATAGAGAGAGAGAGAAAAGAGACGTTCTATATAATAGCACTGGAATTTGTTACAATTTTTTGAAGTGCCTTTTACTTTATGGATAATTACATGAGGTTTGGGGAAACCGAACCGAAACCAATCCGATTCCTTCTCCCCAACTCCCTCTCGGACAGGAACATATCTGCTGCTCTCATGCTGACAGGGAAAACAGGGAACCAGAGACACCAAAACCTTAATACTGTCCCCACTGTACAATTGTTACCTGTCACACCACACACACCCCCTCTCTCAGTGACCTGTCCTGCCCCGTCCCTTATGGACATATGTCCAAGCCTGGGGTCGCACTCAATCAACGCCGGTTTCCTGATTTTCCGGGTCAGACAACAATAACATTCCTCTACTCTGGTGGCGTGACGCGTGAGGATTGAGGATCTGGTGGCTAATGCTACTGCCTGATGATCAAAGGTCTAACTCTTAATGTCACGTTATTTGGACACATGTAGACCCGGTGGCAGGATTTGATTGAGCAGCACCCCAGATAAGATGGAGTCCAGGCGGGGGGTGTGTGGGGGTTGTGGCGCGTCATTTCCGTGGTGGAGTTTTGTCGTCTCTCGTTGTGGTCCAGGCTCCACGGTTGATGTGTCTCCGTACGAGTGTATCATGCTTGACTGCATCTCAGTTGTTGAGGCCTCCGGATGGCTGGTGTGTGTGTGGATGAACATGTCTGTATTGAACTCTATTGAGTCCCGTGCGGAGTGAGGGATGCCAGATTATACTGCAGTAATGGAAGAGAGAGAGAGGACTGATTGGACCATGTCTGTTTGGGTCTGACCGTGGAGTTTCACCGTACAACACCAAATAAAATAAACAGTCTTTAAATTAATGAATGTTGTATTGTCTTTTTTGGGGGGAATACTAGTATCAAATTCTCTTCTCATATTCCTCATTGATTATCTAGTCAAGTGGACAGCAGGCCTGTTTCACCTGCCATCGTCCAGGTGTGCTCAGGTACCGTTCATACGGTAACGCTAGCTACATGAATTCTTATTTCCAACGTGTTTGAACTAACATCAGAATTCAGAATTTGTTTTATTGCCATTGTACTGTAGTTTGTAAACATACTTGGAATTTGCTTTCAGGCATGGTGCATGGAGACAACATTGGACAGGGTAAAACTATAAAGATTCAAGAATATAGATTATGTACAGATTGAACCTCAGAGTCTCTCAACCAAAGGAGATATGCAGTATGTGATGCACTAATGTGATATACATAGACTTTGTATATGATTCATACTTGCAGAACCAGCATTTGGATTAACAGTCATAATATCGAAGGCCAGGGATGTTGTTAACCTTGAATTCTAGGACGTTACTCAACATGTTACTGGGCTCACGCAACCGTGGCCACGCCTTTAATACTGTGGTGATTACAGAGGGTCCTGCTACTGTTAAATCCTCTATCAGTGATTTGGCCTTTTCCAACCACTTTTTCTTTACAGCATTGGTACCTGTTACAGCCATTTTCGTTGAATATTTATGGTTTATGTTTTGAGGTATGGCCTTGTATGAGTGATGGTTTTGTGTTATTGTTGTTTGTTTTGTTTCATGTGCCTAATGGCCTTTTGAGTTGGATTCCCGAGGACAGGACAGAGAGGTCAAGGGGTGTGGCTATATAGGACAAGGGGAAGTTGAATTAGGAGGCCAAGGTGAAAGAGAGGAGTGTGGTTCAACACCGTAATTTGACCACACTCTCCGTGTCTGAACATTGGGTTTTGTAAGTTTATTTTTTGGATGAATATGGAATACTATGGACTATTGGAACAACAAATACATTTTCTTTGCAATGACTACAGAGCGAGAGAGGTGCGTTAAGCCAAGCTTCAAACATTTCGCCCAGGCATGGAACAATGGACTAATCGGCACAAACAAAGTCAAATTACGACGTATTGAATGACGACATTTGGATTATTTGGAACTTGGATTATTGGAAAGGAAAAAGAGCTTATGTTTGGAACCATCCGTGAGTATATTACAGCCTATGCCGCTGCGCTCAAATTGTTTGTTTGGACAACAGGGCGCTGGGTTCAACCCTGAAGAACTTTGAAACCCAAATGTTGATCGCGCCCTAAAAGTGCTAAATAAGTAAAGAAACTATGGAGCAACAGGGTGAAACGGGTGAGTTGGTGGTAGAGAGAGAAAAATAACTTAATAAACGAATGGCAACGCGGCGAGGGAAGTTGGGTGTTCTCACTCGTAAATGCAACGAAATAAATGCGCTTATGGAGGCTAATCAGCCCAACACAAATGAACTGGTAAAACAACACGTTGATATTTTTAATGAGTAGCCTACCTAGCTGAGTTTATGGAATTGCAAGTGACTGTCCAGTCCTTATTGCCCGAAGATGAAAAAGAGTTCGACCACAACGACTGGTACGAACCTAAACTGTTGCGTTTCAAGCAGTTCCTACGTTATGTTAAATTTTGGTTTAATGCTGATGAGGTAGAATCTGAACCCGAGAAAGAGGAGAAAGAATTGCAGCACCAAAAGGATGTTGTCACTGAATCTGAAATATGGCCACTTGATAGCGTTTCACAGACTTCAGTAAAGGCCGCGAGTAAATCCTCTAGCAGCGCAGTAAAGCGTCTACTGCGCTCCGAAGCCCGAGTTCAACGCGCCATACTAGAGGCGCAACAAGGAACACTGGATTTAGACATGGAGGAAACGCGAATAAAAGCAAAAAAAAGAAAAACTTAAAATGCAGACTAAGTTAGCTGAGGCTGAAGCTAAAATAAAAGTGCTGTCGGAGTCTTAGTTTTTACGCACGGAAATGGGTAGCCGCGCAAGTTCGTCAACTGAGTATATTGTTCCAACGACAGCAAAAAAGGTTCAAACCAAGGAAATAATTAACCCTGACCAAAATATCTCTAAGACCTCCACATTTCAGGTTGAATCAGAGGTGCAAAGCATAACCCCATTCCAAACCGATAGGCGTGTCCAACGCGCAATGGAAACGGAGACTCCAAGGGTCGATTCTCTTGCTGATGTCATGACAAGGCAAAATGAAATTACAAAACTGCTGGTGAAACAAAGTTTAATGTCTCAACTTCCACAAAGAGAAATCCCCGTCTTTCATGGTGACCCACTGCAGTTCAGATCTTTCATTAAAGCCATTGAACAAACCATTGAAACCAAAACGGAGGATATGCAGCAAAGGCTGTAATACTTGGAACAATACACCTCAGGAGAACCAAGGAAGCTCGTGCGCAGTTGTTTTCACATGCCGCCAGGTGTAGGATACAAGGAAGCCAAGGAACAACTGGAATGGCATTTTGGAAATGAAATGAAAATCACATCTGCTTTTATGGACAAGGCAATGAATTGGCCTGCTATTAAGGCAGAGGATGCATCTGGTTTAAGGTCGTATGCAATCTTTCTGAAAAGCTGCTACAACACAATGCAGGAGATGGACTGTGTAAAAGATCTTGAAGCACCCTCCAATATGAGGATCATTGTGTCAAAGCTACCTTTTAAGTTTCGTGAAAGATGGAGATCAATAGCCTGTGGCATTCATGACAAGCACAATAAGTGAGCCACATTTGAGGATGTACTTGCTTTTATTGACAAACAGTCTCGAATCATGCTGGATTCAATCTTTGGAGAAATCCACTGTTCATTGACCAAAGCCTCAGACTCAAAAGTGCAACACAAAGCATTTTCAAAATCTACCAGCAGGGGGAGCAGTTTTGCTACAGCTGTTTCACTAACGTCAATGGCTGAGCTAGAAAAGGTGCAACCACATCACAACAAACAAGCCTCACCTGCAATCAGTAGTTCAAGTGCCTTCACAAAGCCCTGCTTGTTTTGTAACAGAAACCATCCGATGGAGGTATGTGAAGCATTTCAAACCAAATCAAATAATGAGAAGGTGGAGTTCTTGAAAACTAAAGGAATATGTTTTGGGTGCTTAGAGAAAGGGCACATGAGTAGGAGTTGTCAGAAGCGTATGACTTGTGATGTATGTAAACAAAAACATCCTACAATGTTGCATATAACAAAGGAGAATCAAAGAAAAGCATCTGATGCTCTTGTCTCTATGGCAACTCGTAGTTATACTGGGGCCGGAATCAAAGAGTGCGCGCCGGCAATCGTGCCTGTCAAAGTTAAATTGGAAAAGGGAACGAAGCACATTCAAACATATGCTTTCCTAGACCCAGGGAGCTCAGCAACATTTTGCACTGAGGAGTTGTCCATGCAGCTTCACGCCCCTGGTAAAAAGACAGAGATACTTTTAAAGACAATGGGTCAAGAAAAGGCAATATCCAGTTATAGAATTTCCGGTATGGAAGTAGCTGCATTAGACAGTGACACGTTTCTCAAGCTGCCTGATATTTTTACGCAAAAATCAATCCCAGTAACACATGACAATATTCCAAAAGAAAAGGATTTAAGAAAATTGTCTTACCTTGAGGAGGTTGAGTTGACACCAATTGATGCAAGCATTGGGCTACTAATAGGAGTCAATGCTCCAAGAGCTTTAGAACCCTGGAAAATAATTAACAGTGTAGGTAGTGGACCATATGCTGTCAAAACTCTTCTTGGCTGGGTTATCAATGGCCCACTTGGCATCGAGGAAAGTGGAAATGGCAGTGACTCTACTGTTCAAGTCAACAGAATATCCATTGCCAGCTTGGAAAACCTGTTAATACAACAGTACAATCAAGACTTCACGGAACAGCATTATGGAGAAAGGAATGAATTGTCACAGGATGATCAGCAGTTTTTGAAAATAGTGTCTGAGTCAGCTGAACTTAAAGATGGTCACTATCACTTGAAACTCCCCTTTCGTAACAGCAATGTGACCATGCCCAACAACAAGAACGCAGCACATCAAAGAGCTCAACACCTACTGAGGAGGATGGAAGAAAGATGGATGGATGGATGGATGGATGGAAGAAAGATGGATGGAAGGAAGAAAGAAAGATGGATGGAAGAAAGAAAGAAAGAAGGATGTGTAACCTGGTGTATTGAGTACCACAGGACACAACTAAAAAATATGGGTTCTTTATTCTTGACCACTTGGCAAAGGAACAAAATGGCATTAAATGAGACTGTAGTCTTCCCAAAGTGATAAGGCTAATATACACTCCCAAGATCTAAGCTGACTGTAATAAACAACATTACTAAAGGTAATGTAAAATGCATAAATCACTCTAAGGTAAGATGCATAAACCACTCTAAGGTAATGTAAGATGCATAACTAACTCTAAGGTGCATAAATAACTTTAGGGTCGTTCTTCTATTGACAAAAACAAAAGAAATCAAACCAAAAACACCCACAGTTAATTACGATAGAACATAAAACCTGTGGTAGCCTACATTAACAGCAACTGAAATGTGCAGCCTTTCTCTATACTCACGTACTGTAGGCTATCCTATCTTGGTGCTGCTAGCTAAATTGCACATGATGGCAGGTCCTTGACTCTACTCAGGTAGGCTATTATGCAAACAAAAAGAACAATTACAAATATGTACCCAACATTCACTGATAACAGAAATACAGTACATGAACTTGCATACACCAATATGGACGATGCACTCACAGGGTCCTCACAAACCGCAGCGCACGCAGTCCTCAACTTCCCACACGCAGCCCACTGCATGGATATACAATCTGCAAACATCAGACCCACTCACGTCACCAACCCAAGTGAACATGTCATTCAATACTCCATACAAGTCCACTAGCATACATCTTTAGATCATTTTACAATATACAAAGCTTCACTTTAGAATATTTACCACTTTTATCCAGACTCTACGAAACATGCGGCAATCTCTCCACGAGAGCACATGCGACCTGGTCAAACAGACGACTCTCTTCCAGATAACCTCATGCGCTACTTTTGCTAGTGCATGTCTCACGCTGGGGAGGCCCAGAAAAGCACAGCGCCATCTAGTGGCTTTGGTTCACATCTATTTTCCACTTGGCTACATACTCCCCTGCTAAAAAGTCAACGTCCTCGGTGACTTAACTCATAGTTCTAGCTTCCTTCACTGCTTCTCTGAAGAAAACAGCACCCATACTAGTGAGCAACTGGGACAACACTTCAGGACTGAGTGAAATAGCATTACATGCTGGCTTAGGGACATGGTGCGGGTTTGAGTGCACCCCGGCGTTGGCTCTCAAAGTCCTACGTGGTACAGGAACAGGTGCCTTAACCCTTGAATCCCCGTCAGTAGTAGAAACCATTGTCTCCACCTCTAGTTCACTATCACAATATTCTCCACTCACTGATTCAGGACCGTCTCTAGACCCTCTATCCTCACCAGAGCTCCCATCTCTCTCCCTATTCTCCCCTTGACCCAGGCTTGTACCAGGGACCTCCTCCAGCACTACATACTCAGGATCAGGATCTGTGTAGGCTGGGTCAGACTCAGAAAGAGCATGGACCGGTGTCTCCCTAGGGGCACTAACTCTCTTCCCCCTGGGAGCAGGAACGGGGCCCATACAGGGTCTAAGATTTTCCCTATGGACTCTCTTAACTGGACCACCCTCCACAGGCTCTACAGTATGAGTGGTACCCTGCACCTCCACCACCCTATGAACAGTAGGACCCCAAGCGTCCTGGATCTTATTTCTGCCCTGTGGTCTGTAACGAAGGTACACCAACTGACCCACATCAACTGGAGGACAATGCACTTTGTGTTCATCCCGCTCAACCCTTTCTGCTGCTTTCTGCTCAGTGTACTCTTTTGCTCTAGCATGTGCTTCGCTAAGACGCTCCCGATGCACCACAAGCCAATCGAGTTTCTTGTCTTGCACCTGCTCCTGCCCCAAAAGAGCATCTACAGGGAGGTGTGGATGGACCCCAAAAAGTAGATAGTACGGTGTAAAACCCGTCGTCGCATGAGGTGTCACGTTGTATGCATAGACTAACTCCGCCAAATGTTCCGGCCAACGGCGTTTTTTCTCCGGTGGCAGAATACGCAAGAGATCATGGAGTGTTCTGTTGTATCTTTCACATTGCGCATTCCCCTGGGGATGATGAGGTGTCGTGCGGGTTTTCTTTACACCATACAACTTGCATAACTCTGCAATCACTTCACTCTCAAAATTTCTTCCCTCATCCGAATGTAATCTCTCCGGCACACCGTACTTCATGAACCACTCTCGAAGGAGAACCTTGGCAGTCGTGTCAGCTTTCTGATCGCGAGTAGGGTAAGCTTGAGTGAACTTTGTGAACACATCTGTCACCACTAAAACATTCTCTCTGCCATCTGAGGCGGGCTTTAAGATGGTGAAGTCTACGGCCACTACCTCCAGGGGCCGTGTGGCTAAAAATGACTTCCTAGGAGCATGTATCTTGGGCTGTGGCATTTTGGTAAGGACACATCTTTGACAGTTTTTAACCCACTGTTCTACGTCGTCATACATCCCACCCCAGAAACATCTCTGTTTCAGAAGGTTCTGTGTTCTTTCTATTCCTTGATGTCCCATGCGATCATGCACACTCTCAAGGACTGGTTCCTTCAAACAGGTAGGTAACAGTAATTGGTGACATTCACCCACATGGACATCATCCCTCACACGATAGAGTAAGCCATCTATTTCCTTGATCCGTGACCACTGTCTGAGTATGGACACCACAGGCTTGGCTAACCCTCTTCTCTCCCTACAGGTGGGCTTTTGTTTCCTGTCCCAGAACTGCCTGAACGTACCGAGTATTGGATCTGTGCTCTGGAACTGGCATAACTCTTCCTTAGAATACCCAGGTAAGGTGGGGGTGTTACCCTGCCAGTCACTTCCGTCGACCACCTGCTCTCCCTCTGATGCACGGACCTGCCTCACTCGACAACACCTGGACCCTGCAGTTCCCAACTCTGGGCCCAGAGCTGTTCCTTTCCTGACATTACAAATGGCTATACAATCATCATACTCGAGGTCATCTGGGTATGGCTGGGGCTCCCCTGCTAACGGCTGCCTAGAGAGGGCATCTGCAGCGGTGTTACATCGACCTGGGCGGTATTTGACTTCAAAGTCAAAAACTGCTAACTGAGCTACCCAACGTTGTTCAATGGCTCCTAACCTAGCTGTATTAAGGTGGCACAATGGGTTGTTGTCAGTTATGACTGTGAACTTAGAACCTAGTAGGTAACCCCTGAACTTCTCTGAAATTGCCCACTTAAGAGCAAGCAGTTCAAGCTTCATACTACTATAGTTTCTGTCATTTTTCTCAGCATTACGCAGTCTCCTACTGGCATAAGCTATCACTCTTTTCTTCTCGCCCTGCTGCTGATATAGGACTGAGCCTAGCCCTAAACTACTGGCATCTGTCTCAACAGTGAAGGGAAGAGAGAAGTCAGCGTAGCCCAACAACGGAGCACTGGTGAGTTTCTCTTTCAGGAGCTCGAAGGCTTCCTGACACTCTGGGGTCCATAAACTTCCAAACAGCTGTTTAGACCTAGACAGACTGGTGTTCCTGAGGCATGCATTCACTACATCATGTAAAGGGCTCACCAGCTGAGAGAACCCCTCCATAAACCTCCTATAGTAACTGCAGAAGCCTAAGAAGGACCTCAAATCCTTTACTGTACTGGGGACTTCCCACAGTTTCACTGCAGCTATTTTATCAGGGTCGGTCCCTATACCCTCGGCTGATATCTGATGACCAAGGAAACGTACCTCCGACTGCAAAAAGTGACACTTCTGTACCTTGACCTTAAGTCCAGTCTCCTTCAACCTCTGCAGAACTCTCTCAAGCCTCACTAAGTGATCTTCAAAAGACTGTGAGTACACCAAAATATCATCCAAGTACACAAGCATGGTTTGCAGCACCAAGTCACTCATCGTCACCTGCATCAACCTTGGAATGTGGCTGGTCCGTTGCATACTCCGAAAGGCAACCGAGAGTACTCATACAACCCAAACGGTGTTGTAAAGGCTGTCTTATGTCTATCATCCTCGTGTACTGCCACCTGATGATACCCGCTAGCAAGATCTATAGTGGAGAAGAACTTGGCACCGTGTAGAGCATCGAAACACTCATCGATGCGGGGCAAAGGGTGCGGGGCAAAGGGAAGGCGTCGCGTCGGGTCTTAGAGTTTAGGTTCCTATAGTCCACACACAGTCGTAGACTACCATCGGCTTTCCTAACAAGAACAATCGGTGAAGCATAAGCACTAGTGAGTGAGATCCAGGCCGGGTGCTAGTCCGCGCTAATGCGCATTTATTAACAAAACAAAGGTTAGAACAAAGGCTGGTTTGTAGATAAGGTGGGTCCCTCGGTCTCCCTCAGCCGTGCTGCGTGGGGCCGGGGTACTCCAGGGCTGCTCACTCCTGAAGAAAAACACAAACCAGGGTCAAGAGCGGTACTTGGTTACGCCTGCAGAGGTTGGTCCATCAAATAAGCACCGCTGTCACTTACTGAGCCCTAAGCCTCCTGTTTGCCTCCCTTGCTGGGCTTTTATGCTGTGGGAGCTCGTTAGCCGATCGCCTGCAGCCGGTGTCCCGGCAGTCAGAGGCTGATTGGGCAATCGGCTGCAGCTGGGTGGCGGGGTTGCCATGGGGAGTGAGAAGGGCCAGTAGACACCTCTCACTACCTGGCCGCGCTGTCCATGGTACTGGACCTTAGCTGCCAGGGGGGTGGGGCGCCGGCGGTGCTGTCCATGGTGCTGACCAGGGCTTTGGAGCGCGAAGGCGGCTTCCTGGAGCGCTCCCGTGGCAGCCTCCCGCCGACCCTCGGCGAGGCGGATGCCACATGGCCCCCCCCCTGGATCGACACCGGGGCCGTCCCCGGGATCCTCCTGGGATCCGATGCTCCACCTGGAAATCATACTCCTGCAGACTCAGGAACCAACGGGTTATGCGGTCATTTGTGTCTTTGGCCGTGCTAAGCCACTTAAGGGGCGCATGATCCGTGACAAGCCGGAACCGGCGGCCCAGCAGATAATACCTGAAGTAGCCGAGGGCCCACTTGATGGCCAGCGCCTCCTTCTCTATAGTAGAGTACGCCCTCTCGTGGACAAGCAGCTTCCGGCTGGCTAAGATCACCGGATGTTCCTCCCCCCCCAGATCTTGGGAGAGGACAGCGCCCAAGCCCACGTCCGAGGCATCGGTGTGTACCAGGAAGGGGAGGTTGAAGTCAGGGGTGACCAGGACAGGTTCCCGGCAGAGGGCCTCTCGGAGGGCCTGGAATGCCCGGGCTGCCTCGGGACTCCAGGTTACTTTGTGGGGGAGGTTTTTCCGGGTCAGGTCGTTTAGAGGGGCGGCGAGGGTGGCGAAGCTCTGGACGAATCGTTGGTAGTACCCCACCAGCCCTAAGAACGACTTCACCTGCTTCTTTGTTCTTGGGGTAGGCCAGGAGGCGATGGCGTTGACCTTCTTTTCCTGCGGCCGGACACAGCCCCGGCCAATGTTGAAGCCAAGGTACGAGGCCTCCTCCAGCTCCAGCCGACACTTCCTGGGGTTGGCGGTCAGTCCCGCTCGGCGGAGGGCCCGAAGGACCGCCCGGAGATGGGCGAGGTGGGTCTCCCAAGCCGGGCTGTACACGACAATGTCATCGAGGTATGCCGCCGCATATTCTCGGTGGGGTCTGAGGACTCTGTCCATTAGTCTTTGAAAGGTCGCTGGGGCCCCATGTACTCCAAACGGTAGCACCGTGTACTGAAACTGGCACTCGGGAGTGACGAACGCTGTCTTCTCCTTGGCCTGGGGAGACAGGGGCACCTGCCAATACCCCTTGGTGAGGTCAAGGGTGGAGATGAAGCGGGCGGGGCCGAGGCGTTCAATCAATTCGTCCACGCGGGGCATAGGATAAGCGTCGAAATGAGAGAGTTCATTTAGCTTCCTAAAGTCATTACAGAATCTCCACGTAGCGTCCGGCTTGGGGACTAGCACTATGGGACTGGACCAGGGGCTGTGGGATTCCTCAATCACCCCGAGGTCCAGCATGGCCTGGACCTCCAGGTTCACGGCTTGTCTCCGGGCTTCGGGGATGCGGTAGGGTCGGAGGCGCACGTGCTGCCCAGGAGGTGTGTGGATCTCGTGGTTGATGAGCGTGGTGCGGCCCGGCAGGTCAGAGAAGACGTCCTGGTGTTGCATCACCAGCTCCCGTACGTCTTGCACCTGGTCTGGGCCCAGCTGTTCCCCATGGGGCACTTCTGGCGGTGCAGGTTTGGCCAGGAATGCTGACACCACGTCCCTGGTTGGCTCCTCTGGTTCCTGAAACGATTTCAGCAGATTCACATGGTAGATCTGGGTGGGCTTCCGCCGGCCTGGCTGGCGGACCCGATAGGTGACCTCGCTCGTTTTCTCTACCACCTCATACGGTCCCCTCCACCGGGCCAGGAATTTACACTCCACAGTGGGGACTAGTACCAGTACTTGGTCGCCTACCTGGAACTCCCTTGGCTGGGCTCCGCGGTTATACGTCTGGGCCTGGCTCCGCTGGGCCCGCTCAAGGTGCTCCCGAACTACTGGCCATACCTGTCGGAGCTGCTGTTGCATGGTATCCACGTGCTCTATCACTGACCGGTGTGGGGAAGGTTGTGTCTCCCAGGCCTCTTTTGCAATGTCGAGAAGGCCCCGCGGTCTCCTCCCAAACAGCAGCTCGAAGGGGGAAAAACCTGTCGAGGCTTGGGGAACTTCCCGGACAGCGAACATCACGTATGGTAATAACTGATCCCAATCCCGTGCATCCACTTCTGTTACCTTTTTCAGCATCTGCTTGAGGGTTTTATTGAACCGCTCTACGAGGCCGTCCGTCTGCGGGTGGTATACCGATGTCCTCAGCTGCTTGACCCTCAGGAATTTCAACACCTCCTTTAAGACTGAGGACATAAAACAGGACCCTTGATCGGTCAGGACCTCCCTGGCCACGCCCACCCTGCTAAATAGAAGTACTAGTTCCCTGGCTACCGCCTTGGCCGTGGCTGCCCGGAGGGGCAAAGCCTCGGGGTACCGGGTGGCATAGTCCAGTATCACCAATATATACCGGTGACCTCGCCCGGACTTAGGGAGAGGCCCAACAATGTCCATTCCTATTCGGTCAAAGGGCACCCCTATGATGGGAAGGGGAACAAGGGGATTACGGAAGTGGGGCCGTGGTGCATTCAGCTGGCAAACCTCGCAGCGCCGACAATGGTTGACGACCGCCTGCTTCACCCCGGGCCAATAGAACCGGGTGAGTATCCTCTCCCGGGTCTTGTCCATGCCGAGGTGTGCACCCAAGAGATGGTCATGTGCCATGAACAGAACCTTGGACACAAAGCACTTGGGGACAACGAGTTGTTCGACCATGGTGTTATTGTGGTTGGCGACACGATACAACAACTTGTTCTTGGTGCAAAAATACGGTGCAGTGGGAGGTCTCACCAGGTCTATGGGGTTGCCGTCATGCGCCTTGACGTCCCCCCAGGCGTGGCGCAGGTTCTCGTCCTCCAACTGGGCGGTGGCGAACCGGCCTGGTGGTCGTTCCAGGCCCTCTGGGGGGAAGGGGAAGTCGGAAAGCTCCGAGCTATCGGCCCGTTCGGGGAGGGGGTCAGTGGCGGGGCTCCCAGAGGCGTTCTCTGCTTCCGGCGCCGACCACTTCTCGGGACCATTTGCGGTCACGTGCCCTCCCGAGGAGGGGGAGGTGGTGTCCGGGCTGGTGCCAGCGGTGGGTGGGGTCACTGGGGACGCCAGACACGCTGTCTTCTTCTTGGGGTGACGCCTCGGGGCTCGGCCCCTCCCGGGGCCTGGGAGTAGGCGGGTGAAGATTGGACAGTCTCGGCCCACCAATAAGGGAACAGGGAGGTTAGGTACCACTCCAGCATTCATGGTGAAGGTGCCGCGTGGGGTGCGTACCTCTACCTGGGTTGTTGGATAGGCTCGAGTGACTCCGTGCACACACCCCACCTCGATGTCGGGGCCTGGGGTGCCGGTGGCGAGATCTGACCGGACCAGGGTGACACCGCTGCCAGTGTCCACTAGAGCGAAAGTGTCCACTCCTCCAACACGTACGGGTAGTCGCGGGGCGGCTGCCCCCTGGTGGGCCCAACAGGTGGTGAGCAGGGTGCGGGCTGGGCCTCTGCGGTCCTCACCCCCACTGGCTGACCTCATGGGAACGTCCTGGTGGGGACACTGACGAGCCAGGTGGCCTGCCTCGCCACAGGCGAAACACCTCCACGCCTCAGCAGGATTGGATTCTCTCCTCCTCGAGGGCTGGGCAGCTGGTTGGTTGGGTCGGGGTGCCCGGGTGGGTTCCCGGCCAGCTCCCTCTGGGTTCTCCTCCCGTCGCCTTCTGGAGCTGGAGGCCATGAGTTGCTCCATGACCTGGAAACTCTCCAATACTTCCACCAGCACGTCAATGGAGGTGGGGTTTTGGAGAGCGGTTTGGCGTCGGGCGGCTGGGGGAAGGGCCCGCAGGGCCCGATCCATGACCAGTCGGTCGATAGCCGGAGGTCCTGTCCCACTGGTGAGCCACCTCCGGGTTAGGCGTGCCAATTGGGTCAGCTGACTTCATATGGGCTGCCGTACATCAATCTCCCACTCGTGCCACTGCTGGGCTCTTGCCTGGAGATTCACGCCGAACTGGGAGAGGATGGCTGTTTTAAGGGTGGGATAGTCGGCTGCGTCGTCGCCGGCTAGGTCGTAGCATGCCTGCTGGGCGGCCCCTGTCAGGTATGGGGCCAGGATGCCGCCCCATTCCATCCTTGGCCACCTCTCCCGGTCTGCGGTGCGCTCAAACAGCTCCAAGTAGGCCTCGATGTCGTCATCCTGTCCGAGCCTGGTCAGGAGCTGTGCGGGCGGTGGTCGGGGAACCGGAGGCGGGGTTGGGCTGGTACTTTGGGCCAGAAGACGGTTCAGGCCATCTTGCATCTGGGCCTGGGACTGGATCAAGAGGGCCACCGCGTTCTCGAGGGTACTCATGGCAGCTACAATGAGTAGTCGGTGGTGGCGTCTTCTTACTGTGCTCCTGCAGGTCTCAGGTTGCCCGCATTCTCCACCATTTGTAGCATGCCCTGCAGAGCCGTGAGGGTGGAGCACAGTGAGTGAGATCCAGGCCGGGTGCTAGTCCGCGCTAATGCGCATTTATTAACAAAACAAAGGTTAGAACAAAGGCTGGTTTGTAGATAAGGTGGGTCCCTCGGTCTCCCTCAGCCGTGCTGCGTGGGGCCGGGGTACTCCAGGGCTGCTCACTCCTGAAGAAAAACACAAACCAGGGTCAAGAGCGGTACTTGGTTACGCCTGCAGAGGTTGGTCCATCAAATAAGCACCGCTGTCACTTACTGAGCCCTAAGCCTCCTGTTTGCCTCCCTTGCTGGGCTTTTATGCTGTGGGAGCTCGTTAGCCGATCGCCTGCAGCCGGTGTCCCGGCAGTCAGAGGCTGATTGGGCAATCGGCTGCAGCTGGGTGGCGGGGTTGCCATGGGGAGTGAGAAGGGCCAGTAAACACCTCTCACTACCTGGCCGCGCTGTCCATGGTACTGGACCTTAGCTGCCAGGGGGGTGGGGCGCCGGCGGTGCTGTCCATGGTGCTGACCAGGGCTTTGGAGCGCGAAGGCGGCTTCCTGGAGCGCTCCCGTGGCAGCCTCCCGCCGACCCTCGGCGAGGCGGATGCCACACCATATGTCCTCCTGAGCAAAATTAACTACCTGGACTGGGAACACAGGTCTAGTGCCCTCCACTAAAGTGGACACTACAATAAGATCACCTGGCAAGGGTATCTTAGTTGGCTCCAACAACATACAGGTGCTACTGTCAGATGCTGTTTTGCTTCCTCTTGCATATACTGTGGCAACAGAACAAGCTGGTATGTGTACCATGTCTTTTCCTGCTATTCTGACTGAGGACGTTTTTCCTACTACCTCACAGGTCTGTACTCGCTGGAAGACTTCTCTCCAGTCTGGATCTAGTTGTCCTCCAAGGGTCGTGTCAAACTCTGCCGTAACCAACTGCTTGCATCTCTTTATCACATTCATGCCAATGAGACCTGGCACTAGCTCCTGAAAACTCTTTTCCTGAGGTTGTTTCAACTCTTTGTTCTCCCTCACAGACTCCTCTGGGGCTGGGTCTTTGACAACTAAGAAGCCACACTCAGGTATGTTTAACCCCATGGCCTCCACATCCAGTTCAACATAACCTAAATAGGGAATTGGCAAGGAGTTTGCTGCAGTCAACTTGAGCCACTTGGCTGTGGGGATCACATCCTCCTCCTTCCCTAGCAGGTGTTGTCTAAAAAAGGACTCAGAAATGGTGCTAACCTGGCTCCCTGTATCTAACAGGCACTTAATGGCCACTCCACCAATCTGGACTCCAACTTCCGGACACTCACCCACCGCCCGCTCAAGAAACCGCTCACGATTAAGGGTCTTGGAGCCTTCAGTCTCACCTCGGATGGCCCGGCTCTTGGCCTCCGAGGTTGCTAGTTTCCCTGAGTAGATGCACTTGTGGTAGTAGGCTGACCTTCTGGTTTGGACTGAGTACACTCCCTTGCAATGTGTCCCACCCCTTTACATTTGAAGCAGATAGGTTTCCCATCCTCTGTAAACTCTGGCTTTCGTCTAGGCTTCCCACCCTTGTCTTTGTTGTACCACTCCTTGCGAGCAGAACGCCCTTGCAATGCAATAGTTAGCTCCCCTATGGCCTTGCCCTGCTCTGAAACCACCTTAACTATGTCCTCCAGAGTGGCAGCCCGCCTCTCCCGTGAGCTACCAGAGCACTGAACCTCTCCCTGGCTACTGTCACAAACTACCTGCCTGCTCTTAGCAACCTTGGTATCACAGGGCTTGTCTTCCAGGGCCCAGGCAATGGCCTCCTCACGTACATCCAACAGAGTGAACTCGGGCCTCTTCCTAACCATTTTGCGTAGTTCTCTCCTAAGGGAGGAGTCTCTCACACCCTCAATGAACTGGTCTCTGACTGCCATCTTAGTATTGGATACAGCATCTGATCTCTGTTTCAGGGCTAACCGTAGGACCTGGGAGAGTGCATGTGAGTACTCCTGAAAACTCTCACCCTCCCTTTGCTGGCGACCATAAAAGGCTTGTAACAGCTGAGCTACGCTACGTTTTTCTGCATAAGCCTCACGTAGTAAAATCAACAACTCGTCAGGACCGAAAGGCTCTCCGCCTGTACATAGCCTGATTTCCTCTAACGCAGACCCTCTTAAGAGAGATAGAATAAAATCAACCTGATCCTCAGTACTCTGACCTCTGGCTCTGATTACACGATCCACCTCTTCAATGAACTCATCAACTGAGCGACCATCCTTGCTTGGACCTCCGCTAAACGGCTGGATCTGGCGCTCTCTAGGAACATAAACATATGACCTATTTGACCCTTGAGTTAAAGTTCAATTTTTCCCATGGCCTCTTCATGTTTCGCACTCAGTTCATCCAGCTTTGCCTGCAATTGTTCAATAGGACTCGCCTCTTCTGACGGTGAAATGTCCCTTTGCAGACTTAGCCCAACCCAGTCACTTGAAAGCCTGCAGACTTGAGAAGGGCGATGGCTGCAAAATCTTCTCCTGGGACGATCCTTTTCCCTCGACGTTCTCGGTGCCGTCTGGATCTCAGCAGTCCGGGGAACTGGTTCTCCACAGCAACTCCAGGCAGGCCTCACCGTGATCACCACACCCGGACTGCACGTTACCGCTACAGTTATTTATGCACCTCTCAAATCTGGTCTAGCCTAATCCAGCTAATCTACAAATCTGAAAACTACAAAAAAATAGAGAACCCCACTCCTGGTACCAAAATATGTAACCTGGTGTATTGAGTACCACAGGACACAACTAAAAAATATGGGTTCTTTATTCTTGACCACTTGGCAAAGGAACAAAATGGCATTAAACTGTAGTCTTCCCAAAGTGATAAGGCTAATATACACTCCCAAGATCTAAGCTGACTGTAATAAACAACATTACTAAAGGTAATGTAAAATGCATAAATCACTCTAAGGTAAGATGCATAAACCACTCTAAGGTAATGTAAGATGCATAACTAACTCTAAGGTGCATAAATAACTTTAGGGTCGTTCTTCTATTGACAAAAACAAAAGAAATCAAACCAAAAACACCCACAGTTAATTACGATAGAACATAAAACCTGTGGTAGCCTACATTAACAGCAACTGAAATGTGCAGCCTTTCTCTATACTCATGTACTGTAGGCTATCCTATCTTGGTGCTGCTAGCTAAATTGCACGTGATGGCAGGTCCTTGACTCTACTCAGGTAGGCTATTATGCAAACAAAAAGAACAATTACAAATATGTACCCAACATTCACTGATAACAGAAATACAGTACATGAACTTGCATACACCAATATGGACGATGCACTCACAGGGTCCTCACAAACCGCAGCGCACGCAGTCCTCAACTTCCCACACGCAGCCCACTGCATGGATATACAATCTGCAAACATCAGACCCACTCACGTCACCAACCCAAGTGAACATGTCATTCAATACTCCATACAAGTCCACTTGCATTCATCTTTAGATCATTTTACAATATACAAAGCTTCACTTTAGAATATTTACCACTTTTATCCAGACTCTACGAAACATGCGGCAATCTCTCCACGAGAGCACATGCGACCTGGTCAAACAGACGACTCTCTTCCAGATACCTCATGCGCTACTTTTGCTAGTGCATGTCTCACGCTGGGGAGGCCCAGAAAAGCACAGCACCATCTAGTGGCTTTGGTTCACATCTATTTTCCACTTGGCTACAGATGGATGAAAGAAAGAGAAGGATCGATGGATGGCAGAAAGATGGATGGAAGAAAGAAAGAAGGATGGATGGATGGAAGAAAGAAAGAAAGAAGGATGGATGAAAGAAAAAGAAGGATCGATGGATGGAAGAAAGAAGGATGGAAGAAAGATGGATGAAAGAAAGAAAGAAAGAAAGAAAGAAAGAAAGAAAGAAAGAAAGAAAGAAAGAAAGAAAGAAAGAAAGAAAGAAAGAAAGAAAGAAAGAAAGAAAGAAAGAAAGGAGGATGGATGCAAGAAAGATGGATGGATGGAAGAAAGCAGAAAGAAAGTAAAAAAAGTAAAATAAAAAAAAAAAAAAAACACTTATGGAAGACGACGCTGGAAACAAGTCCAATATATCAGCGATCTGTTTTGGAAGAGATGGGCGAAAGAATACCTCCCTATAATGCAACAGCGTCAGAAATGAAACAAGCCCCGCCGAAGCTTCCCGGTTGGGGACATAGTTAAAGTCCATCATTTCAATAGATAAGGACTATCATTGGCTTTATGCCTGAAGAGCTTTTTGAGTTTTTGATGGACACTTTCTTTTTGGACACACATACAAGCGTACACACACATGCACACACAAACGCATATGCCTACACACAAGGAGAATGGACATTCGAAAAGACATGTAAATGTGAAATGTGATAATTTTGCAATGGCTGATGTATGAAATTGGTAATTATTTGTTTTACAAAAATTAGGGGCCGGAATGTTAGCCATTTTTGTTGAATATTTATGGTTTATGTTTTGAGGTATGGCCTTGGATGAGTGATGGTTTTGTGTTATTGTTGTTTGTTTTGTTTCATGTGCCTAATGGCCTTTTGAGTTGGATTCCCGAGGACAGGACAGAGAGGTCAAGGGGTGTGGCTATATAGGACAAGGGGAAGTTGAATTAGGAGGCCAAGGTGAAAGAGAGGAGTGTGGTTCAACACCGTAATTTGACCACACTCTCCGTGTCTGAACATTGGGTTTTGTAAGTTTATTTTGTGGATGAATATGGAATACTATGGACTATTGGAACAACAAATAAATTTTCTTTGCAATGACTACAGAGCGAGAGAGGTGCGTCATTTAAGCCAAGCTTCAAACATTTCGCCCAGGCATGGAACAATGGACTATGGATAATCGGCACAAACAGTACCTAAAGGTAAAAACAGCACTGAAAGTGTAAGAAACGCTATCTTAACTCTGAAGTGGCTGAGAACTTCAAAATTATAATGAACATGAATAGTACAACTCCAGAAGAATAGGGCCACCGCGATAATGATCTATAACCAAACACCACTTACTTTGAACACCAAAGTAAAGGCACCTCTAGACTCTGTAGCACCTATGAGACTGAACCAGGCCAGGTCCAGCCTGGCTTATGTGCGTGGCTGGCTTGTTTCTGTTCAGGACTGGTAGGACGGACGCTAGTCATGCCACTGAAATAGCTGTGAATTGAAATGACATGAAATAATGTCTGATAAATTAAGATAGGTCTTGTCGCCTGGACACATCAGTTCCAATGCTTCCAATTCTAATCCAGCACAATAAGAGCGGGATAGCCAGTTAGCTCATGAGCTCACAACAACTAGCAGCAGCTTCCATAACATTAATGGCAGCGGTCAGTGGCTAAAGCAGTTACACTGATGATAACATAAAGTCATCCCCAGCGGGAACCCCGGTCTCTTGGGTGGGAGTCCAATGCTCTCACCCAGGGCTGAAAATTAACTTTTTGGCTCACCTGCCAAGGGGACTGGTAGATGAAAAAATCCACCGGCCAAGTATATTTTTTACCGGCCAAAATAATAAATGTCCTTTTTTGTCACATTATACATCTGTTTCAGTACTTTTCATTCAGATAATAGTATTATTTTGAATACATGCTTAAGGAAGAGGCCAAAGTAAAATTTCAAATAAATTAGTTTAATTCGATGCCTAGAAACATTGTAATTCATAGAAATGCAATTATTAATTTCCATTCACTTCCACGGTGTAGAATTGTAGAACCCTACACAAATATGAGATATAAATGATCCAAGCCTTAACCTCATGGTCTTTGTGTTTATGAACAAAATACATATACTGTAACATATTCACAGCCTGTCATCATGTAAAGTTAAACCTGAGCTGGATGACCAGTGAAGTCAGTCAAGGAGGAACCAGTACTGTCTTCAGAGCTTATAAGCTACAGTACATGACAAGCGATCAAAGACATCCTATAACATAGTGTACTTTTGTTAACATTAATAAGGTCGTAGGACTCCAGCAGTAGCATTAACTTCTTTAGTTAAGTATGGCAGCATGAGACAGAGAACAAAGACAAAGGGACTTCTTCATATAGGGTACCTGAACAGGTGAACACATTGGAGCCTAGAGCTCCCCCTAGGTAAATTATATATGCATGACATATTCCTTGGAGAACCCCCTCCATGGTCCTCTGGAAGATGGCTGGGGCAGAAGATACTCCAAAGGGTAGCCTGTTATATGTGAACAGACCACGGTGCGTGTTTACTGTGAGGTACTTCTTAGATGGCTCATCCATTTGAATTTGCTGATACGCATGGCTCATGTCAAGTTTCGTGAACTGTTGACCACCAGCCAATACAGCCATCAAATCCTCCACTTTGGGTAGGGGGTACTGCTCTTAAGGGGAGACCCTGTTCACTGTCAGTTTATAATCTCCACATAGTCTGCAGTTACCATCAGGCTTGATCAAGGGACACTATGGTGAAACAGCAACCTGTGTCGACCTCAAATGTCACATCTTCGCCATTTATCCCCATACACACTCTATACGGTGGCTCCCTGTCCTCCTCACACTGGACAGTATATAATGGAAACCCCTGTTCCTCATCCCTTTCCTCAACTACCTGATGGGAACAATAGTGTGTGTCACGCTCTCGTGTGAAGCGTCTGTCCCTCTCTCGGAGTCGCCTGTCAGGCCTCTTGTCTGCATTTGCACTGCTTTTACTGCGACAGGCTCTTGCTATATGTCCAGTCATTCCACAGGCATGGCATTTTTCCTTTCTGAACCGACAGTCGGTGGGTGAGTGTTTCCCTTTGCAGCGATAACAGTCTTTATTGCCATCACCCTCTCTAGGGCGGGTCTCAGTCCTCTGTCCTGTACGTCCTGGCGCACCACTCTTCACTGCATTGACAGTTCCTCCTTTTAGCTGCAAGTCCTGTACATTTTTAGTGGCAGACTCATTGCCTGAACCAGAGACAGGGCACTATCAAATGTGAGATTAGTCTCCGACAATAATCTTCTCTGGATTCTGTCATCACTGATTCCACATACTAGCCTATCTCGTAACATTTGAGGCAGAGTCTGTCCATAATTACAGTCTTGAGCTAATTTCCTTAACTCTGCAACATATTCAGCTACAGATTCTGTGGGCTTTCTAATGCGTGAATCAAATTTGAATCTTTGGACAATTTCACTTGGTTTGGGGTTAAAGTGGGTTTTTAACAAAGTTACCAGTTCTGCAAAGCTCTTCTCTCCAGGCTTTGTTGGACTCAGGAGGTTCCTCATTAAACTGTAGGTTGGTGCACCCACAACACTGAGCAGTATAGATTTCTTCTTATCTTCATCATCAATGTCATTGGCAATAAAGAAATGCTCAATTATTTCACAGTATTCCTCCCATTCTCGCACTTTGGAGTCAAATGGTGCCAGCGTTCCAATTGCTGCCATGTCTTCTCACCTTCAGGCGCTTCTCCCCCCACACCAAGCCTTGTCCTCACTGGAGCCTACAAACAGTCCAGCAAACAATTCACTTGAGCGCAGTCCCAGCAGATGATCCTCACTCTCAGGCAGGCCGCAGACAACTTCCAAATTATCCCCGTCGCCAATATAACATAGTGTTCTTTTGTTAACATTAATAAGGACGCAGGACTCCAGCAGTAGCATTCACTTCTTTAGTTAAGTATGGCAGCATGAGACAGAGAACAAAGACAAAGGGACTTCTTCATATAGGGTACCTGAACAGGTGAACACATTGGAGCCTAGAGCTCCCCCTAGGTAAATTATATAGTACTAAGCCCAGGATACTACACATCCCTTCTGAGAAACAGTGGCTTGGTATGCTATGGAAGCCCAGAGACAGGATGGTACACATCTACTGTAGGTGTCGACTGTAGTAGCGCACGTCCTCTGAGGTAAATGGGAACGATTTTCTGTGCGCGAGTAGCCTCGCGTCACCAGTCTCTCCAATTGCGCGAGGCTCCGTAACAGTCATGTGACTGAAAGCTTTATTTGGTGCAGCGGGGGAGCAATTTAAGTGCAATACACAACAAACATAATTGAAACAGGATTCAGGAAGCGGAACTACTTACGGTAGCTATTGTTATTGTTTATGTTGCTAGGCTACCTAGTTTGCGGAACTTTACACACGTATGTGCTGCGACTAAATAGTTCTATGCTACATATTTTAAAAAGCCTTTCCAGATGAACTAGAATCTTACTTTATGGCGAATTATATGTCAGAACGCCAACTTACACCTCGGTGAGTTTCTTGTCTTTGAAATTGAGAGTTTAACATGTTTTTTGAATGATCTTTCAAATCCGATCATTTGGTAAAATGATAGCCCTTTAAATAACCAATTTTATGTCGACTACTGTCTCTGCTGTAGCTAATCCAAAAGAGCAGTTCGCAATTCAGTCCGGTCAAACAGATGGGGCATCCCCCCATCAGATTTTTTTTTTTGTGATTTTCACATGTAAATCAAGCATTCTGGTGCCTTATGAGAAAATAATAAAGGCAAAATGCAACATTTCCCTGTATACATTTCCCTATTTACAAAGCTAAATGGGGTGGGAGAACTGAATTTTAACTTGATTTAATTGAAAAAGCAAATTTGCAACTGTTATGTTGAATGTTATTGAACAAGTTTTTTTACTAGAATGACTATGAATAACAAATCTGACAAAACAAGTTTCTGAAGTCAGACTGCACGTAACAATACTCAGTCTTTTTTTTTTAAAACAAGCCTTACTACTAATTAAATGGATGTCTCTTGGAAAACTGTTCCATGCCATCACAGCCTTGTAATTGTGTTTTTCAAAGAGTTTGTTCTAGGTAGTCATCTGCCCTCTGCTGGCCACCCTGGTGGCATGCGTGTGTATTTGAACAATACAGTATTTTATTGTCTTAAACATGAATTCAGGTGTCTGGGTGTGAATGACCTTATGAAAGAAAACAAGCAAATTGGCTGCCAACCTTTTCTCCACACTCAGTCATTTTAGTTTCACATGCATTTCAGCCACATTAGCCCTAGATGATTCTTTACTTGTTGAATGACTTCACCCTCAATGACAAGATTTGACTTAGGATCTTGGGCTAGCTTATGCTTGGAGCAAAATATCATGGTAACCTATTTTGATGTGTTCAGCAGAAGTTTATTTACCTTAATCCTATTGTATATGATGCTAAGCTCCTTAGTCAAAACCTGGTTGAGCTCAAAACATGTGGGAGCGGCATAATGAAGAGTAGAATCCTTCGCGTACATTGTCAGGGTTGCTTTCCTAATAGCAGATGGCAAATCATTTGTGAATATGGAATAAAGGAGCGGGCCAAGACAGCTCCCCTGTGGAACACCGCAGTTTAAATCTACTGTTTGATAGACTGCCATTAAAATAGCATCTCTGTGACCTGGACGACAGGTAGCTCCATTTTCACATACATGAAAATGTAATTCTGTGTACTACCCTGTTCTTAAAAAAATCATCACATACAGTATTTAAGTTATGGTGCTGAGGTGTGGTGAAACACCAACAATTTGTATCTAACATTATTTAATTAAAGAGGGCATATGCCTTTGGCATAGGAGTCTGGTGAGGAGAGGCTTGGGGCAGTCTGGTGATGGAGAGAGCCTGGGACAGGAGGCTGGTGGCTGTAGACTTTGCAGGATTGCCTGTGAATGACAAAGAATGTGAGACAGAATACAGTGTATGGCCTCTGACATTCTCAGAAAGAGGATACTTTAGTCACCCACAAACACAGACTTGGAATGTCTGAGGCAGAGTCTGGTGAGGAGAGGCTTGGGGCAGTCTGGTGATGACAGAGCCTGGGACAGAGGCTGGTGGTTGTAGACTTTGCAGGATTGCCTGTGAATGACAAAATGGCAAAGCAGCACACTGCTCTGTCAAACTAGTGTAGAGTAATGTCAGTCTAGTTTGCTGATAAGTTAGCTAGCATCCAATCATTTAAAAAATTGTTGGTCATTTTAGAAAGCCAACTAGTTGCTATTAATTCTAGTAAATCCTATCATGTTAGGTTATGGAGCTAACTTTATAGTAGATGTAAAACGTTAGCTACTATGTGCTGTAGGGCTGTCCCTAACGACTATTTTTCTAACGATTAATCTAGCGATTATTTTTTCGATTAGTCGATTAATCTAACGACTAATTTAACGATTATTCTAACGATTATTTTTTTACTGTTTGATTAATATATCACTTAATTTTCCCCAAATAAATGTCAAAAACTTCTTATTAACATTTCAGTATTTTATTCAATTATTCTTGTACAAATATATAAATTAGGCTTCTGCACTGCAGGGCAATATTCCACAACAAAAAAAATCCTCTCTGTCTTACAGTCCAACATAAAATATAATATTATAAAATATAAAAGTTAACTTCAAATAAAAGGAAAAGTGCAAGTAATGCAGTAGGCAAGTTCAAGTAATTTTCAGGAGGAATACCAAAATAAATACCAACATAAAATCCTCTAATTAGTGCAATTCGAGTGCAATTCTAACCGGAATACCGTAACTATACTCTCAGTAACAATAACGATCTCAGTAACAATATAACATTCTCCCCCTCTCTCTGCTCTCCCCCTCCCACGCTCTTCTCTCTCCCCCCCCTCCTCTCTCCCCCCGTCCCCTTCTCTCTCTCCTCCTGCCTCCTCTTCTCTCTCCTGCACTCCTCTCTCCCCCTCTCTCCCCTTCTCTCTCTCCTCCTGCCTCCTCTTCTCTCTCCCTCTCCCCTGCGCACCTCTCTCCCACACTCCTCTCTCCCACGCTCCTCTCTCCCCTCTCTCCCTCGTCTCCTCCCCTCTCCCCTTCTCTCTCCTCCTGCCTCCTCTCTCCTGCGCTCCTCTCTCCCCCTCGCTCCCTCTCCCCCTTCTCTCCTGCGCTCCTCTCTCCCCCTCCCCCTCTCGTGCGCTCCCCTCTCTCCCCCTCCCCCCTTCTCTCTCTCGCCCTCCCCCCTTCGCTCTCTCCCCCCCTCTCTCCCTTCTCCCCCCTCCACCTTAGGCATTACTGTGGAGGAATGTGAGCATGTCCACATGCTTAGAGGTCAGGCTTGCTCTTTTTTTTGAAACGATGTTCCCAGCAGCTGAAAAGAGCCTTTCAGACGGAGTGGACGTTGCAGGGACAGACAGGTAGGACTTGGCCAGCATAGCCAGGGAGGGGAACCGTGCTTCGTTTTCCTTCCACCAGTGTAGGGGGCTCTTATCCCTTGAAACGCTTTGTTCTCCAAAATAAACTAACACCTCATTCCTCACAATTTCAGTGTCCTCGCTGTCTCTTTCTTGGGCATTGTCTTCCTCATTGCTGTGCTGCTCCTCTGAGTCTGAGCCTAGCAATGCGTCCAGCACAGACACTGGCCTCTTCTTTGAAGCTTCTGGCTGGGCACTGGCTGAGCCATCCTGCCCCACACTTGCCTGTTGAAGCTGTTCCTTCTCTCTTATTTTGGCTTGAAGTGCAAGAGTCTGAAGTTTGACTTGCACTTTTAGGATATCATCTGACGACAGGAACTTTAGCTTGCGGAACCTGGGGTCAAGGGCAGCAGCGATGACACACACATTTTGACCATCTTCTCTGAATGTGGCCTCGTCCTTCCACCTTGAAGCTATCTCCTTTGCTGCAGCTGTTTGGAAAGAGTTGATGGGAGCAGACTCGAAGGATGTTTTTTGTGTGGACTTCAGGAGGCCCTTTACCAGTGGAGGTAGAGCAGAGACTGTGACATAAGCCTCTCCACTCAGGAAGACAGTGGCTTGCTCAAAGGGCTTGAGAACTTGCTCCAGTTCCTCCAGTAGGGTCCACTGGTCACTTTTCAGGTCCAGGTAGTGCTTTCCTCGCTGTGTGACCTCTGGGTCTGAAAGGGTTGCGGTCACCGGCCACCACTGCTCCAAGAGGCGACTCACCATGTAGTAAGAACTGTTCCATCTTACAGACACATCCTGGATCAACTTATGTTCAGCTGTGCCCCATTGCTTTTGCTTGTTTTTGAGCTTGCTGCTGGCGAGCTCACTCCGCTTGAAGTGTTCTACCAGGCATCTTGCAGCCCCCAGTGCCTTGCTTATCTGGGGGTCCTTCTTCAGGGCGTGGTTGACCACCAGCTGGATTGTATGGCCAGCACATCGATGTGAAGCAACTCCATGCCTCTCTTCCAGGATCCTGAGAGCTGCCACCACATTGGCAGCATTATCATGTACAACAGCCAGGACATCATCACTGAGAGAGTAACCAAACCTCTCTGCTGCCTCTTCCACCCAGCCAGCAATGTTTTCCGCTGTGTGGCGCTCCTCAAGCGGCATCGTGGTCAGACTGTATGAAGTCAGCTCCCAGTCTTCAGAGATAAAGTGGCAGGTGACTCCTAAGTACGCCTCGGTGGCAATACTTGTCCAAGCATCTGTGGTGAGTGTGATTTTTTAATTTTTATTTCAGATTTCACTCTCTCTAGAGTAGCCTCGTATTTCTTCTCCATCAAATTTGTGAAGTGGTGCCTGGAGGGAAGTGTATACCCTGGGTGAAATGTGTTGATCATCTCACGGAAGCCTTGACCCTCCACAATAGCAACAGGTCTCATGTCCTTGACGATCATCTGTAAGATGCAGTTAGAAAGCTGAGCAGCCATCTGGGGTGTGCATGGAGTTGTGTTCTTTTTGTGGAAAAAGTCCTCCACACTGCTTTGCCTCCTGAAAATATTAAGCACATTAGTTAATTAAATAGCTAATGCTAATAGTGGCATATTTAAAAATGAGACTAGTTTTAATGTTTTATCAGGCGAGAAAGTAACCATGTAGATTCCCAATATGTGGTCAGTTTATCCAAATAACCTCTGTTTTCGGAGATTTTAGCACACCGTTCTTCAAAAGCTCCGGTAGCTTCCCTGTTGCCTAGCAACATGTGCTTGTAAACAAAACGCTCTGCGCCCTACCTCGCGCAAAGCACACATCTCTTATCATGTGAGGAACCCCTTAATTTCCACCTCACTGCTATGTTTAGCCAACTTGAATGCCAACATGGCCATTTAGAAGTCTGTCCATCACCACAACACATAGCTAGCTAGTAGCTACATGGCTAGCTAACGTTACTCTCGCTGCTATGTTATGATTAGCTAAATTGATGCTAACGTAGCCATTTAGGTGCGAGCACCACAATGACAACAGGCTACCGTAGCTAGCCAGCTACATAGCTAACGTTACTAACACCAGAAGACATACAAACTGTGGTGAGCTACATTGCTTGTGTAACATTAGCTAGTAGCTATCCATTTTTCACTCATACACGGCCGGAAAATTGAACAGAAATACAACGGTGACTTACGGTGCTATCTTGCGGCTGTCTTCACAAAGAGTTCCGGGATGCTTTCGCTTCAAGTGCTCGTTCATTGCAGATGTACTGCTGTGATAAGCCATTTCAATTTTGCACAGTTTACAGAGCACAACATTGTTCGGTTTTTGTCTAAAGTACTCCCACACTTTGGACGATCGTGGGCGAGGTTTTTTAGCTGCCGGCTCTACTCCGGGGACCTCCATGTTTCCACTGGTCGCAGCCATGTTGTTTATTTGCGACGCATCGACGCACATTACGCAAGTCGACGTATTGACGTAGTCGATTACGTCGACTACGTCGACGCGTCGTCCCAGCCCTAATGTGCTGCACTAGCTAGCTAACATAGCTAGCTAGCTAGCTAACTCCTACTAACTAGCACTGTCTAACTAACATTAGCTAGCAAACGTCACCTGCTTGCTAGCCATCTATTTATTAAGGATGGAGATCATAGCTAACAAAAAACCTTCCAATCTTTATGGCAATTACAACTAATCGTATACTAGCTAATGTGTTTCACTAACGTTAGCTAGCATAGCTAATGTTACTAGCTCACACTTGTTAACTAACGTGAGCAAGCATCACCTGCTCATCCATTTATCTGACATGGAGATCATAATAAAGAACCTTACATTTTTATGACAATAAGCTTCACTAATCTAAGAAAATGTAGCTAACTAACACAAGTACTATTTCATCATCATTGCTAAATAGTGAGACGGCATCAAGCAGCCTCAACTTACTGTGTTTGAGGGCGCAATGAGACAGAACGCAATCCAGCTTGGGGAAATATTATTTCTTGAACGCTAATTGGCTAGGGGCGATAATATCTTCAGCCCCATGAGATATTTTTGATTGGCTAAGGGTTACTATGCCGTTGTTATGTTCTCGCTTTGTTGAATGCACTGGAAAGTGCTGAAAATCTATCGCACCTGGGCTAAGGTCTTATTCACAGAAGAGAGATATAAACAAACGTAATAGTTTATATTTTATATATTACACGGTATTGCACTTTTTAAACCACCAGACCATAACTTTGATGACCACAACTTTTTTTAAACGAGTAATTATTATGTACAGTAGGACACAACTCATCCGAACTTCAGAGATCCGAACCTCCCGGTCTACCAGACAGGCTTAAATAACTTTTTTTTTTCTTTAAAAAAATAAATAAATCTATATCTGGTTACTGGTGGGATTTTCATTACAGTACTGTAGGCCTACTTGCATTTAAATCTGTCATAATAAACACGTACTGTATCCTACTGTGAATAAAAACAGAACTGTATGTAGACCTACATGTTGCCTGTAGGCTGTAGCCTACTGTCACGTTTAATTTCTTTGTTACTTTAATGTCGAGCGCAAAACGCAAACGAGTCTGCTGCGCGAGCTGCATTCCTTGGTAGCCAGAAAGCGTCAGCAACCTGAAGCAGAGGAATATCGAGTCATTTTTCGTTCCCAGTTAATGGACTTCAGGAACACAGACGTGTTGTAAGCATGTAGATTAGCCTACTAGGCCTACTGTATTTGTTAAATAATAGCCTACAGCCTAGGCCACGTTAGCCTACATCTGTTGTTTAGGCTGCAATAGCCTAAGACACGACAACTTGTCTGTCATTTCATTTATTTATTTATTATCATTTGCTCTAATTGTTCTAATGTTGGGTTGTTTTTAGGCTATACCATTTTGTTCTGCGAATACAGTAGCCTATCGATGCAGCATAGTTCTCATTTGAGAATAAAGTACTGTATTTGATCAAAGCATGTACTCAAGTGGAAATTCGTTTATTTTATTCTAGGCTACTGTAGGCCTATTATAGGCTAGGCTGTATGAGTTTAGTTGGCTATTTGATTGCAATTTTGATGCATTTTCACAAGTAATTAAGGGTATTCATCAGTCTGAGTCTATATGAAACAAGTATACCACTTATTGAATTTTGTGCATTTTAACATATGTTTCAGTCATCCGGGCATTTCAGAGATACGAACGACCTTCGGTCCCGTTGGGTTCGGATCAAGGTTATTATAGTTAACGAAAACTAACTAAAAAACGAAAAACTAGGTGTGAAAAAACATTTTAGTTAACTGAAATAAAAAGAGTTTACAAAAAAACGATAACTAACTAAAACTGTATTGTGTGTTTACAAAACTAACTAAAATAAACTAAAATTATTGAGAAAATGTCCTTAGTTTTAGTCTTTTTCATTTCATACATAAGCCTAGTATTTTGGCTGGATATAAAATCTATCCTCCATTTTTTTTTGCTGTGCCCCTGCGCAGAAGTAACCTGACGTGCGCCAGATGGTTTGTTTCACACGGAGTGAAACAACGTGAGCTCACGAGATCAGGATAGTCTGACAAGGCTAGCACAGAAGAATAAAAAACTAAAACTAATACTGAAACTAATAAAAACTAAACTAAAACTAAGCATTTTCAAAAAATAACTTAACTAAACTAGCAAACCTGCTTTAAAACTAATCAAAACTAAACTGAAATTGAAAACAAAAAGTAAAAACGATATAAAAATAAAAACTATTGAAAAAAGCAAAACTATTCTAACCTTGGTTCGGATCAGTGGGGTCCTACTGTATATATATTTAAAAAATCTTTCACTTTTCACCACCGCGGGGCGGCGCCACTGAGGTCCATCATAATATTCTTAAAAGATCTTTCTCCCTTTAATAAAACAAGAAATACTAGTGAAAATAACTTCTCAAAATTCATGTCTTAACAATTCTAGGATGCTCTTTTAAATGATTTACAGCCTTATAAATCACACCCTCAAAACACCTGACAATGTTTCCTTCCTCCAAATGTGAGGAATCTGCAGCAGGAATCTAAATGTAACTCTTCAGGGCCAATCTCCAACCTCCCTTTTTAAGTAAAATTCTGGAAAGAATTGTGTTGATACTTTCCAATCTGGCTTTCATTCCCATCAGAGCATAGAGACAGCATGTCACCTATGCATCATCATCATCATCATCTTCATCCGCTTATCCAGGGTCGGGTCGCGGAGGCAGCAGCTCCAGCAGGGGGCCCCAGACATCCCTTTCCCTAGCAGCATCAACCAGCTCTGCCTGGGGAATCTTTAGCCGCTCACAGGCCAGTGCGGAGATGTAGTCCCGCCACCTAGTCCTGGGTCTACCCCGCGGCCTCCTCCCAGCCGGACACGCCTGGAACACCTCCCTAGGGAGGCGCCCAGGAGGCATCCTCACTAGATGCCCGAACCACCTCAACTGGCTCCTTTCGACGCAAAGGAGCAGCGGCTCTACTCCGAGTCTCTCCCGGATGACTGAACTTCTCACCCGATCTCTCAGGGAGACCCCAGCCACCCTCCGGAGAAAACTCATTTCGGCCGCTTGTATCCGTGATCTCGTTCTTTCGGTCATGACCCATCCTTCATGACCATAGGTGAGGGTGGGGACGAAGATAGACCGGTAGATCGAGAGCTTTGCCTTTTGGCTCAGCTCTCTTTTCGTCACAACAGTGCGGTAAAGCGACTGCAGAACCGCACCAGCTGCTCCGATTCTCCGGCCAAACTCCCTCTCCATGGTTCCCTCACTCGTGAACAAGACCCCAAGATACTTGAACTCCTTCACTTGGGGTAAGGACTCATTTCCTACTCGGAGCGGACAGGCCACCGGTTTCCTGCTGAGAACCATGGCCTCAGATTTAGAAGTGCTTATTCTCATCCCAGCCGCTTCACACTCAGTTGCGAACCTATCCAGAGAGTGCTGGAGGTCGCAGGCAGCTGATGCCATCAGGACCACATCATCTGCAAAAAGCAGTGACGTGATCCCCAGCTCACCGAACTGCAAACCCACCTCCCCCCGGCTACGCCTCGATATCCTGTCCATGAAAATCACAAACAGGATTGGTGACAAAGCGCAGCCCTGGCGGAGGCCAACACCCACCGGAAAGGAAGACGACTTACTGCCGAGGAACACATGTAGACAGGTTGGGCAAACTCCCAAGCCCCCTCCAAGATCCTTGCGAGAGTGAAGAGCTGGTCGGTAGTTCCACGACCAGGACGAAATCCGCATTGTTCCTCTTCGATCTGAGGTTCGACTATCGGCCGGACCCTCCTTTCCAGCACCTTGGAGTAAACTTTCCCTGGGAGGCTGAGTAATGTGATGCCTCTATAATTCGCACACACCCTCTGGTCCCCTTTTTTGAATATTGGGACCACCACCCCAGTCTGCCACTCCTTCGGCACTGACCCAGACTTCCACGCAATGTTACAGAGGCGTGTCAACCAAGACAGCCCCTCTACACCCAGCGCCTTCAGCATTTCTGGACGGATCTCATCAGTCCCTGGGGCTCTGCCACTGTGGAGTTGTTTGACTACCTCAGTGACCTCCTCCAAGGACATTGACGACCCCCCATCATCTTCCGGCTCTGCCTCGATCGTAGAGGGTGGATTAGTCGGGTTCAGGAGTTCCTCAAAGTGCTCCTTCCAACGCTCAACAACCTCCTCAGTTGAGGTCAGCAGTGTCCCCTCCTTGCTGTATACAGCTTGGATGGTCCCCCGCTTTCCCTTCCTGAGGTGTCTGATGGTCTTCCAGAAACACTTTGGTGCCGACCGAAAGTCCTTCTCCATGGTTTCTCCGAACTCCTCCCACACCCGCTGCTTTGCCTTGGTCACGGCCGAAGCCGCAGCCCTCCGGGCCAGTCGATACCCTGCAACTGTTTCTGGGGTCTCCCGGGCTAACATAACCCGGAAGGCCTCCTTCTTCAGTCGGACGGCTTCCCTCACCACCGCTGTCCACCACGGTGTCCGAGGGTTACCGCCCCTTGAGGTACCTATGGCCCTCAGGCCACAGCTCCCAGCCGCAGCCTCAGCAATGGAGGCTTTGAACACCGACCACTCATGCTCGATGTCCCCAACCTCCACAGGGATGCCTGAGAAGCTCCGCCGGAGGTGGCAATTGAAATCTCTCCGGACAGGCTCTTCCTCCAGACGTTCCCAGTTCACCCTCACTACACGCTTGGGTTTTCCAGGTCTGTCCAGAAGTTTCCCCCGCCATCGAAACCAGCTCACCACCAGATGGTGATCAGTGGACAGCTCTGCCCCTCTCTTTACCCGAGTGTCCAAAACGCATGGCCTCAGATCAGATGATACGATAACGAAATCGATCATCGACCTTCGGCCTAAGGTGTTCTGATGCCAGGTGTACTTGTGGGCATCCTTGTGTTCGAACATGGTGTTTGTTATGGACAAACCGTGACTAGCACAGAAGTCCAACAACAAAACACCACTCGGGTTCAGATCGTGGTGGCCATGCCTCCCAATCACGCCCCTCCAAGTTTCTCCATCATTGCCTACGTGTGCATTGAAGTCCCCCAGTAGGACACTGGAGTCCCCTGCAGGAGCCCCCAAAAGGACTCCACTCAGGGTTTGCAGGAAGGCTGAGTACTCTGAACTGCTGTTCGGTGCATAAGCACAAACCACAGTCAGAGTCCCCCCCCCCACAGTCCTAAGGCGCAGGGAGGCGACCCTCTCGTCCACTGGGGTGAACTCCAGCACAGAGGCGCTCAGCTGGGGGCTAGCTAGTATAGCCACACCTGCCTTACGCCTCATACCGTGAGCAACTCCGGAGAAGAACAGGGTCCAACCCCTATCCAGGAGTTTGGTTCCGGCGCCGGTGCTGTGCGTGGAGGTTAGCCCCACCAGGTGTAATTGGTATCGCTCCACCTCCCTCACAAGCTCCGGCTCCTTCCCCCCCAGCGAGGTCACGTTCCATGTCCCCAGAGCCAGCCTTTGCCGCCCGGGTCCGGTCCGTCGGTGTCCCCCGCCTTCACCGCCACCTAGTTGGCAGCGCACCCGACCCCGACAATTCCTCCCGCGGGTGGTGGGTCCACGGGACGATGGAGGAGGAGATGGTGCTTCCACGTTGCTTATTCGGGCTGGGCCCGGCCGGGCTCCGTGGTAAGTCACCTATGCCATTACTGAAATTCATTTTTCATTGTCACAAGATTATCCATGATTATACTGAAAGAAATGTAACTACTACCCAGAAAAAACATGCCAGGTCCAGCCTGGCTTATGTGCGAGGCTGGCTTGTTTCTGTTCATGACTGGTAGGACGGAAGCTAGTAATGCCACTGAAATAGCTGTGAATTGAAATGACGTGAAATAATGTCTGATAAATTAAGATAGGTCTTGTCGCCTGGACACATCAGTTCCAATGCTTCCAATGCTAATCCAGCACAATGAGAGCGGGATAGCCAGTTAGCTCATGAGCTCACAACAACTAGCAGCAGCTTCCATAACATTATTGGTAGCGGTCAGTGGCTAAAGCAGTTACACTGATGATTCCTGGTTCAACTTCTGTTTCTGGACAAAGATTATGGATAAAAAGATTGGAGTGAAAGGATGAATGTGTGGAGGTTTGGGGTAGAGTCCCATGAAGTCATCCCCACCAGGGCCTTGAACCCCCGTCTCCCGGGGGGAGTCCTATGCTCTCACCACTACTCTACTTGTGCGTGAGATTGGGTGGTTGGTTTTGGTGTCCTTCTTCCAGTCCCTAGTGTGGGTTGGGGTTAGAATAAGGGTTGGGGTTGGGACAGGATCTGACCTATAAGGCAAGGGGTAAAGGTTGGAGTGAAAGGATGAACATGTGGAGTCCCATAAAGTCATCCCCACTGGGGCCTTGAACCCCTGTCTCCCGGGTGGGAGTCCTATGCTTTCACCGCTACTCTACTTGTGCAGTGGAGATCGGCATGTTGATTTTGGTGTCCTTTATGTTGGTGTGGTGGGACTACTGCCTCTTGTGGTGCTAAAAGAGAAATGCAGGTCAACATTGACCGGAGGGAGGGAGGGAGGGAGGGATGGAGGGAGGGAGTGATAACCGGACAAACGCTATTCTAGGTGCGCTGGCTTGCAGCCATGAACAAAAAAACACTGCCTCTTGTCTAGGTGCGCTGGCTTACAGCCATGCACAAAAAAACACTGCCTCTTGTGGTAGCAAAATAGAACTGCAGGTCAACAACCTGACGGAGGAAGGGAGGGAGGGAGTGACAACCGTACATCTGCTATCTTTGGTGCGTCGCCACGCACAAAAATGACTATTTTACTTTTAATACTTTTTTGATGTCACAGGTACTTTTTTTTTTTTTTTTTTTACAAAACATCCTGCTTTACACTGAATAAAAAGCAAAGATCTACAGTATGAAAGTATCTTTCACTTCATCCTTTGAGATTAGTTTTGTCTCTGAGTCAACAAAACAAGATTATTGTATTTCAATATAAAATCCTGGTGTTAGGCCTACTGTATGACAATATGTTGTTACCCTCAATGACACATACTGTATATACAAAATACCTTAAAATGCCATCGTAGTTTAAAATGATAATATTGAGTACTCATAAAACAAAGTAAATATGAATTGCATGTTTAAATGTTGTAAACTAGTGAATACATGGGATAGCTAATAAGCTACTGCAATGCAGCATTAAGGTGACATTGTGGCATAACAATGCATACAAGATGAAACGGTTATTGTGCTGAAAAAATGCCATAAAATAATGTCAAACGATAACATTGAGTATTCATAAAACAAAGTAAATATGTTGTTGAATAGCATTGTGAAAACATGGGATAACTAAGCTGTCATTCAGCATAACGGGTGTTATTTACTCAGAATTAATGCTGACTCCAAAGAGCTTTCTGTTCTCGTCCTCCCGGACCTGAGTGCAGCCTTTGATACTAAAGATCATGCAATCCTCATCAAAAGACTGGAGAAGTGGGTTGGCCTCTCCGGTCCAGTCCTTAATTGGCTTAGGACCTATCTAACCGGTCGTGATTTCTTCGTTGCCCTCGGGGACCATAGTTCAGGAAAGATCCCTATGACCTGTGGGGTGCCCCAAGGATAGATCCTAGGACCTCTACTCTTCAGCCTGTACATGCTGCCCCTTGGCAGTGTCATCAGGAGGCACAACATTAGCTACCATAGCTATGCAGATGATACCCAACTCTATATTTCTGTAACACCCAGTGACTACTGCTTGATTGACTGCCTTGTCAAGTGTATTACGGATATAAATGTATGGATGTCACATAATTTCCTCCAACTAAACCAAGACAAAACAGAAGTACTGATCATTGGAGAAAAAGCTGAAAGAGAGAAACTATCTGCACACTTAAAAACTCTGAAAATCGACACCAAATGCCAAGCTAAAAATCTAGGTATCATACTTGACTCAGATCGTAATTTCGAAAACCACATCAAGAATATTACAAAGACATCTTTTTACCACTTAAGGAACATTGCCAAGGTGCAACCCTTTCTCTCTCAGGCTGACACCGAAAGACTAATGCATGCTTTCATCACAAGCAGGCTGGATTACTGCAATGCTCTACTATCAGGCCTACCAAAGGAAGCAATCTCTAAGGTACAAATGATACAGAATTCTGCAGCACGAGTCCTCACCAAGACTAGACGAAGGGCACACATCACACCAGCCTTAAAATCACTACACTGGTTACCTGTCAACTCTAGAATATACTTTAAAATACTATTGCTAGTCTATAAATCTCTCCACAGTCACGCACCAGAATACATTTCAGACATGCTTGTCAGGTACATGCCCAACAGACCACTCAGATCCTCAGGTACTGAACTCTTAACAGTTCCAAAAGCCAGGTCCAAGAAACACGGAGAGGCAGCTTTTAGTTTCTATGCCCCCAACCTCTGGAACACGCTGCCGGAGTGCCTAAGAAGGGCTGAAACAACGGAGGTCTTCAAGCGAGATCTCAAGACGTACCTTTTCGGCCTAGCCTACAATCACTAGCTAGGACCTTGAGACACAGAAAGGCAGCCTCAAACCTACCTGTGAATCCTCTGTATACATTGGTGTATATCCTGCTATGCACTCTATGTATATCAAGTTGTGTACAGAAGCTGGTTGCCCTGAAACAGGCTTGTTCTGCTCTGATATCTGTTTTGCTTAAATGGCTCAGCGTGCTACTAACCGTTTTCTGCCTCCCCTAGTGCCTCTCTCCCTCCCTCCTACCTTCTAACCAGGTCCAGTGGATGCCCCACTGTCGCCCGCAGACCACCCTGAGTCCGATAGATACCCCCGTGTCAGCTGTCGATGTTGTAGTACTTAGTTAACACACACACACACACCAGTCCACATCCGGCTTAGGCCTGGACCTGGGCCCAGTTCCCCTTCCCCTCACCCTAACCCGGGTCCGTATCCTTTTCCTACCCCTGACCCCTGCGTCTACCTGGACCCAGGCACACTTACACTCACGCTCACACACACACAGACATACACCAGTCCTGGGCTCGGATCCCCTCACCCTAACCCGGGTCCGTATCCTTTTCCTACCCCCCCCTACCCCTGACCCCTGCCTCTACCTGGACCCAGGCACACTCACACTCACGCTCACACACACACAGACATACACCAGTCCTGGGCTCAGATCCCCTCCACCTCACCCTAACCCGGGTCCGTATCCTTTTCCTACCCCCACCCTACCCCTGACCCCTGCTTCTATCTGGGCCCAGGCACGCACACACACAGAGACACACACCAGTGTTTGCCATACCTCTCCCATGATGCTCTTAGCCTTTCCCGCTCTGAAAATTTAATTTGATGTAATTTATTGCTCTATATATGGCTCTGTGTGCTACTAACCCTGTTCTGCCTCCCCTCTCCCTAGTGCCTCTCTCTCTCCCTCCTATCTTCTAACCAGGTCCAGTGGATGCCCCACTGTCACCAGCAGACCACCCTGAGTCCGATAGATACCCCTGTGTCTGCTGTGGATGTCGTAGCAATTAGTTAACACACACACACGTACACACAGACATACACCAGTCCACTTCCGGCTTTAGGCCTGGGCCCAGTACCCCCTTCCCCTCACCCTAACCCGGGTCCGTATCCTCTTCCTACCCCCACCCTACCCCTGACCCCTGCCTCTACCTGGACCCAGGCACACTCACACACACACAGACATACACCAGTCCTGGGCTCAGATCCCCTTCCCCTCACCCTAACCCAGGTCCGTATCCTTTTCCTACCCCCACCCTACCCCTGACCCCTGCCTCTATCTGGGCCCAGGCACATTCATGCACACACAGACATACACCAGTGTTTGCCATGTCTCTCCTATGACGTTATTAGCCTCTCTTACTCTGAAAATGTAATTTAATGTTATTTATTGCTTTATAAATGTTCTTAGCCGGTAGACAAACATACTCCAGGAGCTTGCTCGATCGCCTTGTTGAGAGGGGTCAGGGAAGAATTTTTTACAGCTCACTTATCTGGCCCCCGGGTGATTACTGTTTTTTTGCTTCCCTCTGGAATATGTAGGGGTGGGACGTCTGCCCACCTCCCTTGTTCTCTGTAAAGCACATTGTGTTGCCTCTGGGTATGAAATGCGCTATACAAATAAAGCTTTGATTGATTGATTTATTGATTGATTTACAGTAGCATAAAGGGTGGTATAACAATGAATATATTACAGAGGATATGGCGAGATCAACCCATGTACAGTACAGCTCAAACTGTATAAGTATCCCACATTTCATCAAGTTTTTTTTCTCCCCACATATCACCTGGACTACAGTAGTACACTATATAGACAGTAATACAGTACATATCACCCGGACTAGTACCCTATATAGACACTAGCACATATCATCTGGACAAGTACACTATATACTAATACCTCCCTTAATTTAATACTCCCTTAATTTAATAAACAACACAAATATTTCTGGGGCAAAAAAACAGGTAAGAGTTGAGTAATTTAATATTAGTATGTTAAATTGATGGCCTCGGGATGCTAATCTAATTTTTGACCCACAATAGTCTGTAGTAATAGTCCTATAATGTGCTATGTTTGGCAGGGATGTGTTTTATAATGTGACAGTCAACATAACTTCCAGGTATAGACCCATTTAGGCAGGTAAGTATAGGCCTCTAGTTCATTCAACATTTTCCAGTAGCATGCTGTTAAATGTTTAGTGTGTTGTATGTTTAATGTGTCGTATAAAATGTGTTATTATGACTTACAGTCTACATAGCTTTCAGGTAAGTATATAGAGCTATTCACTCAGGTACATGTACGTAGGCCTCAAATTCAATGTCCAGTAGCTTGCTGTTAAAGGTTAAGTGTATTTTGTTTTAGGTGTTCTATAATGTGTTGTTATTGTTGAATATTGGTGATTTTCAGAGAAATGCCTTTCAATATGATCCTGTTAGCTATTTCCTAATTATGATGATTGACCTCTGAGTATGGCTGTCGTTTTGAGTTTTCGGTAAGAAGTGCCCCTCTTCCATAGACTTATGAGATAAAGACATCTTATGATTGGTACACTCTGGGCCAAACACCACTGTTGTGGTTAGAGATAGAGACCTGGGCGCCGAGGCAAGGCCACAGCAGAGACCAGAGAAACAGTCTTATCGGAGAAGAGACGAGGGAGGGGGGACACTCAAACCACATAAGAACGTTGCAACGAGACCAATGCTTTGATTTGGGTTCAGACAGCATACAGAGAGGTCAACTGTATATTAGGCATGCCATTGTCTTTTGTATGTAAAACCTTCTGGAATAAATCGCTTTTGCTGAGGCTCAAATCCCGTGTTGGAGAGATTCATTTGAACACCTGAGAAAGGAGTCACTGGACTGTGTGGTATATTAGAGATTGGGGGTCCGTCTTTTATCGGAAACAAGAAAACACAACGCAGAGCTAATCAAGGACAATAATAAGAGACGAAGAGATTCATCAATTGGTGCGGCGTGACCCGGATCGGACATCCAGAACCTGGACGAGCCCAAAAGACCGGTCGAGCAGAAACAGCCGCAGCTGTGAAAGCAGGGGACGCCTTGACCAGCAGCTGTGACCTGATCCGCCTCAGAGACCAAAAAACTACAACCGGTGAGTGGGTTGGATGTCCCGATCCTAAAAGAACCAATCAGTAAAGCTAAGAATGCCACACATAATCTCTCAACACGTAAAACAAAACCAGTGCTGGATGTAAATGTATGTCTATATGTAGCTACATGTCTGATGTTTGGAATGCTAGATACCTGTGTATGTCTATATGTAGCTACATGTCTGATGTTTGTACATCCTAGAGTACCTGCCACGGTGCTTGCATGTGTTTTGTAATGTGAAGTAGACCACTTCCCTATGTGTATGTGACCTTTAAGGACAGCCTGTGGCAGACAGGGAATTGCCTTAAAGTAGACCAGCAGGATATTTGTACATCCTGGGGTGCCTATCGCATGAAATACTGTGTACAGGTGTATGAGGCCCTTAAGATTTTCTTAAGGAAGACCAGCAGGATATTTGTACATCCTGGGGTGCCTATCGCATGAAATACTGTGTACAGGTGTATGAGGCCCTTAAGATTTTCTTAAGGAAGACCAGCAGGATATTTGTACATCCTGGGGTGCCTATCGCATGAAATACTGTGTACAGGTGTATGAGGCCCTTAAGATATTCTTAAGGAAGACCAGCAGGATATTTGTACATCCTGGGGTGCCTATCGCATGAAATACTGTGTACAGGTGTATGAGGCCCTTAAGATTTTCTTAAGGAAGACCAGCAGGATATTTGTACATCCTGGGGTGCCTATCGCATGAAATACTGTGTACAGGTGTATGAGGCCCTTAAGATTTTCTTAAGGAAGACCAGCAGGGTTATCACCCTGGGGTTGCCCGTCCATGGCGAGAGATCGGTGGAGGGTATTTCACTTCTAAGGATTGCGCAGTCCTTGAGAGGGCCCCCGTGAAAGACCGGGGTGTTGGTTGGGTGTATGATGTATGTGTATTGTCGCACATGGATTCTAGATGTACATGATATATAGTCTAGGGAAGTGTGTGATGTATGTGCATTGTCGCCCATGGATTCTAGGTGTGTATTTATTTATGCACAGTCTAGGGAAGCGGTTTGGTTAGGTCACTGTGATAAAATCATACTGTGTGAACCAAGAGCTTATCTGCTCCAGCGGGGTGCTGGAGCCGTTATTTCTCACTCCCGGCTCAGCCCTCCTTTACACAGCCACAGAGCTAAACTACAGTCAGCCAGTCGCTTGACTATCAGTGAGAGCAGAGTAGGCTTAGGAGGAGAGTCGGAGGAGGAGATAGAACACCGTCGAAGACGGTCCGATTTATGCTTACTGCAGGGTATGGATTCTAGATGTACATATATATATGCACAGTCTAGGGAAGCGGTTTGGTTAGGTCACTGTAATAAAATCATACTATGTGAACCAAGACCTTATCTGCTCCAGCGGAGTGCTGGAGCCGTTCCTTCTCGCTCCCGACTCAGCCCCTCCCTTACACAGCCACAGAGCCAAACTCTGGAAGCCAGTCGCTTGACTATCAGCGAGAGCAGAGTAGGCTTAGGGAGGGGAGTCGGAGGAGGACATAGAACACCGTCAATGGCGGTCGGAGGTCTGTCTCATCTTACCAAAGTGAGCCCGTCCCACTCGAGGGGGGCGGGGCTGACAATGCTGTTAGATGAGGACAGAAATGACGAGAGTGTAAAGGAGGAGCCCAAGTTTTCCGCCCCCTCCTCACAAGCTCAGGAGAGAGAGGAGGGATCGTACTGTAGATGTAACACTCCCACCAGCTGTTTCAACCTGGCGCCCCCTACGACCGGGGGGTGTTACTGTCGGTGCAGATGACAATCTAGAATGCTGGTCGGTTAGTGTAAAATATCCATGCGATATAGGTGATGTGAACATGGCTCAGGCCAGTCACCCGTTGGTCGGTGACATTCTAACTAAAGCAATCACCACCAAGGTCAGGAGAGTGGAGGAGAAAGCCAGAGCTCCACAGATCCCATTCAGAGCTAGGGATGACAAACGAGAACGCTGTCATTTTTGTGGGAGCAGAAGCTCAGAGAACAGCTTTCACCCTCACACGGCTCCCCCATTATTCAGAAGCTGATGCCACTCCGTGGCCAAGGCCGTTCTGTTACAAAAGACAGAAGTGATAGAAGGTTTCTGAAGAAACTCACAGGGCCTCCAAAAGCCCAGCGTGGCCTGTGTTGAAACCTTCAGGTGAATGGCGCCTCTGTGTGAACTACAGAGTGGCCAATGAGTATGGGGATAAGATAGAGCCCCTGGTGGAGACCGGTCCACCATTTTCAGTGCCTTGAAATCTGAACACCAATGGGTTTCAGTCATCAACATGACACAAGGCTTAGCGTCCCTCTTGCAGAAGAGGTGCAACCGGGGACAGCTTTCAATATTGATGAAGATCAATATCAGTTCATTTGAACGCCAATTGGGTTTACACAGCTTCCCAAACACCTATCATCAGGTGTTGCGTAATCACCTACGCGAAATGTCTCCCATCACTTTCCACTTAAAGGGCAAGACTGCAAACATCCATGTAGTCAGTCGGTATGCACATGGCATGACTTTGGAGAGCGTTGGAAACAGAGAGGTTTCCTGTCAGCGTTTAGGGACGCCCATTAAGAAGGGAGAGTTGGTTAGGGAGCTCAGGGAGGCCATCAGCCTGCCAAAAGGTGACAGTGATTAAGGTCAAAGGACACTCTCATGGAGTTTGAGTCGAGGTAACACTCAGCGGAGGCCTGTACCCCTCCCCCTCCTTCTCCAGTGGCAGTGACGACACGCACGGCCTCCACATCTCTCCCCTCCTCCTCTCAGCCCTCACCTCTCCCTTCCTCCTTGCCTCCCCATTTTTAGTTGAGCCGTCGCTCCGCGTCCTTAAGGCGGCCCTGATACAGACTGAAGGTTTCAAAGACCGGTATATCAGGGGGTCCTTGAAGGGGCGCAGACAACTTGACTTCCTCCTCAGTGCCTATCAGGAACTGACAGTAAACTAACTAAACAGGAAGTGCATGATGGGGCAGGAGGAGAGCCGATAGGGGTAAAGAGAAGGTTTTGGGGCTTGATGTGCTGACACAAATTAATTCCTCCCTTCAGTTTCAACAAGGGAAGGTCAGATGGAATCTAAACCAGGTAACAAAACCTGATGTAGCAAATTTGCCAATCTGGGCAAAAGGCAAAAATGAGTAAGTGGATGATATTCTCTTGGCCAGTGCGACTGAGTCAGAGCACGAACAAGACCTCAAGGTCCTGTTGACACATCTTTATGAGCAGGGCCACAAGGCCAGTCTAGGAAAGCTCAGATTATGCAGGAACAGGTCATTTATTTAGGGCAGAGAATATCACAAAGCAGAACAGACAGCTCGTGACAGAGATACCATACTAGCCCATTTGTCCTCAGCTCAATCTGCACCCCCGTATCAGATTGATACTGTCACTGACCACAAGGTGATGCAGTTAGAGACTGAGAGGGGGGAGGTGTGGACTTGGATGGAGAATGGGGCAGATATGAACTCAGACGAGTGTGGCGACAAGGTCAGAAATTGGTTGCACCACAACGGTTGCTCCCCTATCTGGCAACACAGATTCACTTCACTGTTCTTATCATCCTCAGAGCAGTGGACTCAGACTGAAAGGATGAATCGTACATCTCACTAGAGACACTTTGATGATGTACTGCGAGGAGTTGAGCAAGGCTGTGGCCAAGGCTCACAAACAGGTACTGGCAGCCTGGAGCGAAATCCCCGAGGGGGGACATGCTCATATCCCAGGCCAGTATGTCATGATAAAGAAGTTTCAGGGGGAGACTTTAGAGGCAAAGTGGGATGGACCTTATCAGGTTGTGCTCATCACCCACGCAGCAGTTAAGGTAGTAGGGAAACCCAACTGGGTTCATGCCAGTCAATGCAAGGTGGTTACACCACCAGACACAGAGTAGACTGAGTACACCTCAAAGCAAACACACCCTTGTAGTACTGCATCAGATAAATTGAAGAGTCAACCACTCCAGACTTAAAAACATCGGGTAGAATAGCGTTCAGGCTTAGCACCCCAAAACTAGGGACAGCCGTGGCAGCTGTTGTTCGAGCAGAGTCCTTGAGCTAAAGAACCATACGTCTAGTGATGGGGGCCGACTCGGGATGAAGACGACAACTTAGAGAATTACGACGTAATGCTCTATACCTGTGCCCACTGCTCGGGTGACTGTAGCGCTGCTAAAGGGACAGGAGAATGGGTGTTAAGACCGCAGGCAGGCTTAGAACGGACCTTCTCGGAGGGTCACAGTCTGGAGTGGAGAGGGGGGTTTTTCTAGAGATAAGTTATGCTAAAATTGAGAATTTTGTGAAACCATAATCTCTAGGTCTGGTCTGAATGAGAGAGTGAGTGAGAGATGAGACGTTACAAACTGAGTTTTGGAATACATGATACTGCCGCAGTTTTCTTGTGTTTTTCTGTGCTAACAGGTGGAGTTGGAGAGAAGGACTTCCGGGTTGACTTGGGACACGGTGGCCACGTGTGCTGGAGTTCAGCAGGGAGGACTACACTACTCCGGGTGGAGACGTCAACAGACCAAGACGGGACATTTGAACGTTCACACCACACAATAACCACATCTTCCATTCACAGCTTGCTGGTCAGGGACAGGACGTGGAGGGTGTAGGTTATTGTCATACTGTGAATAAAAACTCCAGGTTGCACTTGAGATATACTCATGAAACGGAGACAGGGGTTTTGGGACGTGTATTTTGTTAAAAAGGTCATTAATTTCTGGGTCGGGGACACTCGGATTTTGAGTAAATCTTCCTTTCACAGCAGAGATACACACAGCAATTAAAGATCATCTCTCAGGGAGAAGACACTTCGATTTCGAACTAACAGACTAGGTTTCAAGTTGCTATCAGGAAGGGTTTGTGTCTTATCATCCTGTGGCTTTCCATGGTTAGACTAACACAGTCAGCCGTGGAAAACCTTGCTTTGAAATTGGGCTTAGGAGGTAGCTACGTCAGTGAAGAATGTGTCACCATGTTTTGTGTGTATGCAGATCCCAGACTCCCAAGCGAGCGGAGTGCCTCAAATGGCACACCCCTTTAACTCTACTTTAATGCTACGATACATCAACTGTTCCAGGGAAGTAGCAGACGCTGAATTAGAAAGAGGGATTGTTCAGATTGATGGTTAGATTCCACTCTGGAGGGACCTACAGAGAACGTGGGGTTAGGACCGCAAAAGTGGGCTCAGATCAGTTCACCAGTTTCTCTTCCGCAGAAAACCCAGGGTTGTTTTGTCTACAGAGAGAGAGAGGAGCAGGGAATGTGGGGCACAGCCAGTGTCTGCATACTAGGCTTTGTACTGCTCCGAAATGTGGTAGATGGAACTTGCACCCTAGGGGGGTCTACTGGGTTTGGGGGAAACGGCCTAGACGGTCCTACCAAGGAACTGGACAGGTTCCTGTTTGTTTGGGGTTACCTTGCCAGGGGTGGTTACCCATCAGGATTGCAGGACTCAGCGGTAGGAGGTTAAAGGGATAGTGGGAGAAAGACCGATTCAACATTCTGAAATCCGCCGTACTAGGAGAGAGACTAGGGCGGGGGTTGTGGATGGCATCCTCACTCACATGGGGTCTAGAAAGATAGTTTGTTTTTCTTTTTCGCGCCTAGCGTGGGGGTCGAATTATTAGTGACGGACATTGAGAAACTTGCAGTGGCATTTGGGACGTTGTCCAACAGAACAACGGATGCTTAGGGTTTGATTAATGAGGAGATGTCTAGCATGCGGAAGGCAGCAGCTAGCGACACTTGTTTACAGATCTTGCTGTATCCTTAGCAGGGCATGTTCCGGAGGGAGGTCACGTTCGTACGTCAGTAGACTGGAGATGAGATCCAGTGCCAACAGGTTTTCTGTGGAATAGTCTAAGGGACACGTGAAGCTATTCTATATAGGGGGTACCTGTATGGATGTTGGGTTCATACATGAAGTAACCTAATAGATAGTTATTTTGTTTTCCTTTGAAATTGTAATCTTGCTAGAGGAAGCACACGATTGGGATATTATGTAACTGTTCATCTGTTTATCTTAAACACGTTTTTCTGTTCAGTTATTCTTTTTCTTTCTGCATAATGGCTGTTTAGGTTTTGGATGACAACATTTCTCTTGATCATTATGATTCTGCGTGTTCACGTATAATCTTAGGGGGGATTGTTGAATATTGGTGATTTTCAGAGAAATGCCTTTCAATATGATCCTGTTAGCTATTTCCTAATTATGATGATTGACCTCTGAGTATGGCTGTCGTTTTGAGTTTTCGGTAAGAAGTGCCCCTCTTCCATAGACTTATGAGATAAAGACATCTTATGATTGGTACACTCTGGGCCAAACACCACTGTTGTGGTTAGAGATAGAGACCTGGGCGCCGAGGCAAGGCCACAGCAGAGACCAGAGAAACAGTCTTATCGGAGAAGAGACGAGGGAGGGGGGACACTCAAACCACATAAGAACGTTGCAACGAGACCAATGCTTTGATTTGGGTTCAGACAGCATACAGAGAGGTCAACTGTATATTAGGCATGCCATTGTCTTTTGTATGTAAAACCTTCTGGAATAAATCGCTTTTGCTGAGGCTCAAATCCCGTGTTGGAGAGATTCATTTGAACACCTGAGAAAGGAGTCACTGGACTGTGTGGTATATTAGAGATTGGGGGTCCGTCTTTTATCGGAAACAAGAAAACACAACGCAGAGCTAATCAAGGACAATAATAAGAGACGAAGAGATTCATCATTATGATATAGCTAACATAGTCACCTACCATTCAGTTAAAACATTGTTATTTATTTATTCATTTATTTGTATAGTGTGGTGTTTCTTATAATGCAATAATAAAAAGTAAATATTAATAGCCTACATTATTTTATTTATGAAGCATGTTCATTCTGAAACAATTGTTACAAATGCTGATATAATGTAGTATGTATCCAATGTATAGATGGGTTCTGTGTTTACAAACAAAGGAGGATGCGCACGCAACCACTAGGCAAAAAGCTAACGTTCCACACATTGAGATAATGTTATACAGTAGCTCCATTCAGCTTGTTGATACGGGACTATGAATACTGTACTGTGAATATAAAGTTCATTTGATTTTGTCGGATTTATGCTGCCATAGAAACAAATTAACATCAGTGTTTACTTCAGACAAGCTCGATCATTAGCTAAAGATCACAATCACCAACATTGATCGCGATGAGTAACGCTAGCGAAACGCTTGGAAGGACATCCCGAACAAAGGTGGACCCACAAAAGCTTGAGGGAATGAATTTCAGCAGACCCAAAACACACTTGACCGCGTTGCCCACTCCCCGCCCCAAGTCCCGTAGACGTGCCAGGTAAATAGCCTAAGCCTACTGTTCTGCGCATAAACTTCAATATATATATATTAAAAAAGACTAGATCTCCACCAATGGTATTGCAGTTCAGAGGTCATGCACCTTTTAAAGATGCTGCCCCTTTTCATTATGCAATTCATAATAGGCCTATCACCTTTATAAACGTTTTCAGCCTTATTAAAAATGCAACATCCTTACCAGATCAACCTCTTACAATGTCCAAAACCTGTCAAGTATAATTATGCTTTTATTAATAAAAGGTAATATGGTTTTAATAATCTATAGGTACCATGCAATGTAGTAATTGAAACACTTCACTGTAACTGAATCATCTGTGCAGATAAGGCTTAAAGTTCAAACACGACTCTGAGTGAAATTGTTAAAGTTAATGCAATATATAGGCCTTCTCTGATGGTTTTATTTACAATGTTACAGTTATCACACTCGAGGACATTCAGGTGTTGCGAGGGATTTTCCCAAAAGCTGCAGTTTTAACCAGCATAGCCACCGCAGACTCTGACACCGACAGCTTCAGAAGAGCCAGACCATGTGTAGTTGCTGTAGTTCTCTCTGCACATCAGTGTTTTCATCTGCAACACAGAAGTTTTACTTATTTATTTATTTACATCATTCCTATTCCATTATATCATTCACATATGTGCACAAAATGCTGACTAACTGTACATCTGAGTTCAAATGGGGACAAGTAAGCTATATCTACGACATGTAGGCCTAACAGTCAAGGTAATTGATGAGACGAGTATACGCGCGCGCGCACACACACACACAGCAGATCAGAAGTCAGCATACCAGGCTTTGATCTCCACACTTATTTACTACAGTAAATATATACCCTCATATCATCATCATCATCATATACTGGGATCTGGACTGGGGAGAGAGAAAGAGAGGAGGGAGAATGAGAGAGGGAGAGAGAGAGAGACACACACTCATTACAGTTTCCTCTAATATGAACAGTAAAACTTACATTCATGATTTTCAGGAGGACCATCAACCTCCAGTGTTGCATCTTGGCTCATGTGAGTCCAGGTTTTCCCGTCTGCGCTTTCTGACAGATCTAAATACACCACAACCAGAAATTAGTATTTCATTTTGACTATAGTCTACAAGCTAACCCAACTGCCCAAAGCACAAAAACAATTCACAACTTGATATAAATGATAGATGTCTACCTTGCATAGGACTGCTCACTGTTGGTGGCATAAGAAGATCTAGAAGGGACAAAATCTATCTGGACTTTCACAGTCCATCGATGGTTCTCCTGACAAGAAAACCAGTCAGTGGTGGGTCATGAGAAGGGGCTTCACAAGAATGTACACTAACATGAGCTAATTCAGAGTAACTGGAAACAAACACTGTAATAATTATTAGTATTTTTTAGAAATGGCAGGCTACTTAAAACAATGACTGTTTCATCACCCACAATTCTAGTTAACGTTAGCTGGTTGTGGTGTCAGGTAGTAAACGTTAGGGCTAGCTAACGTTCAGCTGCGCTAACTAGTGCTAGCTGATAGATTAGTAGGTAGCTAACGTCAGCTACGTTACTAACTAATTTCAACTGGCTCCTAGATGTGAATATTTAAATCTTATATTACCGGTAAGTAAACAAATAAATAGCTAAACCAACAGTCAAATCAATGTAATTTGCTGAGAAAAAAACCCCCAAGGTGACGTTAGCTAGATAATTTACCAGAGATGAAGTGCGCACCACACAAAAAAGTGTGAGTGCTTGTTGGACCATCGGGTCCCCAATCTGCTCTCTTTATGGCTTTAAACCACAGCTTTCGGCGGTTCCTCTGAAAAGGGTGACATCTCGAGGGGATGCTGAAGAATCTGAGGCCATCATCTTGTCCTTTTCTGTTTGTACAGTTCACAGCACAGCAGCTTTGAGGCATAATTAGCTACATGAAACGGAGCTCCTGGATACTGTAGCTAGCGAGTTCGTTCTTCGTTTGCTTTTTGCCTAGAGGCTGCGTGCGCACTCTGCTGTGATGTAGGCGATGAACCCATCGACCAATCGACCCCAACCAATGTTGGAGAAGATTCTTTGCAAATATGTGCACTAGAACCCGAGAAACGTTGCCACCTAGGTCTCTAGAGTTCCAGTGTCTTAATGCGCCAACTAGGCCTCTGTACCAGGATCTTGATGCTGATGTAACGTTAGTTATCTGCAAGGGTGTTCTGTTTCAACTCGCTCTGGTCCTGATACTGTCTTGGATACTAAATCTATACAGAAATCGTCAAGGAGAGACTGAGGTTGGAAATCAAAGTTTCATTGTACTTTAATAATTCACAATTCAAACGAGTCAGAATTTTCTCTGTCTTTGTGAATACTTGAATGTCAACCATCTTGAATTTCCTTCATAACTTAGGATGACTGTGACTTTGGCTGTGAAGACGTTGATTGGTAAGTTTATATTGATATTATTTGTTCAGTGTATACAGTACCCATACATTTGGAGTGTGTGTGTGTGTGTGTGTGCGTGCGTGCTTGCATGCGTGTGTGTTGCATGACACATTTCAATTTAAATGTATTGGTTGAAATCATCAAAATTCATTAGTCTTTTTATCTGAAAAGGGCACTGTTGGACAAGTATAGCAGCTGCTTAGACCACCTGGAAGAACCTAGAAGACAGATGTATACAAGTCAGGAAGGACAAGGACATGACAATGCCAATTCTCATACTGAATATAGTTCACACTACAACCAAGATAAATGCACCTCATACTGCAGCTGCAAAGATGACTATTATTCATGTTCTGAAAGTGATTCACATCACAACAGCAGTCAGAGAAGGTTCCTCGATGTCCAAGTGAGCTGTCAGGACTCTGGTGATGACACGTCCAGCAGAAATGGCACTGCTGCCAAATCTGGGCGTCTCCTTAATAATCAGGAAGATCAGACACTGAAAGACAAACAAACTTCAGATTCCAAAATTGGGTCAAGATTGAAAGACAGTCCAGTTGAAAAAGTATCATCAGTTTCACGACCACCATGTCATCTGTTCTCTCAAGGTATGGAGACACCGTTTATCTCTCGTGAGCACAGGGACCTACTGGAATCTAGCATCAAGTCATCCCGGCCTGTGAGAGCCTTTACAGCCCAAATCCAGAATACCACCAAAACAGATAACCAGCCTCACGTTACTGTCCAACTGCACAACAGTGAGAGTGAAAGCAGCAGGCCTCGTGAAGTCAGACCTACGCCATCCCCAGAGGCACTGCAACTGAGCTTTGAAGAGAAGCGTGAGATGTTTGAACGTGGACTCATACTCACCGGCCCAGAGAAACCTCTTAGAAAATCACCAGATTCCAAAATCGGGTCAGGATTGAAAGACAGTCTAGCTGAAAAGGTATCATCAGTCTCACGACCACCATGTCATCTGTACTCCCAAGGTATGGAGACACCAGTCATCTCTCTTGAGTACAGGGACCTACTGGAGTCTAACCAGCCTCACGTTACTGACCAACTGCCCAACAGTGAGAGTGTAAGCAGCAGGCCTCGTGAAGTCACATCTACGCCATCCACCGAGACACTGCAGGTGAGCTTTGAAGAGAAACGTGCAATGATTGAACGTGGACTGAAAATCACCAGGCCAGAGAAACCTCTTAGTAAACCTGCAGATTCCAAAAAAAAGAACAGCTCAGCTGCAACTAAAGCACAGAAAAAGGCTTTAGCAGGAAATTTGAGACCAAATAATTCTCACGACAACTGGGGTTCTCCCAAACAAGTAATGATGTGTGTGAAAGCCTTCGAACTGCATGCGGGCATTGCCAAAGACCTGAAGAAGAGCTGTCACCGTGGAGCAAAGGTTCGCCCCTTCTCAAAAGTCTCTAAAAAGGCTGGTGAGACCAGCATCCATCAACACTTCCAAGTCCAAATTTGGAAATGAAATCTTGATTGACTTGGAATCTTGAAACATGACTATACAAGTTCAAATTCACCCCGAAGCAAAATGATATCTCAAATAAACTAAAGCATCAGACTTTACATCTATGTCATACAGTATTCATTCTTTATTCAAGGACTTCATGATACAGTGCATTTCTTGCCCTTCGAATAGCACATAAAGATGTGATAGACTAGTGGGCCAGCCTGCATAATGTAAAAAAGGTTGAAAAAAGAGAACCATCTGCCAGCCTTACTGCTACAATTAAATTACCACAGGGCCATTGGAAACATATTCAAGGTATATTGACTAGATGGGGTGTGATTTAATTCAGAAGACCTTCTGGTTGTTCTGTCCAAATTTACATTTGTGCTTGTGTACTTGTGAACAAACCTTTGAACTATTAATGCTGAGAGCTCAGACAACACTTGCCCAGCTAAAGTTAATCCCAAAGTCAGTATGACAACATGGAAGTTGTCATACTAGGGATGAATATTGTGCTCTTTTAGTTCTTGTACTGGAGCTGTAAGGAGGGGGGAGGTTAGAACGATTCCAAGGGCCCTGCACTTCCAGGGGCCCCCATAAACCATTATTATTATTATTATTATTTTATTATTTTAATGATGATGATAATGATGATGATTATTATTAATATTATTATTATCATAAGGTCTTGGTTTGGGGGGCCCAATATTATATTCTTGTACAGGGCCCAACATTTCTAACAGCACCCCTGAAAATGGCCCTCCATTTCCTGATCAGGTCAGCCCCATTGTGAGGGTCAGAAAGAGTTTGCAATGTATAGCTTACCCTGTGATTTTGTTGGAAGATGTTTCTTTAGACTATATATGTATGTTTTTTTGTTTTTATTTTCCTGTGAAGCGCATTGTGTTGCCTGTGTATTAAATGTGCTATAAACAATAAGTTTGATTTGATATCTGTTTATGTAATTGCACATTTCAATCTTTCATTTTGTTTTCAGTATACACAGACCAGAGGGTGTCTCCTTTCCTGGCAAACTGAAAATTGTCAAGTTCCCTTGGGTGGACTTACATGCTGTAACCACAAGAGGGAGTTCATCTGACACAATTTCAGGAGAGACCTTTAGTTCTTAACCCTTGACATGAGTAGCAGAGGTTCTTCTAATCTAGTCTCAGCCAGTGTATGAACCTTCAGTTGTACACGAGTCTACAAGACTGATTTACACTGGATACAGACCGACTCTAGGTCACATCAGTCACATGGGCTTGTATCAGCTCCTTATGTTTTCAGATCATCTGATGTGTTTTGCTGATGTGGTAGGGATGCTACTTTAGTTGAACAAATACAGGCAGCAAACTACCTTCAATAATCTTGAAAATATATTGTAAACCAGATAATTCAAGGGAATTAGTTAAACCAGTTAAATAGCCTAAAACCTTCCATCTACCAATATCACACCTCAAATCAAGGTCTTGGTGATACGTTATAAAGTTGTGATACGTTATAAAGTTGTTTAGTTGAATCCTGTCTGTTCCTGGTGCATTGCCAGACTCTGCAACCACATGAGTGGCGCCACAATAGGCTACTCATCCACATGCAACCTCTCTTTCTGGAGTCAACCTCTGATTTAACATGGCTGGATAGGTGAAAGTGTGTGCTGCTCTATACAACTAATACCGATCCTGTCACATCAGATTAGTCATTTCTCCAAGAGATGAGGCTGCATTTCTTGAGTAGCCTACATCAATTGGGCCTATAGGATTTTTTAAAAGTAGTGTAGTTATATGCTCTTGAGTCTTTCTCTGCATGTGTCTTTTCTATGAGGAGATGGCACAGCCCGGATACACTGTTGAGAGTTACTAAGTTGAAGGTCTCTTGCTGGAAGGTCTCTTGCTGGCAAGACCCCAATTCAATTATGTAATCATCACCGCTGTAAAAGTCATGGTCCTTGACCATCAATTCAAGGAAGATCACCTTGAAATGCTAAAAGAGGAGATGTGATTGTGATTCATGTACAGTAACCTTTAAAAGGCATGCCACTGTGCATTTCAATCAACAGCCATTTGTTTGTGGGCATGACAGAGGAGAGTGTTGAAGAGAATCATTGAGCGACGCCTGTGAAAGGAGGCAAGATGCACACATGGCATAATCTGGTCACAGCCATTTCACTGGATAGGTTGAACAATAACTGGCATTGTTTAGATAGATACATAGATTCTTTATTGTCCTTTACAGAAAATTAATTTTCCTGTCGGTACAGTGCTACACATGATACAAACCCATTATCATACAATCCCCACATTTAAGATGTACCAGAGCTACTGTTACATACAGGGTTTGTATAAGTACAGGGTTTAGGTCAAAAGGTTACAAATCCAAAAGACTTCAAGGCTTTGGCAACACACTAGCTCTCATAGTGCATAACTGAGTGACAAAGTATCTTTGTGAGTCCCAGGTAGTGTTAGCGAGTAGTTGGTTAAACTCACTCGTCAAAGGAGCATTAACAGTCCCTCCTAGAGGGACATCCCTATTGGCGCAATTGTTAGCGTGTCCGCTTCACAAGCAGGAGTGTGTAGGTTCAAATCCTTTAACATGGGTTACACTGGTGCCGTGACCCGGATGCTCAGTGGTGTGGAGGGCTGAGTGTAACCGAGTGACAGTTGTCTTTGTGAGTCCCAGGTAGTAGCACAGCACCAATGTAGCCCACGTTAAGGTTATGCAGATGTGCGGACTTTAACATCAAGGAAAGTGTAGTCTATATAATAACTCCCTGCCACCTGGGGATGATTAAAGTTAATCTTATCTTATCCTCTCTTAAATCAACTAACTAATTAACTGAATATGAATTTCATGAGCCTACCAGAAGTGCGGGTCCCTACCTTAATGAGAAAAAATTAGCAAAAATAATTTTGGACATACAGTAGAGCCTCATTTACGACATACCAATAATGGTGTTTGTAGTAAAGCACTTACTTAGCTATAATGAGAATGTCTTGAAGTAAGTTAAACTGTGTTTATTAAAGAATCAGTGAGTTACAATTCGTTCATGTTCTAACATGTCTTCTCTATTTCAGGTCCTAGCCTAGACTGACTGACCAAGCGGGAATCAACTTTAGTTTACAACACCACCGTGTGGCATGGAGTGGAACTACAGGTAAGTAAAGGTACATACTCTGAGTATTACTAACAAGATATCACAGTGTTGAATGACGTAAAAACATTTTCAGCTGATTCCATGCTGTCTCTCGTGCGTTAGCAGCATGCTAATGCTAGCACAATCAAATTAAAATGGCTAGCGTTCAAAGAAAACTCACTTATAAACACTCCAAACAAGTATGGATCACCAGATAAACTAAACTCGGTCCTCATCAAAGTCAGACATATCCAAAATCTTTCAAACATGCCCATTGCAAATTGTGTTGATAGTAACTTGCAACTTGTTGTAAAGACAATAGTGCCAGTCTTCTGCCGATTATCCTACCTTGTTGAAAAATGCTACCTTATCGCGAATCGATGGCAAAGAGCATTACAGTATTTGATAGAGGATTTTGGTCTGAAATATGCTACCCCTGAAATCTTACATAAAGTTGTTGTAATAGAGTATTAAATTATACTCCCCATATACTTACATTAACGAGTGAGTGACGAGCAAAAAAAAAAGATTTGAGAGCAAAACTTTTGACAAGGCGATCAAAAAAAAGTTTATTAAATGTAAAAAAAATACAAAATAAAGTGTGATTAAAAATATATTAATGCCATTGAAAAATCCAAAAGTTTTGCTTGCAAACTGTTTTTTCCTTCGCTCTTGGATGCTCTTTTTTCTTTGCTCGCAATTTTTTTTACTGTGCTCGCGAACCAATTTTCTTTGCTCTTGGATCAGGAAACTTTGCTCGCTGTTGCGCAGAATCCCGTGGGCGGGACCACGTCCCTATTGGCCAGTCTCGATCTGAGTCACAGCTGGGTTGGGAGTTGTTCGTGGGAATTGAATGGAGTTGAATCATGGAGTTGAATCCATAGACATTATAAAGGTCTATGGTTGATGGGTGAGAGAGCGCTGCAGTGCCAGGACTGGAGCAGTGACTTCAATCTCCGGGTAAGTTGACACAACTTGATGGGTAGTTGGGCCAGTTGGTTAAAAAAAAACATTACTATCATTTACCCAGGCGGTAAATAGTAATGTTACAGTAGCGTTGACAGTAACCTTAGCTAGCTAGTGATAATGTGTATGCAACCGTTAGCTAGTAATGTTACTAGTTACAGGGCTATTTTTATTAAACGATCTAACATTAATGTATAGTATATTTGTGATGTTCTCTGATTTATTAGCTAGCTTGTTCGCCATTTTCTCATCTTAGCTAAGTTATGTGGACACCTGTGTGGTCTCTGGACATGCGAGTTCAAGACGCTAGCTATGTTTTGGATTGGATTCACTTCATTGTCATTGCACTGAGTACACGGACTAGGACAATGAAATGTAATACTGTACATATATGGTTGCTTTTTGTACAAGCGCCAAGCGCATTAGAGACCATGGCGCTCTGGCACCCTCTATAGGGCACTCATGTCACCACATCCTGTAAATGAGTGTGACTGACTGAGTGACTGATCTTAACTTGTCAGCTCTAGACCACGGTTAGCCTGCTGCGCCGTGGTAAAAATACATCATACTGAAACTAACCACTTTACCATGTCCCTTCTTTTCAGAGTGGAATGGCTATGGAGAGATGTGTGGAGTGTTGTAACAATATTACAATATTACAACATGCTTCACACCTTAGAGGAAGAGGGCTTTATTTACCTCTCAAGTGCTATTCACCTCTTCTGCGTGGGGTATGTCTTCAGTCCACGTCTACAAGCAGACCTGGGAAACTTGGTCAAGACCTGGAATTGTCACCCCTTAAGGACAGAGGGAAACCTGACGCCTAATCAGCTTGGGAGGATTGGGATGTTGCAAGTACCTGTGCCAGAGGTATGTCCCATACTTTGTAGTACAATCAATAAATGTTATTTTAAAGCATGTTATACATTAAGTTTCTAAATTACTATAACCTGAAATTGTATGTATTAATATCAGATATTACACAAGGACAATTCATATAATAGTATTTTGTCTGATTGTTTTTATATCACAGATGAAGCAAGCAGAAAACTTGCATGACCAGGAACCAGATGGTGCTGATCCAGAACAAGGAGTCACTGTCCCAGAGATGCCATGCCCCTTGTCAGCTGAGACTCTTGCTGCATTGCAAGAAATAACCCCCATCGCGGGACATCTATATGCATGGCCTTCAAGTGGCCTCATTTCTTCAGAGTAAGTGCTGTACATCCAATGTGCTGTAATGATTTCTTCTTGTATGTCATGCCCTAGTATAGATGGTAACTACTTGTTACTACTTGTATATTCAGTCAAGACACATCAGAGCGCACGGTAGAGCGTATGGTTCTCTCTACCTCCTCTTTCCCTCTAACTTCATCCTTCATTTTATCACTTCTATCCAGGCAGCCGAGGTGGAACTGAAGGCTGACGTTCTCATGTACAGCACCTGGACTGTGACATCCACCATCAAGGTGCACCAGGACAAGCAGGAAGAGGAGCGACTACATAGTCATTAACACACATAGCTTTACTAGGAATGTTCCTAGCAGAGATGTGAAAAGCTTGTTTGTTTTTGAACTGCCCACTGTGTGCATTTGTACTTTTAAACTTATTTTTGTGAATGTAAACATGTACATTTTAGGACATCATTGGATGGAGTCATCAATAACATTTCACTGTATGCTACCATATACATAAAACAAATCAAATAGAACCTGAATCAGTGTGTTGAAGCAATGAGCTAATCTGACACACCCCTGATACCCTAAAGTGCACAACCTGTGCTCTATAGTGCTTGTTTTGCAGTCCATAAAGGTCATATTGGATACTAAAATAACCTTGCTCCAATATAATATTACACTTGTGTACAGGAGAGCCCATCTGCCTGGGAGCCTTTTAAGGTTAGCAGGTTAATCTTCACACTCAAGTCCATCAGGATCGATTTTTGATGAGCATAGCCACATTTGCATACAATTCAATGGCACCACACCATCAAGCAATCAGGAAATGCCATGTCGTACAACTATGCTATAGCAACACTAGTGTACAGCATACCGACTCGTCGTCTCCGGTGATGAACAGACTGCGGCACACTCCTGGCTTTGCCTGCATCACTTTGCAGATGCCATAGACGTCCAGGCCCTCACGGAGTCGCTGCAGCATGGGCATGCGTTTTCACATGACTCTGCACTGAAACAAACTTTGCAAATGGTTTACCTGAGATTGTGTTCGCTGCGGTTGGTTTTCCATGCAGAAAAAAGGCATTACCATGACAGTATTCTTTTAGACACACATACAGTATGGGCATTTTCCCTATTAAGCCCATGTAAAGATAAATGAACATTACTGTTCATGCAGTATTTGTACGGACATACTACTTTGTCAAACAACAACAACAACAACAACAACAACTGATAAACGAGAAGCAGCGTTAACACCATCTGTTGTTCCTTACTGGTGAGAGGGGAAGCAACATTGCTGATCCTCAAAGTGTGTCTTACTTACCTTTTCACTCAGAATGAGTCTGACCAGAAAACAGACCAGTCAGGCTGTTTGTGGTGCTATTGAATTGTATTGGGTTTTCCTTACACACATGTTCCTACTATTATGACCTTCCCATAATAGAATGGTCAAAATAAACAGGAACACCTGTCAGTGCAACCAAATACAGTAGCACGTTAGCTAGCTAGTACGTATACGTGTATGTATTAGCGACATACATAGCCTACATAAAAACTCACTACCTGCACTTTACTTGCTTTTACACTTCTGGTTGGATGCCAACTACATTTTGTTGTCCTAGTTCGTGTACTCAGTGCAATGACAATGAAGTGAATCCAATCCAATCCAAAACATAGCTAGCGTCTTGAACTCGCATGTCCAGTGACCACACAACTTAGTAGTAGAGGAGGAGGAAGGGGTCCCAGTGCACCCCCCAGAGATATACTTCTAATCACTGTTTCTAGATTGGAAAATTTGAGAAAATGATGAGCTATGTTAACAAGCTGAAAAAATGTCCCACGTGCCATTTTTATGCAAATTAGTGCCACCCAAACATGCAGCCGCCCATTGACCTCCATTCATTTATTAGACCAGGATTACGCAAAAACTACTAAGTCAATTTCCACAAAGCTTGGTGGAGGTATGTAGTATGGGCCAATGTAAAACCCATTACATTTTGGTGCAGATCCGACTCACATGGCCGGTCCACAGGCTGCCCAAACATGCAAACATGGCCGCCCATTTACCACCACTCATTTTTTAGAACACGAGTACGCATAAACTACTAAACCCATTTTCACAAAAACTTGGTGGAGGTGTGTAGCATGGGCCAATGTAGAACCCATTAAATGTTCACCAACACCGACTAACCGAGAAGGTGATCGGCTGCAACCTGCCCTCCCTCCTGGTCTTGCACACCTCCAGGACCCTGAAGCGGGCCAGGAAGATGGCGGCCGACTGCCCCCACCCCAGCCATAATCTCTTTATGACACTCCCCTCAGGCAGGAGGCTGCGGTCCATCAGGACCACGTCTGCACGCCACAGAGGCAGCTTCTTCAACACGGCCATCAGCCTCTTCAACAAGCTGGACTCCACCACTACTCCAAATGACCTGAATGTATGTAGGCTATAGGACGCACCTCACTCACACATCACGCTGCACACACATACACACTCATCTACACATACATTACACTCTGCATGCTCACTGTATGGGCTACACTGACTGCACTACTTTTGTACGTATTGTTCTTTTCTTTAGCTTATCCTTTTTTGCACTAGATTTTTGTACTTGCCCTTTGCGCTGTCCTTTGCACTGTCCTGTCTCGTCCCTGCACCCTGCTGTCCAATGTTGTCTAAATGTTATGCACCTCGCCTGAAAGCAAATTCCTAGTACGTTGTAAAACTGCATGACAATAAACAGATTCTGATTCTGAAGTAGGCTATAGCTCCAAGAGTGTCTGCCTGCAGGCCTACCTTCTCAAGACAGTGTGTTGCTACACCACTCTCAGGATACACCACCGCCACGCCCACACCACTCTCAGGACACACCACCGCCACGCCCACACCACTCTCAGGACACGCCCACACCACTCTCAGAACACACCACCGCCACGCCCACACCACTCTCAGGACACACCATCGCCACGCCCACACCACTCTCAGAACACACCATCGCCACGCCCACACCACTCTCAGGACACACCCCCGCTACGCCCACACCACTCTCAGAACACACTACCGCCACGCCCACCGCCATGCTCAGAACACACCACCGCCACGCCCACACCACTCTCAGAACACACCACCGCCACGCCCACACCACTCTCAGGACACACCACCGCCACGCCCACACCACTCTCAGGACACGCCCACACCACTCTCAGAACACACCACCGCCACGCCCACACCACTCTCAGAACACACCACCGCCACGCCCACACCACTCTCAGAACACACCACGCCCACACCACTCTCAGAACACACCACCGCCACGCCCGTCGCCATGCACAGAACACACCACCGCCACGCCCACACCACTCTCAGAACACACCATCGCCACGCCCACACCACTCTCAGAACACACCACCGCCACGCCCACCGCCATGCTCAGGACACACCACCGCCACGCCCACCGCCACATCAGGCCAACTGCTCCGATAGATGGCGGTAGGTTGCACAACGACTTGGATCCAAGCCGCCATTGACAGAAGAAGAAGAAGTAGTAAGAAGAAGACAACGACGACGATTTATATGTAATACCATAGAGTCCAGGCTAAGAAAATGTAATTTTTCCTAATACAATCACTGTTTATCTGATTTGTTTGTCATACATCCGATATTATTTTGTTTTACATGTATAGAAAGATAAGATAATATTGTTTGCGAAAACAGCAAATCAGTTTGACTCCTCATTCTAAAGAGCCATCATTCGGGGAAAAAAAAGTCATCCTCACCGAGACCCGGGTCGTCAAACTGACAGTCCAGAGCCTTAACCATTCGGCCACCGGGCAGGGTGGTAATCCTAGTAAAATAGGTGTATTTGAAGTGGAACATATGTTAATTTTCCTTCATATATCCCCCCAGTTATTCGGATCGGCTCTATAATGTTATGGGTTCTAGGTTGGCCCATTCTACACCCCTCCACCGAGTTTCGTGAAAATCGCTCTGGTAGTTTTTGCCTGAGAGTGGTGTGGGCGTGGCCTCATTGTCCTGAGAGTGGTGTGGGCGTGGCCTCATTGTCCTGAGAGTGGTGTGGGCGTGGCCTCATTGTCCTGAGAGTGGTGTGGGCGTGGCGATGGTATGTCCTGAGAGCGGTGTAGCAACACTGTAGCTGTGTTCGGAATCGCTCCCTATTCCCTATATAGTGCATTATATAGGGCGTCAGCCATGTTGTTTGTAGTGTCCGAATTCTCCACAGAATTTTCGTTCCCTATATAGTCTATTTATTTATTTTATAGTTTATTTATCACTATTTATTACCCACAATTCACCTTGATTTGCAGGGAACAGCCCTACATTTTCTCCGTTCCCTAGGTAGTTCACTACATGGTGAACCCTATATAGGGAATAGGGAGTGAGGGAACGAGGGAGCAATTCCGAACACAGCTTGTGTCTTGAGAAGGTATGCCTGCAGGCAGATGCCTCTCTATAGCTCCGCCTCCCTATTTACAGAGAGAGCCATAGGTCCGAACAAATGAATGGGTTCAATGATAGTTGGACTTCAAAAATGATCAAATGATTTATTTATTTTTTAACTCAAATGAGCCCCCAACAGACTGTCCTCATATTTGTTTTGATTTGACTGCACTGTGGAGTGTTTAATTGAGTTTTCTTTGAATGCTAGCCGTTTCTACTTCAATGCGCTAGCGTTAGCATGTTCTCCATCAATCAAAACGATGTGTGTCGTTAATGCTCTATGTCCAATATTCTGAACTAGGCTACCCCTTTAATGTAGCCTGAGTAAAGGTGATGAATTTTTACTTTCACACCTGTAATTCCTCTTCTTTCCCGCCAATCAAACCCTTGAGTGTCGGTGTGTGTGACCTGCCCCGTTCCCACGCGCCCAGCCTGTCTCCGCCCTTCTTGTCCCGCGGCCAAAATATGTGAAACGCGATAGAGCCCCCGGTCACCGAGGAGGAGCCCCCGGTCACCGAGGAGGAGCCCCCGGTCACCGAGGAGTTATTTTAAAACTTCCATCTCCGAGCTACCTCGAGAGGATCATGGCAGCGGTAACGGCGAGTGCGACGAAACCCTCGGAGGGATTTATGCTTTAATTCGGGAAAATAAGGGAAATGAACAGACGCTTTCCCGATTTGATCCCGGCTCGGTTGATTGTTGTCCTTTCGTTAGTAGGCTAGTGCTTCTCAAATGTCTCTCCCAGTAGTTCTCCCCGGCTCCTGTTGCCCTGTTCCGGGGGCTTCGCTGGCCTCTCAGTTGGGAGACCCGTCGTATAGAAGCATGCCCGGGTCTCAGGCTCGCATGCCCGGGTCTGGGTCGCGGCTGATCCCCGCGCTGCTGCCCGGCCGCCCGCTGCTGGCTCTGGGACTGCTGCAGCTGCTTCTCGGGTGCTCCATGGTCGCGCTGTCCTTCGGAGCGTTATCGCTGAGCAGCTCGCCGCCCATCCGCAACTCATGTCCGTTTTGGGCTGGATCTTCAGTGAGTATGGTTTTGAAGACATGTCCGTGGGAAATGCACAGTAATTGAGATAGGTCATTAGTAGTATGATTGCTACGGACTGCATCCACATAAAGGCGTTCCACATCCGTTGCCCTCCATCAACAGGTAGTCTTGCGCACCACAAAGAAATTGCATTGAAATCATACAAAACGTCTAATGTTTCATGGGAATGGTATCACGAGAAGGGCATGATTCTTGGTTGTGAAATGGTGTTATCATTTTTGGTGATCAGTCAGTTGTGTTGACATAGACCACTGCATTGTGGGTTATGATAGCCACATTGATACAGTGTGAGTGAATGTGCTTATCCAAGTTGACTCACCACTGATAAACCTCATTGTGTTATTATTAACCACCCAGTTCCAGGTAAAAAGTAGAATCATGCAGACTAGTCTACGTATCTACGGACTCTTCCTACGAGGGTAGACTGTATTCTCAAGACCTTACTTCAACACTTCTCTAGAAGACCACAGTTTGACAGTCTTAACAGTCACAGCATTGTACTGCCATTTCTTTACATACAGGAGAAATGATGAGGTTGCATTTGCTTGATTTAATTGCTCATTCACAAGTGCTATAGAATTTCCCATATTCCTTCTGCTGCAAAAGCAACAACTAGGCTCAACCCAGCTAAGTACAAGGTCATTGCAACTTGCACATAAATCCGTGAATGATGCTCCAACAATAGTGTTACTGTGCTCAAGTACAGTCGAACGCCTATAGATACAGTGTGAGGGACATAGTCTTCATTAATCTATACAGCAACAGCTGTGTGTTGTTCTAAACAGTACATGGTTGTCCGACCAGCCCTGATTCCCTCACCCTGTGTTGCACACCACAGTCACACCACCATCTTTTCATAGAAAGCAGAGTTACAAAAACAGAGCAGGTTAATCTGGACATGGAGACTCCTCATCTTATTCCATGAACCCGAGCCCTGGTGTAATCCCCCCTGGCCACCCATCTGGGTCTCTCTCTCCCCGCTGGTTCAGAGAGGATTTCATGAGCTGTTACCTGCTGCCCACAACTCTCTTCTCTCCAGCCCATCGTGACCACATTGATCCAGACGATAATGGAGAAACCCGACCATCATTCTCCACAGCCCTACTCTGCAGTGTTCCTTCTGTTTCCCCCTGCGCTGCGTATGAGCGCTGTGGAGGCAGCAGCCTGGGTCTGAGTGTTTCTGTGTACTGTGTCCTGCAGCCATGCTGGCCTGTGCGTGATGAGCGTCTATGAGGACGTGACACAGTCTGCATGGCTATCAAGCTGCTTCAGCTGCTGTGTCTGAGCACCCAGCGCAGGGGCTGCCAAACCTCAAATGATTGCGGTGTGTTCCTGTTTATCGGCTCGGGGCACCACTTCAGCTGACAGTTTAGAGGCTGTTTGGGGTGAGCGTGCCTCAGCGTTGGGGGCCAGCAGTAGGTAAACACTCAGTTACAACCAGCGTCTGGAGGCCAGCACTCACACTGCCTTAAAGGGCTGAATGAGTGACAGAACATTCTTACAGTTTGTCAAGGGTTTAAAAACCCTCAAACACTATGCTTTCTGGGATGTACAGTATACAGTATTCTGTTGACAATTAGTGTTGTTGTGTTGTTTGGCCCTGCAGAATATACATTATGCATTACGCTCCATTGTGTTTGGTTTGTTTAGTTTAGTGAGATGTGGGGCGAAGCTCTCAAGTGAGCATTTCATTGTCATGGTACCCATACTCTGGACATACAGTCATGACAAATAAACCTACTGTAACTGGACAGAAACAATTGTCAGTTGCAATACAGAGTGAACTTCCAGCCCAGGAAAAGTGTGGTCGGATGATGGAACGTGTTGGGTAATTATTCTGTTATAGGCAGGAAATGTTGTGGAGAAATTAGGGAACCTTAAAATAACGACCTTTTCTGCCAGACAACATTGGCACAGTCTCGAATTCAGACCACAGTCAAACTTTCAGCCAACGTACACCTTAACTGAACCTCAAACACTGGATCCAGAGAAAGTCCACTGATGGCGAAGTCCACAGTCTGACACAACTACAGGAGCAGTAGACTGGAGGGAAAGGGCCCGGTTCAGCCTGGGCGTTGAGGTTCCAGATGTCCTATCGAGCTGCACGCCCCAACACATGAAATCACTGAACACTCTCTCACTGCTGCTGTAGTAGCGAGGGGCGATGAGGACATAATGCCCCTCAGGAAGCGGTGGAAGTGGCACCTCAGGCAGCCGACAGCTCGTCACTCACACATGCAAATGACCTTCATGGGCAGGATAGGGAGGAGGTTAACACGGTGGGGTCACTCTGCTGTGTATTTGGCAACAAGATCAGGATCTTCCATGGGGGGGTGTTGGTGGCAGGAAGAGTGACATTTATTTCAATGGAGATTTCGTGCTGTAGAAAATCACAGCCCAAATAGGTCCTTAGTATGTGATCTACTGTGATTAGTCTTTTCAGTCTTTTCTCTTGTCATGCAATTCACATTTTTACCACGTTATTTGTGTGTAAAAGCTTGGGGTTAGTTTAAGTTACTGAGAGTTAAAAATACACAGTTTTTTTAGTAGTCTGTGTTTTTTGGGTGCAATGTGTCTTAACCGAATGTAGCTTATCACAACACATTTTCATTTGGTTCCTCACTAACATCCCTTAAAAACAGGCATTGGTCTTAGTTTAAATGTTCATAAAAAGGAGCCCTAGGAAATAAGCAGATACAAGGTTGAACAAAGAATAACAGACTTTTTGTACAGCATTTGCACTGTCATGTCTTTGCACTGCATTGTCGTGTCCTGTCCTGCACCCTGTCCTGCACCCTGTCCTATGTCGTCTGCACCAGCGTATGCCTTAACCCTAGTCAAATTCCTAGTATGAATGTACCATATACTGTACATGGCCAATAAAACATATCTTGAATCTTCCATATCAGTGGAATTTGCAAAAAGGACCTTGGAATGCAATGCAGGATAGTGAGTAGTAGAATGCTGCCTGTAGGTATGAGTGGTGTGTGAGGTTGCAACGGCAGCAATTCAACTGTAGTATTGACACAAACATGTTTCCTATTAGCCCAATCCTAAAATAGTGTGGATATTTCTGTATGGAAGGGCAAACGCAGGGCTCTCCACTCTGGGACCAGCAGACCTCATGGGACCGCTGCTCATCCCGTTAGACCTCCATTTGGAATCTGTGTGTGTGTGTGTGTGTGTGAGAGAGAGAGAGAGGGAAAGGGAGTGTGTATGTGCTTGTGTGTGTGTGTGTGAGAGAGATAGAGTGTGTACGTGTACGCGTGTATGCTGTATATGTGTGTGTGAGAGAGCGACACACAGGGAAAGGGAGTGTGTGTGAGAGAAAGAGAATGTGAACATGTGTGCGTGTGTGTGTGTGAGAGAGAGAGACAGGAAAAGGGAGTGTGTGCGAGAGAGAAAGCGAGAGTGTGCGTGCATGTGTACAGTTCATGTGTGTGTGTGTTAGTTTATCTCCAGGCGGAGTGTTGGTGGGTTCTGGTGTGTGTGCACGGTCCAGTCAGAGTGAAGCAGAGTTATTTGAGCGATCTCAGCTATGTGAGCCCACAATGAGGGGGGGGGGGGGGCAGGAAACGCAGGATTTGGAACAACATGAGAGCTCATGCTCGGGGATAAAGGAGACAGGTCCGTTCTCCCCCCCGGAGGGCCGCACGCCCGCATCAGCGCCTTTTAACAGCGTCTGTTTACGCCTCCTCTCAGCTGTTACAGCAGGACACTGAGTAATAGGAAAATCCAAACATTGTATTCACAGTGTGAGAGTGTATTTGTTTGTTTGTGTGTGTGTGTGTGTGTGCGCATTAGTGCGTGCGTGTGTGGATAAGTGTGTGAGAGAGAGAAAGAAAGGGGTTGGGCTTTGGTGTGTGTTTGTGTGTGTGTGTGTTTGTGTCTATTCTGGCGTCTTAGAATGTGTGTGTGTATTTACTAGAACATACTGTACCTGTCACTTGTGGCACATGCAGATGTTTGTTGAGTGCATGTGTATAAGCGTGTGTGTTCTGTCCTGACTGTGCTCTGGTGTGTTGGTCTGCAGGTCATCCTGTCGGGGATCGTAGGTCTCACCACGTGGAGGAAGCCCATGCTGCTTCTGGTAAGTCTGACCACCGGCTCCCATACAGAAGCTGCTAGTGACTAGTTTCACATAAACCACTTACTAACAATAATGTATGATTTGTATGACATTAGTTGGATTATAAAGTGGGATTATGTGGTTTAAAGAATGGGAGAATGGTGGCACAAGCTCCACTTAGCCAGCAATAGCCATTAGAAACTGCGATTAGAAGCTAATTATTTTGCAATTGAACAGTGTCCCATTCGATGACACCATGAAATACAGCCACAGCAAATCCTCGCTAAGCAGAGTGATCACAGTGTTAAATCTCAGCCTTCTCAAACACGATGTAGAGGGTCAGAGGTTATCTCTGGGCTGGACCAATAACAATACTATCAATCAATCAATCAATCAATCAATCAAAGCTTTATTTGTATAGTGCATTTCATACCCAGAGGCAACACAATGCACTTTACAGAGAACAAGGGAGGTGGGCATACGACCCACCCCTACATATTCCAGAGGGAAGCAAAAAAACAGTAATCACCCGGGGGCCAGATAAGTGAGCTGTAAAAATTATTCCCTGACCCCTCTCAACAAGGGGATCGATCAAGCTCCAGGAGTATGTTTGTCTACCAGATAAGAACATTTTTAAAGCAATACATTACATTAAATTACATTTCAGAGTAAGAGAAGCTAAAAAAGCATCATAGGAGAGAAGACATCCTACGGACATGCTACGACATCCACAGCAGACACAGGGGTATCTATCGGACTCCGGGAGGTCTGCTGGTGACAGTGGGGCATCCACTGGACCTGGTTAGAAGATAGGAGGGAGAGAGAGAGGCAGTAGAAAGAAGGAAGTCTGTATCATGAGAAATGCTGAGAACCGTTGCTGTGTGGTAATATATTTGTGTCTGCTTATTTTCTGCTTCTTTCAAAATAATCTTGTTCGAATGCTAGATCATGTTGCCCTTTTCCCCCTAAACATTAATTCAGACTCATCTATTTTTGGGGGACATATTTGCAGCGCGCAAATCTTATCCAGTCAGTTTAATTTCCCCGTAGAGCCGGCATTAGTGGTGCTAGACACCTGAACAAACGTTAGCTGACCCCTGAAGTTGAGAGGTCAAATGATGAGGGCACAGTCGCTCTCTGATCCTGGGGTTGTGTGTCAAGCCTTTGGGCGTCCTGACCTATCCACCTATCCACCTATCCATCTATCCATCTATCCATCTATCCATCTATCCATCTATCCACCTATCCATCTATCCACCTATCCATCTATCCACCTATCCATCTATCCACCTATCCATCTATCCATCTATCCACCTATCCACCTATCCACCTATCCATCTATCCATCTATCCATCTATCCACCTATCCATCTATCCACCTATCCATCTATCCATCTATCCATCTATCCATCTATCCATCTATCCACCTATCCACCTATCCACCTATCCATCTATCCATCTATCCACCTATCCACCTATCCACCTATCCACCTATCCATCTATCCATCTATCCATCTATCCACCTATCCATCTATCCACCTATCCACCTATCCATCTATCCATCTATCCATCTATCCACCTATCCATCTATCCATCTATCCACCTATCCATCTATCCACCTATCCACCTATCCATCTATCCATCTATACATCTATCCACCTATCCACCTATCCATCTATCCACCTATCCACCTATCCACCTGTCCATCTGTCCATCTGTCCATCTATCCACCTATCCACCTATCCACCTATCCATCTATCCATCTATCCACCTATCCACCTATCCACCTATCCACCTATCCATCTATCCATCTATCCACCTATCCACCTATCCACCTATCCATCTATCCACCTATCCACCTATCCATCTATCCACCTATCCACCTATCCACCTATCCACCTATCCATCTATCCACCTATCCACCTATCCATCTATCCACCTATCCACCTATCCATCTATCCACCTATCCACCTATCCACCTATCCACCTATCCACCTATCCATCTATCCATCTATCCATCTATCCACCTATCCACCTATCCATCTATCCACCTATCCATCTATCCACCTATCCACCTATCCACCTATCCACCTATCCATCTATCCACCTATCCACCTATCCACCTATCCACCTATCCACCTATCCATCTATCCATCTATCCATCTATCCACCTATCCATCTATCCATCTATCCATCTATCCACCTATCCATCTATCCATCTATCCATCTATCTTATCTTCTAAGCTCTTTATTTTAAGTTCTGTCATGTTTTTCGCACAGTTTTTTAATCTGTTGATGTACCTTGGGGCGGCTGTAGCTCAGTTGGTAGAGTGGGTCGTTCAATCATCGAAGGGTCAGCGGTTCGAATCCCAGCTCCGACTGTCCACATGTCGAAGTGTCCTTGAGCAAGACACCTAAACCCAAATTGCTCCCAATGAGCAGGTTAACACCTTGCATGGCAGCTACCGCCATTGGTGTGTGAATGTGTGTGTGAATGGGTGAATGAGAGGCCATTGTAAAGCGCTTTGAGTGCCGCCAAGGTGGAAAAGCGCTATATAAATGCAGTCCATTTACCATTACCTTATGTGTTGTGTTGTTTTTGTATCGTATGTCTGAAATTGTCTGTGCCACCTTCTTTGCCCGGGCTCACTTGTAAAAGAGATGTCATCTCAACATGAATTTTTCTCTAGTTAAATAAAGGATAAAAAAAAATAATTTCTCTATCCATCATCTATCATCTATTATTTATTGATATAGATTAATCTATCTTTTTTTATCTAAAATCTATTATTTATTGATATAGATCTATCGTATCTATCATCTATTATTTATAGATATAGATGTATTTATCTATCTTATCTCTCATCTATTATTTATTGATATATATTTATTTATCTTATCTATATCATCTATTATTTATTGATATAGATTTATCTATCTATCTTATCTATCTATCATCTATTATTTATTGATATAGATTTATCTATCTTATCTATCTGAACATGCATCTGCCCCTCAGAATCTGTGTGTGTCTGACTCTGTGTGTGTCTGACTCTGTGAGTGTCTAGACAGAATAGAATAGAACTAGAAGAGTGTGTTTGTTCAGGGGGAACTGCTGGGAAGACGCTGATTGCTTTAGGCTTCTGGAGTCGAACTGTCTACATTGCTCTGCTGTGTGTGTGCGTGTGCGCGTGTGTGTGTGTGTGCGAGTGTGTGTGTTCGAGTGTGTGTGTGTGTGTGTGCGTGCGTGTGTGTGTTGAACAGGCAACAGGAAGTGGAGGAGCTAGATTTACCTCTGTGGTGGTTTTCCTGTCAAGGCTAGATGATTGATGGCTGGTGAAAAGACAGGAAGGAGACATGGAGGGAGAGACAGATTCACTGGAGAAGAGATGGATGAATTGTTTTTTAGTAAACAAGCTCATGACAAATGCAATAGTGTTGGTATCATCCAGAAGGCTTTGTGTGTGTGCGTGCGTGCGTGTGTGTGTGTGTGTGTATGCTTTGCTTTGTTTATTTTGGTGTCTTGTCTGTGTGAAAGGATGCAGAACTCCTCAGAGACTTTGTGTCTGTTACCCGAGAATTTGTGTTTGTATGTGATACTGGCCTGACTATACTTCATCATGGAGGGTCATGGGATCGACACTGTCAACACACACACAAACACACACACACACACAAACACACACACACACACACACACACACACACACACACACAATGAGTTTTAACAATGACTTACTCTCTTCCCCTTTTCTCCACTTCTCTCTCTCTCACACACACACACACACGACTGTACACACACACACACACACACACACACACGCTAGCACAATGACCCACTGTATCCCTTTCGATCACAGAGGCTGTGTGTGAGCGTCACCTCTGCCCTGTGTGTGATTATCACGGCTGATCTTCACAGCAAGATACAGGCAGGCCACCATTTAGCCTCTGACTGGGTGTGTGTGTGCGTGGGTGTATGTGCTTGCATGTGTGTGTTTGTGTTTATGCGTGCGTGTGAGTGTGTGTGCGTGTGAGATACAGGCAGGCCACCATTCAGCCTCCGTCTTTATGTGTGCATGCATGTGTGTGTGTGTGTGTGTGAGAGTGAGAGATACAAGCAGCATTCAACCTCAGTCTGTGTCTCAGCCTCCACTAAAACCAGACCAGGTCCAGCCTGGCTTATGTGCGTGGCTGGCTTATTTCTGTTCAGGACTGGTAGGACGGAAGCTAGTCATGCCACTGAAATAGCTGTGAATTGAAATGACATTAAATATTGTCTGATAAATTAAGATAGGTCTTGTCGTCTGGACACATCAGTTCCAATGCTTCCAATTCTAATCCAGCACAATAAGAGCGGGATAGCCAGTTAGCTCATGAGCTCACAACAACTAGCAGCAGCTTCCATAACATTAATGGTAGCGGTCAGTGGCTAAAGCATTTACACTGATGATTCCTGTAACGTTAGCTATTTTGCTGCAATTGGTTCAACTTCTGTTTCTGGATAAAGGTAAGGGATAAACCCAGATAACACAAGGCTAGCGGACTTACAGCGGGTCCCCGATGGATGCTCCACCACCATTCCACCAGTAGTTAATTGTCTATATCCTAGGCCCATTGGCCGTGGGGTCCGTGGCATGGTGGCGAAACTCCGCCCCCTCGCGTCAGAGCAGTTCGGGTGTAGTGCAGTTACTTCCGGGCAATCTCCTTACACCCACTGGTAAAACCAGTGTGTCTCTAGCCCGCTCAGGGGCTGAGTTGTGGAGTTCATGGCATGGATAGTGGCGTGGTGGCGAGACTCCGCCCGCTTGTGTCAGAGCTAGGGCTGGGTATCGATTCGAATTTCAAGAATTGATTCGATTCCGATTCACAAGGTTCAGAATTGATTATCACGATTCAATTCGATTCGATTCAACATCAATTCAGTTAGTGTTACTAAAACCTGTTTTTTTTTTAGTTGTAACCTTAATTACATGACTGCCAAGTTATGCAACACATAATACAATACTAGGGCTGGGTATCGATACTGATTTCCAAAAATGAATGAATGAATCATTATTCATTCCTTCATTTATTCATTCATTCATTAAATAAAAGATCGATTTTGGGATTCCCGAATCGATTCTTAATCATTTGATTCAGAATCGATTCAAAATTGATTAATAGATTTTTTAAAATCCAGCCCTAGTCAGAGCTGATTGAGCGCAGTACAGTGACCTCTGGGCAATCTCCTTTATTTAATCTCCTAATTACTGCACATAAATTCAATAACTGACATAGAACCAACAGGTCATCACATTTTTACATAGCTTCTATAACATCCAGTGACAAAAAACTATCCACACCACGATTTTCAGGACAGCTGTCATGGCCGACGCCAGTGACTGTCTGCCCCGCCTGACAGTCAGCCATGACAGCTGTCCTGAAAATTTCGCTGAACAGTGATGTAGCATCCGGAACATTTATCTATCTTATCTATCTATCATCTATTATTTATTGATATAGATGTATCTATCTTATCTATCTATCATCTATTATTTATTGATATAGATGTATCTATGTATCTTATCTATCATCTATTATTTATTGATATAGATGTATCTATCTTATCTATCTATCATGTATTATTTATTGATATAGATGTATCTATCTATCTTATCTATCTATCATATATTATTTGATATAGATGTATCTATCTTATCTACCTATCATCTATTATTTATTGATATAGATTAATCTATGTATTTTATCTATCTATCATCCATTATTTATTGATATAGATGTATCTATCTATCTTATCTATCTATCATCTATTATTGATATAGATTTATCTATCTTATCTATCTATCATCTATTATTTATTGATATAGATTTATCTATCTTATTTATCTATCTTATCTATCTATCATCTATTATTTATTGATATAGATGTATCTTATCTATCATCTATTATTTATTGATATAGATATATCGATCTATCTTATCTATCTATCATCTATTATTTATTGATATAGATGTATCTATCTCTCTTATCTGTCTATCATCTTATTTATTGATATAGATGTATCTATGTATCTTATCTATCATCTATTATTTATTGATATAGAATTATCTATCTATCATCTATTATTTATATAGACGTATCTATCTATCATCTATTATTTATATAGACGTATCTATCTATCATCTATTATTTATTGATATAGATTTATCTATCTATCATCTATTATTTATATAGACGTATCTATCTATCATCTATTATTTATATAGACGTATCTATCTATCATCTATTATTTATATAGATGTATCTTATCTATCATCTATTATTTATTGATATAGATTTATCTATCTATCATCTATTATTTATATAGACGTATCTATCTATCATCTATTATTTATATAGACGTATCTATCTATCATCTATTATTTATATAGACGTATCTATCTATCATCTATTATTTATATAGACGTATCTATCTATCATCTATTATTTATATAGACTTGTCTGTCTTATCTATCCATCATCTATTATTTATTGATATAGATTCATCTATGTATCTTATCTATCTATCATCCATTATTTATTGATATTGATGTATCTATCTATCTTATCTATATATCATCTATTATTTATTGATATAGATGTATCTATCTATCTTATCTATCTATCATCTATTATTTTATATAGATTTATCTATCTTATCTATCTATCATCCATTATTTATTGATATAGATGTATCTATCTATCTTATCTATCTATCATCTATTATTTATTGATATAGATGAATGCAACATTTGTTTGGTGCGGTATAGGGCTTATTCTAGTTCGGCCATCGACATACGGAATCATTACTATGATAAGCCTAATAGGCTTGTGTCATGTTGTGTTATCAACGTGATGCTTCTCGGGATAGCCTATAAATTAATAGGCCTACAACATAACATATATTATGACACAAATGGTCAATTCACAGACACATTCAAAGCAATGCCGCCATTATTTAGTGATTAGGCTACGGTGGCAATTGATTCCGTTTAAACTGTGTGACACATTGAGTTTCTTGCAGCGACCGATGTATTCATTATTCAATATCTCATGCGTTTCGCAGACTTTCCCGAGTTTCATCCCTCTGCCATCGGAGTCGCGTTTTCCCGTTTCTCCAGAAACGTGCTTATCGTAGTTACGGGAGGGTCGGAGTGTGCGTAGAGTTGCGCACACCTTCCGCCAACTTATCATTAAGATTGTTTTTTATAAATACCGAAAGTTGCTTAGAAAGTTGCTCAGCATGGGTTACGCACACTTTTGTACTTGCGCAACGCTTCTAAATGAGGCCCCTGGACCTCGGAGGGGGCGGGAGGGAAGGAGGGAGGGATGTTGAGGGCCGAAGGATGCGGGTTGAAGAATCAAGTCGATTTGCGTGCTAATGAGCGGTTACTCAACGCTCCAGGATGAAGGGCGTGGCCTGGAGAGACTGGAGACGAGCTCAGGCGTTACACCGACGTGAAAGCGGACCATGATGAACGGCGTCTAGCTATCAACGCGCAGCTGTCTCCGTTTCTGTCCCCTCCCTCTGCTGCTCCTCCTCCTCGGCCCACTGGGAGAGGTGTTTAGATTTACTCTTCTCTTTTCTTTTCTCTTCTCTTCTCTTCTCTTCTCTTCTCTTCTCTTCTCTTCTCTTCTCTTCTCTTCTCTTCTCTTCTCTTCTCTTCTCTTCTCTTCTCTTCTCTCTTCTCTTCTCTTCTCCTCTCTTCTCCTCTCCTCTCCTCTCCTCTCCTCTCCTCTCTTCTCTTCTCTTCTCCTCTCTTCTCTTCTCTTCTCTTCTCCTCTCTTCTCTTCTCTTCTCTTCTCTTCTCTTCTCTTCTCTTCTCTTCTCTTCTCTTCTCTTCTCTTCTCTTCTCCTCTCCTCTCTTCTCTTCTCTTCTCTTCTCTTCTCTTCTCTTCTCTTCTCTTCTCCTCTCTTCTCTTCTCTTCTCTTCTCTTCTCTTCTCTTCTCTTCTCTTCTCTTCTCTTCTCTTCTCTTCTCTTCTCTTCTCTTCTCTTCTCTTCTCTTCTCTTCTCTTTTCTTCTCTTCTCTTCTCTTCTCCTCTCCTCTCTTCTCTTCTCTTCTCTTCTCTTCTCTTCTCTTCTCTTCTCCTCTCTTCTCTTCTCTTCTCTTCTCTTCTCTTCTCCTCTTCTCCTCTTCTCTTCTCTTCTCTTCTCTTCTCTTCTCTTCTCTTCTCTTCTCTTCTCTTCTCCTCTTCTCTTCTCTTCTCTTCTCTTCTCTTCTCTTCTCTTCTCTTCTCTTCTCTTCTTTCAGTTCCCTCCCTCTCTCTTCTCTCTCTTTCGTCCTCCACCTCCCCACCTGTGTTAGCTTGTTACTATATTAGTCCTGTTCACAGGTTCTCTTAGTAGCCACCCTGGTTTCGCTATGTATTAAGTTGTCCTGGTTTTGCGTTATCTCACTGCGTTGGAATGGCATTTGTGTTTTGCTAATAAAGACTAATTTATTTATTTATCTCTCTCTCCTTCTCTCTCCTCTCTCTCTATTGCTCATTCTCATCTCTTTCTCTCCTCCCTCTCTGTCTCTTTCTCATTCTCTCTTCTCTCTCATTTTCTCTCTCTCTTTCTCTATTCTCTCTCTCTTTCTCTATTCTCTCTCTCACCCTCTATACTCTCTCTCATTCTCTCCTCTCTCATCCTCTCCTCTTTGTCATTCTCTCTCTCCTCTCTCTATCCTCTCTCTCATCTCTCTCTCTCCTCTCTTTCTCTCTCTGTCTCTCTTCTCTCTCTCTCCTCTCTCTCTCCTCTTTCTCTCTCTCCTCTCTCTCTCTTAGGTGAATCTCTTCGTTCTTCTCTCGGTGGTGTGTGTGCTGCTCAACCTGGCCGGCTTCATCCTCTGCTGTCAGGGAGCTCAGCTGGTCTCCAGTATGACCAGCTGTCAACTGGTGAGACACGCTGACACACACACACACACACACACACACACACACACACACACACACACACACACACACATGGGTCTCGAACACTTACTGTCAGTCTCTCCACAGACAAACAGAGTTCTAGCTCATATGCCGTCTAGATTGTGATTGGTTTCTCTCCCAGCTCCTCCTGGGTGATTTTCTGTAGTGTCATTAGACGCTGAGTCAGCAGAGAGCTGGAGTCTGTAGCGTGGGCGGCCATCTGCTTCTGGCTCTGTTTACATCTGTAATGGGCCTCAGGGAAATGGAGGAGATCTAATTGGTTTAACTACTCACTGATGGAGGCTTGCGCAGGAGAGAGAAGGAGGGGAGGAGAGAAAGAGAGAGAGAGAGAGAATGAGTGAGTCTGAAAGACGGGATCAGCGGATGTAATTACTGTACCGGCTTCATCTCCAGAAACAGAAGGAATCGTATTAACAGTGTCTCTGATTGAACTCTGACTGACTGTGTGTGTGAGTGTTTACTTGGAGCACTGTATAAAGTGGGTTTTTAGTTGTGTGTGTGTGTGTGTGTGTGTGTGTGTGTGTGTGTGTGTGCGCGTGCATTGCTGTCTGTGTTTGCGGTCGATTATTGTGAGCCAGTGAAATCATGTAAGATGTGGCTGGTCTCATTGCGTGACAGTGATTTACAGGTATGCACACACACACACACACACACACACACACACACACACACATACACACACACACACACACACACACACACACACACACACACACACATACACACACACACACACACACACACACACACACAGTCCATCATATCCAGCTGTAGCTCGGGAGGTAGAGCGGGTCGTCCAATGATCGTAGGGTCAGCGGTTCGATACCCGGCTCCTCCTGTCCGAAGTGTGCTTGGCTAAGACACTGAACCCCAAATTGCTCCCAATGAGCAGGATAGCACCTTGCATGGCAGCATTGGTGTGTGAATGTGTGTGTGAATGGGTGAATGAGAGGCCTTCATTGTAAAGCGCTTTGGATAAAAGCGCTATATAAGTGCAGTCCATTAGTCCATTTACCGTACATCTAGCAGCATCCATTAAAGCTTTGCCTGTTAGCATCACACACATAAGCTGAATCCCAATCTGAGTGCGCAAACCGCACTTGCGGCCCCTCGCACTTGCGGCCTGAGGCCTGAGCACTTAATTGACGTCAGCTGGAAGGGCCAGAGGGTGCAGGGCCGTGAATTAAATGGGACAGCACTTCCAGCGGCGTGCCAAGCCAGTTTCGCTCAATGCCCCTCCCACTTCGTTTTCATTGGCTGCCGCGTCCCTCCGATGCAGAGGCTGCTCTGACGCTCCCTTCAGCTCTCCACTTGGCTCTGCAAATTGACCGATTGACGTCTGTTTTAATTTAATAATAATTAAAAAATTATGTTGGGTGGGATATGTTTGCAGCATGTGGATTTCAAGATAAATGTTGTGTTATCTGCAAATGTCATCATTTATGTGTGATGCACTCGGATCATGACTCGGATGTACTCAAGCACTGTGTCACATGAGACGCGGTGGGCTGTGGGTATTTTCTGCTCCTAAGTCCGCGAAATTGCGGACTTTTGGTAAGTGCGGATAAAGTGCGCAAAATGGCGGCAGTGGCGCACTTGTGGACCTAGCAATTCCGTTTTGGAACTACCCTGAGCCCTCGTGGACTTAGCGGGAACGCGCATGTAAGGCCACAAGGCCGCGAGTGCGCTGCACTTTCGCCTAAGTGTGCGATTTGGGATTCAGCTATAGTGTTGTCCCGCGCATCATGGCTAACGCAGACATGCTCACATTGAACTCCCGCACCAGCATAAATGCGTGTCCAATCACATTACACATTACTGCATTTCTGGGTCCATCCATAAGTGCATCATCTCCTCTGTCCAGTCATGTGTGCCGGTGCTGGATGACTCCTCCCCCTTTAACCGATGCTAAATGTCACTCTGACCTCGCAGCGTCCATCATCTCATTAGTTGAGCGGGCGCGGCGATCAGGGTTTGGCTCCAGGGACAGGAAGCGAGCGCAGCGTGAGTCCTAGAAACGGACCGACTAGACAGGACCTCACACATCACATCCGCTGGAAGCTCTCCAGCGCTGGGGGAGAAGCTGTGAGAGGGGTCAGCCGTGGATGAGCTACGGCGGGGGCCTCGTCACACACACACACACACACACACACACACACACACACACACACACACTGTGCAAAGGCATTCAAACCACATACCTGTTGCAAGACGCCAATATGAGAGGGGCGGCCATATTGAGTTTATGGTCACCCCCAGTGGCGCAGTGGTTCGCCCCGGGCCCCCCCCCCCCCCCCCCCTCACTCAGTGAGTTATGGAGTCTCCCTTCCCGGCCATCTGCTGCTCAGATCTGGTGTTACTTTCACAGCCCAGGAGGAGATGGAGGGAGGAGGGAGGGGGGTATGTAAACTTACACATCTGAAGGTGAAACATCTCTCTCTCTCGCTCTCTCTCTCTCTCTTTCTTATCTCCACCCTTCGCTCTCGCTTATCATCTGTTTCCCTCTTGCTTGCTCTCTTGCTCACAACAACCTCTCTCTCTCTCTGACACCTCCCTCCCTCTCTCCGTTCCTCCCTCACTCTTTCCCTTCCTCCCTCTCTCCCTTCCTCCCTCCCTCTCTCCCTTCCTCCCTCTCTCCCTTCCTCCCTCCCTCTTCCCCTCTGCCCTCCCTCTCTCTCAGTATGTGTCTCAGATACAGTTCACAGGCATCAAGTATCTTCCATTTTCCCATCAGTCACTCTTGGCAGCACAAGAGGCAGTAGTCCCAGCACACCAAAATCAAGAAGGACACCAAAATCAACCCGTCAATCTCCACTGCACAAGTAGAGTAGTGGTCAGAGCATTGGACTCTCACCCGGGAGACCTGGGTTCAAGATCCGTTGGGTCTGACTTTATGGGACTACTGCAAACCTCAATATGTTCATCCTTTCACTCCAACCTTTTTATCCCTTACCTAAATTCCACAAGTAGAGTAGTGGTGAGAGCATTGGACTCCCACGCGGGACATTCTCAGAGATTACCGTCTACTTACTTCACCACCTAAAGGGAAGTGCATACAGCAGGTCATGACTTTTGTCCAGAAACAGAAGTTGAACCAATTGCAGCAAAATAGCTAACGTTACAGGAATCATCAGTGTAACTGCTTTAGCCACTGACCGCTACCATTAATGTTATTGAAGCTGCTGCTAGTTGTTGTGAGCTCATGAGCTAACTGGCTATCCTGCTCTTATTGTGCTGGATTAGCATTGGAAGCATTGGAGCTGATGTGTCCAGGCAACAAGACCTATCTTAATTTATCAGACATTATTTCATGTCATTTCAATTCACAGCTATTTCAGTGGCATGACTAGCTTCCGTCCTACCAGTCCTGAACAGAAACAAGCCAGCCACGCACATAAGCCAGGCTGGACCTGGCCCGGTTTCCCCAGTGTGTATCATGTGTTTCACAGCCCCTGCCTCTGTGTGTGTGTGTGTGTGTGTGTGTGTGTGTGTGTGTGGGGGGGTTTCAGAGCGAGTTGGGTGATGTGTGTTACTGCTGTCTCCTGAGCACCAGCTCCAAGTGTCCTGAGGAGAAACTGCTACAGGTGTACCCAGGCCACTCCTGCAACACGATGAGAGTCCTCCTCAAGGTAGGAACACCTGTGAGTGTGTGTGTGTGTGTGTGTGTGTGTGCGTGCGTGCGCTAGCGCGTGCGTGCGTGTATTACCGGTATGGGTGCGTCTGTCAAATGCAATTGTTTGCAATGCAATTTGCAAAATATTTTCATGCTGTTAGTCACTAGAACTCCCTTCCGCCGTGCGTTAATATTCCAGAAGGTTCTCTTTGCGCTGTGCGCTCTCAACGCCCTGACCACCGCCGTCTGCCTGGTGGCCGCTGCTCTTCGCTACCTCCAGATCTTCACCGCCAGACGACCATGTCCGGTACGTCAGCGCCCGGAACCTCCCGATAGCCATAGATGTGATCGAGAAACTCCCCGTCAGCCAATGGTGTAGCAAACAGGCGTGGCTGCCCAGCCAATGGTGATGGTGCTCAGATTCTGGTGATCCTAAGCAAGATTTTAACACTCCCAGCGCAACCACCAAACTAAACGCATGCATGTACACACATAGAGATGGACAAGTGAATTAACAACAACGCTCTTGCTTTATTTGAAAGTGATGAGGAGTTCCCTGTGGACCACACCATCGTTCTCCACGAGGGGAGGTGTAGCTAAAGCAGCCTATAAGCCAGATTCAACGAGAGATTTGAAGAGTGAAGTTGGGGAAGGAGGGAGGGGGAGGGGCCACAGGTGGATTGCATTCAACTGCATGTGGCTTATTATAAAATCATTCTATGAGATTTTATCGTTTTATTGCATATTAAATAAGAACGCCTGTTTTTGGATAGGGGATACAACTTAATGTAACAATATGTTTAAAAAAAGAAAAGAAAAAAAAAGGAGTAAGTCACCCATGTGCAAGTCACAAGTAAGTCTCAAGTCTTAACCTTCAAGTCTCAAGCAAGTCCCAAGTTACTGTGGTAAGAATCAAGTCAAGTCCCTGCTATTAGTCAAGCAAGTCAAGTCATTGCTCTGGTCAAGCAAGTCACAAGTGAAGGCATATGGAAGTCTGATGATCTACCCAAGTTTCCCCATAAATCTATTCAAAGTCAGTGGTCCTAAACGTTTGTGTGTTGATGCTGAGTTGAAGAATACATGCCTAGTCGTTTTTGCACTGAACTTCCAACACGGTAATTTCTGCACTAGTTGCACTAGAATTTTGCGCGCGAATCCACTAGCTACCCCCATTGCTTCAACTCAATCCTATGGGAAACATATACAGTCATGAGAAGTAACCGTTCGCGCCGCATGTTGAGCGGAGAGCAGCAACGACAGCAGCGGTGCAGTTTTAGAGGTCCGTTCGTTCATAGCCAGTATGCTAATGGTTGTGGGGGAGGGGGTTGCTACTAACGTTAGCAAGTTCAAGGCTTTTTTGGCTGATTGATAGAGGCCAGACCTGATTTCGACCATGACCAGGCCAGACCTGACTAGCATGAACGAAATGTAGGCTACTGCATTTACTGTGAAACATCAACTGTTCAACTGTCAAAACGAATTGATAAAGGCCGGTCTCAATTAGAAGCCGGGTTAGATCAAGCCAGACAGGGAGAGTTGGTTGGTAGAGAATGTGAGCCGTGAGTGTAGCCTACAGACGTAACAGAGAATAGCCAGTTTGCGCGCTGTGCGCATGCGTGCTGGAGCAAGTGGGGAAGCTATTTCGTTTCTAAAGACGTTTCTAAAGATCATATTACAGAGGCATGTGAAAAACCACAACAAGCCCTCGCTCTATGTAAGCACAACTAGCGATTCATAAAGACAGATTGATGAAAACAACCGTTTCGCAGCAGAAAATAGATTTTTTAGAAGGTGCATTCTCAGTGCCCTGTCCGCCGCCATTACATGGATATACTGGCTCGCGCTGGATTTTAAATTTCTTCTACATGCCTCCGAATTACACCAAAGTTATCTCGGTGAGTCAAACGTCAATGCCGTAAATAAGGTCCAGGTTGTCAAAAACGAGCATTCTCCTTTAATAGCCTACATTTGATTGTTGTTATATACTATGAAAATTAGACATTAGGCCTATCATTGAAGAATAATAGGTAGCCTGCTATTCTAAATCCCAGTTCAGTCCAAAGATTCACAACAAGACTGCTTGCAGTCTTCCTATTCTATTCTCGCTTATTGCATGTCGTTACCCAGCTGGCATTTCACTGACTGTGAATAAACGTTGGATTAGGTTTTGATTTTGAAAGGTGAATTAACGTTGATATCGCAACGTTGTTCCAACATCTTACTCTTCAACATGGGTGAATTAAGGTCTTACAATCACTGTTGAATATGTGTTGAATTTGTAAGGTGAATCAACTTTGAAATCCCAACTTTGTTTCAACGGCTTACTTTTCAACATGGGTAAATAAAGGTCTTTGAGTCAACTTTGCATCACTGTTGAAACTGCAACTTTGTTTCAACTTCTTACTTTTCAATCATGTAGCCACAGAGAACAAAGGCGTGAACTTTTTACAATTTTATTTTACATTAGAATCAAGATGCACATGTAGGCCTACAATAGCAGTGAATGGGGTTGCAACACTGACAACTGTGCAAATAGCAACAACATCGATCCAACAATAATGTGAAAAATAAGTGTTTGTGGCACTGGCATGCACACACACAAACACACATTTTGTGACATACTTCTATACAGCAATGCTACAGAAAAGGCATTCACAGTCAATCTGCCGGCTAGTAGCCTAACAGCTTTTAGCTTTCTAAACATACAACCTCATCTGCAGCACAATAGCCTACCACCCAGGATGTAGCCTATGTTAAAACGCGAAAGCAAAACCAACAAGCTAAACAATATATTAACTTTACCATCTACAAGTAGCGGCAAAAGTTGAACAACAAGGGAATGACTGACACATTGCTCAGCTTGTATATAGATACAAGCTACTTCCAGCTAGTGCGAGACAAACAATACATCCATGGAGACAAACATTACACACGATACACCGCACCAACATTTCCAAAGAAACTACGGTGTCCATAATAGGACATCCTCGGATGTCCATGAAAGGAAATTCGAATCTCATTCTTTGTGCAAGCGCAAAATAAGGATTTGTCACCAATACAATTATTTTATTGCAAAGATATATAAAGCAAAACCTTCGTTGGGCCACTTTTTACCCATATTGTGCATTAAAGGGCTATAAGGCAGGTTGTTCATGCATGACATCATGTTGACGTTGTTGTACATCAACGTACAGATCTTCAACAGAATTTCAACGTTGATTTATAAGTATTTTATCAACCTTTTTCAACCATTGAATTCAATATTGTTTCAAGGTTGAAACGACGACTGACGTTAATCCAACTATATTTCAATGTCGGTTGTGTGCCAGCTGGGCAGCCAATAAGCTTAACTTTAAAAAGTTAACGTTAGCTACGTTAGCGCACTTAGCCAGATAGTTAGCTAGCTAACAACACATTCACGTAGCTTACCTTTCTTTGTGGGTTTTGTAATGATGGATGAAGTTTGACATTGTGGTGGTCGTGTCCCTGATTTTAGTGCTGCAGACCTTGCACACCGCTGTTCTCTTCTTACTAGCTTCCTCGACAACATACTCTTTGAATCCAAATTGTATAATGTTTGGACAAGCCCCCTCCATGTTAGCTGCCCCGGAGAGTAGCGTTACTGGCTTCGCTGGTCTGCCGCGTCCTGGTAGGTTGCCAGGTTTGCGCGTGTTGTGCTAGAAATCACACAACCATGCTTCAAAAAACAAAACATAACTTCTCAATATCTAGGCTATAAGAATGTTAATAAAAAGTCAAGTCCTTTCGAGTCATCTGTCTCAAGTCAAAGTCAAGTCAAGTCTTTCATCAATGTTAGTCAAGCAAGTCCCAAGTCCTCAAATTTGCGACTCGAGTCGGACTCAAGGAGTGAGGTCACGTGACTCGAGTCCCCCAACTCTGCTTACAGCAGCAACCGGCCCTGTGTAGCATGAGACTGGCCAGAATGTCAGTGAATCTATTTGGTTCATTCTTGACTCTAGATGGTATGACTGTAACCTAAATCTTCTCTGATAGGACGAGCCACGTGCAATAGCGGAGGAAGGGGAGGAGCCAACCCACGTCCCCGACCCGGATGAGTTTGTCCCCCCGGCCCCTCCCCCTTCCTACTTCTCTACGTTCTACTCCTACACACCACGCCTGGCTCGCAGGTACACACACACACACACACCCCCCCCTGTGTCTACGCACAAACACTGCATCTGGCCAGCAAGTAACCCGCCTACCTACTGTGCCATCTCTACAACACACATAGACACGTACACACATGCAATCAACCACACTACACAACCATCCCACAACTTCCCTATTTGGGAGCCATTTGATCATGTCCCTCCTGCTCCTTCCAGCCCCCACCTCAACGCTGTGTAACCCTCCTCAGTGTTGAGTAACCCTCCTGTGTTGTGTAACCCTCCTTAGTGTTGAGTAACCCTCCTGTTTTGTGTAAGCCTCCTCAGTGTTGTGTAACCCTCCTCAGTGTTGAGTAACCCTCCTGTTTTGTGTAAGCCTACTCAGTGTTGAGTAACCCTCCTAAGTGTTGTGTAACCCTCCTCAGTGTTGAGTAACCCTCCTCAGTGTTGAGTAACCCTCCTGTGTTGTGTAACCCTCCTCAGTGTTGTGTAACCCTCCTCAGTGTTGAGTAACCCTCCTCAGTGTTGTGTAACCCTCCTCAGTGTTGTGTAACCCTCCTCAGTGTTGAGTAATCCTCCTCAGTGTTGAGTAACCCTCCTCAGTGTTGAGTAACCCTCCTGTGTTGAGTAACCCTCCTCAGTGTTGAGTAACCCTCCTCAGTGTTGTGTAACCCTCCTCAGTGTTGAGTAACCCTCCTCAGTGTTGAGTAACCCTCCTCAGTGTTGAGTAACCCTCCTCAGTGTTGAGTAAGCCTCCTCAGTGTTGAGTAAGCCTCCTCAGTGTTGAGTAAGCCAGCGTTTAACAGGACTGGCAGAGGAAGGCCTGCCAGTGAATGACTCATGTGTGTGAATGACTCATGTTCTAATCATCTCCTTGCTCTGTGCGTGTGTGTGTGTGTGTGTGTGTGTGTGTGTGTGTGTGTGTGTGTGCGTGTGTGTGTGTGTGCGTGTGTGTTAGGATGTTTGGGGACAGTGTGATCCCCCTGCCTCATATCTACGGGGCTAGGATCAAAGGGGTGGAGGTGTTCTGTCCGCTGGACCCGCCCCCTCCCTACGAAGCCGTCGCAGGCAGCTCCGCCCCTGCCCCTATACAGGTAACCACGACGACGTCATTAACAGGAAAAACATTCAATATTCTGTACGTTCTGCGTTTACATACTGTACCATACATGTACCATAACGATTCAGTTACTGTATTGACTGTTTCTATATTCCTGCTTGATTTACACTGATAGTAATAGTAATGAATAGTCTCACAATCAGCCCTTCTTCTCCTCTCATCTATCTTACGCTGTTTGTTTTCATGATAGCAGGCGGCTCAATCAGTTTCCCCTCGAATCAATAAAGGATTTGTTTCTTATGCTCAAGGCTCAATCCATCCCAGATAAGATGTGGAGCAGAGATCATGTTTAGAAAGTCCACATAGCATTTGGAAGTGGGATTTAAAGATGAAATCGCAATGTGTTGTGGATTGTCTGCTCAATTCCTAAGACTTGTGTGATGATCACAACACGATGTACCATATGTGGAAGATGATCGTTCCCGTCCTAATTAGGCTATGCTGTGTAGTTCGTTACTGTGATGTGTTTAGTTTAGTTGACAATAAAGACAATCAGATGATTATCACATCCTAAATTGTCAAGGACAGCACAATAAAGTCAGTTATTTCCATTGTGGACCTTGATGTGCTGACAGTGAAGATGGCGGATGTCCAGATTGCTAGGCAGCATTGAGGATTGAACTGTGTGGACTGAACTGTGTGGATTGATCTATTCCTATAGTGTGCAGGGATAATCTGGGTCACACTTCTGCTGTGTGTCCTGTCCAGGAGATCGAGATCCCGATGACCAGCCTGACTGAGGAGTTGACTGACAGCTCAGAGGCAGGAAGGCCCGTCAGAGGTAGGCGTGGAAGAAATGAATAACACAGTCTTGAAATTGTTGAAGAAATTAATCCAATCGTTTTAATAATCAACAAGGAGACCTTGTGCAGACAGTCATTATTTCTATTATTTGACGTGCACAGAGAGATAGAGTAATAGAGTAAAAAAGACAGAGTAATAACAGTGTGTGTGTATAGGGCAGTGCCAGGCACATGTATCTATACACGTTTACAAGCTGGATCAAGAATCCTTTTTTCTGATTGGTGTAAAAGGAATCTGTGCAGCGGAGAGGAGCTTGTCTTTTTTTGGTCGGCCCAGAGGATGAAACAGAACAAGGAGGATGTAACAGGTCCATAACAGGTCCATAACAGGCCAAAGCAGCCCCTTCAGAGGCAGAGTAGAGACATTACAGGAGACCACAGGACCCAGTAGTAAAGGAGACCATACCAGGACCACAGACACAACTCATTCCTAACTTCAATACAACCATAGGCAAAAGCATTGTACTTTATTTGAAAGCAGGTATAAACAATATGTCATATTTAATGAAGCAAGAATAAGCAATACCATTTAACTTTCACATAGGACAAACACATAAACACACCCACACACAGACACGGACACATACAGACACGCGCGCACACACACACAACATGCCAGTTTTTATTTCTAATTTCTTCCTTCCAACTCTCAATACACATTGTCTCCATAAAACAGTTTTCACCAAGAAACACCAGCCATACAGAAAGCCATACAATACTAACACATGTACAGTATATGTACCAATAAACTGGCCTTGTTGCTACAGCACAGTGGTTGGCCTACTATAGTTATCCCTGTGAAAGTAGATATGTAGTTATCTTTGTGATGTGAACGGGGCATAACCTCACAGTTATGTCATTGGCGTATTAAAAGAACATTTATTTCAGTCTCTGTCTCTCTAATGCTCCATCCCCACCCCCACCCCTCTCTCTCTCTCTCTCTCTCTCTCTCTCTCTCTCTCTTTCTCTCCATCTGCGTAATGTGAATACAGGATAGATCAAGTGCAGGTTCTTCTTTCATTCTATCTGTGGTTAATTGTGTTTGGAAAAATGTTTAGATGAGACGAAAGCTTGTAAAAACTAAAAATAAACTTTAAACAGTTTCCCTCTGAAAATATCACCCTAACCCTAACCCGCTAAAAGCGTTATTTATACACTGACAAAAACCTGGTATAATATTTTATTCTTGTCTGAAGTTGGTCTTCAGAGATTAACGTTCTCAAGAGCATTCCAAAAGAAAATATTCTACAATTTGTTTTCTAGAGGCAGGAACATTCTCTGGGACACTTCTGTCTCTCTGAGGTCATCTGTTGTGTTATTCAACACCCTCAGAGGAATGTGAGAAATTACCTTGTCATATAGAAGCGCAGAGATAGAGAGATAACGACACACACACACACACACGGGTCACTCTTCAGGTCACATCTGTGTTATGATAGAGGCTTGGGTCGTGACGTTACGTAATTAGTCACCCGACACCCTGGGGCAGAAGGAAAGGGGGTGGCTGAGGTGGAGTGAGACGTTGACGGTTAAAACTGCTTGTTGAATCACACATGGTTTAGCCAGAAGAGCACTGAGAAGAGAATGGCGTAGCAAACACAATACCATAGAAATAGACACTATAGTTCACCAACCCTTTTGATAATAAAGTATACAAGTGTTAAGCTCCTCTATGCCTATAGGGGTGGCCTGTGTAAATATGTTAAGCCCTTACAGGAGGCCCCAACGCTGACAACAAGCGCACACCTAATTCACACCTCAGTGAGACATTTGTAGTTGAAGGCAACCGGTTTACAACCCTCTGTTTGAACATGAGAAACAATGGTTCCCTTCCCCCCTCCATCCCCTCTGACAGACGCCAGCCCCCCAGTCCAGACGGGGTCGGTGCCACCCTCGCCCCCCCTGCACCACCCCAGGCCCCCCCAGCAGGGACCGGTGCCGCCCAGCAGGAGGTCCCAGCGCCAGCGCCTCCGCAGGTCCAACAGCGACCCTGTTCTACTGGACCTGGCGGCCAAAGGTAAGACGTCTGCGTATGTGTATGTATGTATGTGTGTGTGTGTGTGTGTGTGTGTGCTTGTAAAATTAACATTGTTGGCCCCAGATGTCCCTACAAGGATACATTTCCTTGTGGGACCATTTTGCTGGGTTTAAGGCTTGGGTTACAATTATGGTTATGGTTAGGGGTCAAAGGTTATGTTTAGGGTTAGATTTACATTTTATGGCTACGGTTTAAGTTTAGGGACCCCACAAGGATATAAATGCTAAATTGTGTGTGTGTGTCTGTGTTTGCAGTCACTGTTTTCAATAAATCTCCCCAGCATCTGTCAGTAGACACATAAGGAGGTCTGTACAGTAAATATAGAGCCTCCTGGCCTCTGTGTGTGCGTGTGTGCGTGTGTGTGTGTGTGTGTGTGTGTGTGTGTGTGTGTGTAGAATCTGCCAGTCTGAGATAGGGGCCCTGCTGTTCACAGAGTGTGTGAAGCACATAGCTAACGCTTTCAACAGATGTCCCCCATCCATCCATCCATCCATCCATCCATCTTCATCCGCTTATCCGGGGTCGGGTCGCAGAGGCAGCAGTTCCAGCAGGGGGCCCCAGACATCCCTTTCCCTAGCAGCATCAACCAGCTCTGCCTGAGGAATCATTAGCCGCTCACAGGCCAGTGCGGAGATGTAGTCCCGCCACCTAGTCCTGGGTCTACCCCGCGGCCTCCTCCCAGCCGGACACGCCTGGAACACCTCCCTAGGGAGGCGCCCAGGGGGCATCCTCACTAGATGCCCGAACCACCTCAACTGGCTCCTTTCGACGCAAAGGAGCAGCGGCTCTACTCCTGAGTCCCTCCCGGATGTCTGAACTTCTCACCCAATATCTCAGGGAGACCCCAGCCACCCTCGGGACGAAAATAGACCGGTAGATCAAGAGCTTTGCCTTTTGGCTCAGCTCTCTTTTCATCACAACAGTGCTGTAAAGCGACTGCAGAACCGCACCAGCTACTCTGATTCTCCGGCCAAACTCCCTCTCCATGGTTCCCTCACTCGTGAACAAGACCCCCAGATACTACCGGACAGGCTCTTCCTCCAGACGTTCCCAGTTCACCCTCACTACACGCTTGGGTTTTCCATGCCTCCCAATCGCGCCCCTCCAAGTGTCTCCATCATTGCCCACGTGTGCATTGAAGTCCCCCAATAGGACAGAGTCCCCTGCAGGAGCCCCAAATAAGACTCCACTTAGGGTCTGCAGGAAGGCGAGTACTCCGAACTGCTGTTCGGTGCATAAGCACAAACCACAGTCAGAGTCCCCCCCCACAGTCCTAAGGTGCAGGGAGGCGACCCTCTCGTCCACTGGGGTGAACTCTAGCACAGAGGCGCTTAGCTGGGGGCTAGCTAGTATAGCCACACCTGCCTTATGCCTCATACCGTGAGCAACTCCGGAGAAGAACAGGGTCCAACCCCTATCCATGAGTTTGGTTCCGGCGCCAGTGCTGTGCGTGGAGATTAGCCCCACCAGGTGTAATTGGTATCGCTCCACCTCCCTCACAAGCTACGGCTCCTTCCCCCCCAGCGAGGTCACGTTCCATGTCCCCAGAGCCAACCTTTGTCCGTCGGTGCCCACCGCCTTCACTGCCACCTATTTGGCAGCGCCGACCCTGACAGTTCCTCCCACGGGTGGTGGGTCCACGGGACGGACGAGATGGAGATGTTGTTCCCACGTTGCTCTTTCGGGCTGGGCCCGGCCGGGCTCCGTGGAAAGCTCGGCCACAAGGCGCTCGCAGACGGGCCCTCCGTCCGGGCCTGGCTCCAGACGGGGGCCCTGGGCTTCCACCGGGCTGGGTATCTCTCTCTCTTCGGTGTTCTTCCATCAGGGTTTTTTGCTGGTTAAGGACTGTGGGGCGCAACTCCTCACAACCCTACTCTGGCAGTTTTAGGCTTAAAGCCCTCATCCGCCCTTGCTCCACACCTCCAGATGGTATACGGTGCGGAGCCAGGCGCGAGCAGCACCTCTGGTTTTTGTTCGGCGTGACCTTCTCCTAGATGGGTTGCCTACCATGGCTATGAGCCCCATCTGTTCATGCTATTTGCCCATAGCTGGGACAGTGGTTGGCAGGAGCCAGGGCATGTCCACACATGGGTGGGCCTGCGCACCTTGCCTCTGGGGCCAACTGTTGCTCCGAGATCCCCCATTGAATGCCAGATATGTCACAATGTAAAACATTTCCGAACTTTTATTTTGTTGAACAAAATAATCACGACTGAAAGATATTAGAATGGTTATAACCCCACTTCTGTCATCCTCCCCCCAGTCCTGAGCTACGAGGCGACCACGCAAACCACCGACTCCTCCACCCAGACCTCCCAGTCGGCCCTGGCCTCCCAGCCCCAGGCTGTCACCCTCCGGCGGGGCAACAGGGCTCCGCGGCGCCCCCGGCCCTCCTCCATGGTGGACTATCAGAGCTACCGTCACACCCAGCAGCTAGTGACGCGCTTCCTGGAGCAGCCGGCGGCGGAGGGCCTGGCCCCGGAGGTCCAGGAGCTGGTGGATAGCATCCGTAGCGTGCTGCGCTCCGACCAGGAGCACATGGAGGAGGCTGTCCGCTGTGCCAGCTACATCGAACAAGTACGGAGGGAAGCGGGAATGTGAGCGGCTACAGTTTAGCTTAGCATAGGTTAGTTTAGCTTACCTTCGTTGTGTTCTTCTGAGGCGTTTTCAATCTCAAATCAACTAAAAATCAACTAAATCTTTCAACCTCAAATCAACTAAAAAGGAGGGTTTTTTGGTATTTTGTAGGCAGGTGTTTTCCACTCAACAAAGCTAATGCTAGCTGTTGCTAATAAGCAAATAAACCCACATCTTCGGGTGCCTCACTCTCTCAGCTCGTAGCACAGTATTTCCATATTATAATGTATTTTGAAATTAGGGAGAATGTCATATATAAAACATGCATGATGAATGGTGAGTAATTCCCTCTAACACCCCATCTGTCCTCTTGGTGTCTCCCTGCAGGTGATCACTGTATCAGAAACGGGGGCTCCAGCCAATCAGCCTCTCCTCCCCAGACCCGTCCATCCCCAGGTGGACCCCTCCTCCCAGACCCTCCCCCTGAGGAAGAGGCCAGGCCTGCTCCACCTGCGCAGCTGCGGGGACCTCAGCACCTTCACCTGGGTGGAGCTACAGCCTCCGGAGCGCCGGGCGGCTGGGTCCAGAGCCGGGTCCAGGGTGGCGTCAAGGTCAGGGTCAAGAGCCGGGTCCAGGGTGGCGTCAAGGTCAGGGTCAAGAGCCGGGTCCCGTCTGGACCACCACGAGCGCCCCCACAGTCTGATAGGGGTGTTCAGAGAGACTGTGCTCTGATGGGGCTTCTCTGTCAACCATTGAACACCCCCCAAAGCAGAAACTTCATGGTACTGCTCAAGGGAAACTAGTGGTGAAGACTGGGAAAGCAACTGTTTCACAGCTAATGGGAAAAGCCATTCTAAAGAACCCTTTTCATGTCCCACAGACTGCAAGTACTAGCCTTGTAACAGAGTGTGTGCAAGTGTGCGTGTGTGTGTGTATAAGTGTGTGTTTTTTAAATTTGTGCTGTGCTCATACTGTTGGAGTTTAAATGTGGGGTGAATTTGAGAAGATTTTGGGCACCTTATTCTGATCCATACTGTATCAGAGCCAAAGGTTTTGAAAATGGTTTCCAAATTGTGTTATCTTAAGATCTGTGTCTGCTTTGGGTTGTTGTTATCACTCATACACATATGTGTTTATGACATGGACTGTATGGTATGACAGAGATAGATAGTCAGAGGTATTGCTTAGGACAGATTTTGAGACCAGATTTTTTTTTAAGTTATGTTCTGAACAGTTATGTATGACTGGCACTGACACAAGGCTAGCCCTTGACTGATTATGATAAGGCTCTTTTTTGACAACCTGGACCTTAGTTACGGCATATTATAAGACGTTTGACTCACAGAGATAACTTTGGTGTAATTCGGAGGCCTGTAGAAGAAATTTAAAATCCAGCGCGAGCCAAGTATATCCATGTAATGGCGGCGGACGGGGCACCGAGAATGCAGCTTCTAAAAAATGTATTTTCTGCCGCAAAACAGTTGTTTTCATCAATCTATTTTTATGAATTGCTAGTTGTGCTGGCTCGCACTGGATTTTTAATTTCTTCTACAGGCCTCCGAATTACACCAAAGTTATCTCAGTGAATCAAACGTCTTATAATATGCCGTATATAAAGTCCAGGTTGTCGAAAAAGAGCCTTATCCTTTAAGGCTGCCTTGTTGCACTCAATACATTTTAGGGAAACTGCATGGTCCCTATATAATACTGAACACTTTACTGTCAAGTTCAGCTGAGTGCCTTTATTTCTTTTTTACCTGAAAACCTTTTTTGGGGGGTGAGGTGTAACATTGTACAGTGGACTGAAGAACCCTTTTTCTAGACTGCCGAGAGACATCCTGGAAACCATGGAAACTAAAATCAGAAAGAAAACATCCACAGTCTTGTGTGAGAAAGAGACAGGGCGAGCCTGCTATCTGACAGAATTGTCAACTCTGTTGAGAACTTCAGGAATCAGCAAACTATCAGTGGCTGGATTTGAACGTCTGGACCCAGGCTAAGACAGGGCAGCTTGACCATGGCAAAAAGGCTCAGGGCATTTTCCATTCAAAACCTTCTTTACAAAAAAAAGAGAAAGAATTTAAGTGTCCTTATGTGTCCGTAATGCTGGGTCCTTACTGGAGAGACTTGTGAGGAGATACGGTGTGGGAAAGGGAATACCCAGCTGGGCCTGCCAGCACTCGGTGGTGGTGTCGTCTTTCAGAACCTGGGCAGAAGTGGTGTCTTTGAGCTGGTCTGGAAGACACCAGTGAGGGGCCTCTCTGGCTTTGGCGTTGTCCCAAAAAGAGATATATAGATTAATGATCAGAGGGCTCTTTAGAGATGAAGGACCAGTATCTGGCGGCATGGGAGAAGCGTTCGTAAGTTGGACAAATGTACAGTGTGCCAGCCCTGTGTCATCAAGGAGAATTTTCTGTAGTTTACAAGTCACTACTGTCTTGGACAGCTCACTGCCTGACTCCATGATGCAAAGGTACAGGGGAATGGAAGTGCCGCTTCCTGTTCATCTGTTCTCACCAACGCACATTCTAAGACAAACGGTGTGATATTTTAAAAACAAACGCTGGCCCCATGGTTATCACAAAACACGTTTGAGAACCTCATTCGTAAAGATAGATTCATTTTCCTCTGACTCTAGACTTTGAGCCTGAATGGTGGTGGTTTGCTCTGTGTGTAAAAAGGGGTAGAGTCGTAGAGGGATGTGTGCAGTAAGGAGGGCTGAGCTTGTTCCTGGATGGGAAGGGGCAGTGCAGAAGGGGCGGGGGCATGTGCAGCCTCTGTTGGACCGGTGGGCTGGGGAGGTGGTTGAGGGATCCTGCAGGAGGACGAGTGCCAAAGAACAGGTTGCCAGGTCTAGCACAGACGCGCTGAGTTTGAGCAGGGCACTCTCACAGGTATCTGGGCTGGACAGCTTGTTGATCCACTGTTACATCTTTTCCCTATCCACTGGTAGCACGCAGTGCTGTGGATAGAGCTGCTCCGGTAGCCTGCATTCTCTGTAGTGCTTGGATATGGTCTCCACGGGATTGTTGAGTACATATTTTAAATAATTGTAGTCTTATAAAATAAAAATATGCATACAGTGTATTGCAGTGTCACAGCTGAATTGGAAAAGAGGCTTACCTAAAAACTTGACCTGTCATATAAATGAAGGATGATTTTAAACTGTCTGATTATATCAAATATATCAAATGTACAATAAGAATAAAAAAAATAAAAAAAAAAGGTTTTCAGTGTTTTCTGCATCTTTTTCAAACCAGTGATTGTTTGTAAACATGGGTCCAGAGGGTTGTTGAAAGGTAAACAGGAAGTGAAAGAGATGGGGTTTTTTACATTTTGCCCTATTTGTGGTCTGTCTACCATGAACCTGAAGCATAGAGACCATAAGTTCACTGATCGTTCCAGTATTGAGCTAGCTGCAGTTTTTCTGCAGGCTCTCACTGGGCTACAATGGAAGTCATTGGGGCACCCGTAAATGCGTTGGAAAACTATGATAAATGTGCTTTTCTAAGACGGGAAGCACAGGGTGTAATCTTACCAGTCTCGGTATGCTCTCTTGTGAAATGTATCGCAATCCAAATATGTGTAGGTGTTTGGCAAGACTTCCACATAGTCCTCCGTGGAAACCGTGAAAACAAGCGCCAGGGGAATGCTTATGTCCAAGCCATGCAAAAATATTTGGATTGTGATATATTTAACAGGAGAGCATACCGAGACTGGTAAGATTACACCCTGTGCTTCCCGTCCCGGAAAAGCAGATTTATCATACTGTAGTTTTTCAACACATTTACACATGCCCCATTGACTTCCATTGTAGCCCAGTGAGAGCCTGCATAGAAACTGCAGCTAGCTCAATACTGGAACAATCAGTGAAATGATGGTCTCTATGTTTCAGGTTCATTGTAGACAGACCACAAATGGGGCTAAATGTCCAAAATAGCACACTACCCCTTTAAGATCCATACTCCTGTACTCGGAGTTCACTTCCTGAGTGTGTTCTGTGGGACGAGCACATTTAAGAAGCACTCCTGCTCTTGCTAAGCGAAAGGACTTCTCAAAGTGCATATTCAACCTGTCGTCCCCCACCTATGATGCATGTCGTCAGCATGTACAGTTGTTGAATGTTTAAGTGGAGCGGGCTTTTTTAGTTTTAATTTATCTTATTTTGTTTGATCTAAGCATTTATTCGAACGCAAGTAGTGAATGAAAATATCAGTGATTAAAATAGTTAATACAAAAGAACCTCAAGCAATTTTAACTTTCTGTAGGACAAATACATAATGAAAAAGAAAAAGGCCATGCAATAAGATGGTTTAATAATCTACTGTTCATTGTTGTGATTATGTTGCTATTAACAGATGCTACTGGCCCTAGTGGAATGCAAGAACGTTGCTATTACCGATGCATTATAGTATATACATTATGTTTTTAGACTAGGATTACGCAAAATCTAGCAGACCGCTTTTCATGAAACTCAGTGGAGGGGTGTAGCATGAGCCAATATAGAACCCATCCATTTTGGCGTGCACAGAGCCACAAAATGCATTCAGGGGTGGAGGTTTGTGCTCTCTGAGCACCATTTCTAGTTGGAGGCATATTAACATAGACATGCGTCCAGCAAAAGATCCAGTGGTAATCATAAGAGGAATTTACGTTGGGCAGAATGTCCGTCTGTGCCCAAATAACGATTCTAGTTCTAAGCTTTTTTTCTCTATGGGAAAAATGAATGTGGTTACATGATCGCTCCGATCAAGGTCTGTGTGCTGAACACCAGATTTATCCAGATGTACATTCTGTCTGATGTAAATTACTTTCATGGAAGTTGCCATGGTAATGATTTTGCTCCCACCAAGCAAAGCACTCATCAGGATAAGGCTTTACTTCCCTCGTTTCGCTGAACCACTTAACCACTTAACCCATCTCCATCATTCTGCTAGCCAGCTAAGACTGGACTCTCCACCCGCCCACTGCAGCCATGGCAGTATCTGACATCCTTCTCAGTTTCAAAATGGTTAAAAGCATATCTCAACATCAACCTCAGAACCAAAAAGGGGCTTCAAAATTCACAAAACTCACCTTCAATAATGTATTTTAAACTTTTAGAACAAAACGTAGCCTACTCTATTCTGGGAGTCTATTAAACACAGATCTTATTTTCATCATTTTTCGCAAATCAAATTCATATTTCCCATAGAGATTTTGGACTACATACTAAATGGTGACAAAAAAACAAAACGACCACATCCTCTCCACTATACGCAATATGGATTAGATGGAGCACACATCCAGGAACTTTCATCCATGCTCTGTTTCATACTTTGTAACTTCCATGCTTGCATGCTTGGAGCACTGAAGTATGCATATTGAGAAACACCATTCGTATAGGTCAAAGGTCATTTAAAATATTTAGAAACCAAATGATTAAGCCACAACTACAGTCCCATTCTTCTGCAAGTAGTTTATTGTTGTAAATACTGTTACAAACATTCCTGTTCTGGCACAGGAATGTAGCTCAATGTAACATCACAGAAAAGCTAGCAAATAAATTAATATTGCCATTGCTTTACAGAAAGTGTATTTTTCTCTTTTTTTTTAATCTTTAGACACGTTGACAAACAAGATTAATTACATTCAAAACAAGTGCTTTTATAAACACTAGCTAGCCAACCCCCCACTGTCACCATCTCAAGTGATTCTCCACAAAGGACAACTTCATTGCATCACAATGGTCTACTATCCCTGTCAAATATGGGCAAGGTCTATATAACACCCTCCTGCAGTTAACCCCCACTCAGGCCAAATATGTACATGGTCATTTTACACAATCTACTGTTCCCAGGTTCTTTAAGAGTCACTTTAAGGGACCTTGCCTACACACTGAACTTTCTTTCACATTAATATTATTATTAATTGAAGCTTGCTTATATAATCAATCCAAACTCAACACACAAAAGAGCCATTAGAAGTATATACCTTTTTATATATATATATATATATATATATATATATATATATATATAAAGTCTATTATGTATCCAGCTGGTTTTGGTTTTCAACGTGGAATAAAGTTTATGGTCACACGCCACACACACTAGAAGCAGGACTGAAACAGCGTAGCGGATACTGTAGCTCAGACACTCCATGCTGGAAGGTAATATGGTTGACGTTAAACTCATCTTCAGAATCAGGAGTCCAGTACCATAATAAAAATAATAATAGTAATAAGGCCAAAATCAGCTTCAGGGGTTAGAGAGACACTTGGAACAATCAACGGTGTTAGGGTGGACGGAGTGGGGGGGCAACATTTCACACCCAAGCCTCATGACAGGGCACCAGCAGCAACTACATACGAATACAGAGGTGTAGCGACAGGATGTGCTCCCTCCTAGACACCGCAGCCAGGAACTTCCCATGAAGCTTTGTCTCATGATCTCGTTTTCACCATTTCACGTTCTTCGACCATTGTACAATTCCTATTCATCAAAACTTCAGTTCATTATTGTAAATAATAATGCAATATATCATGACGACTTCACATCTGTCAGAGTGGGCGGTGAGTCGCATTTCTTATGTGGATGGTGCAATACAAGTCTGCCCTTTCTCTTTCTCCATGGGCAAAGTGACACGTCGCCAATCCTGATAACAGCAGCGGTGATCGGTGCTCCGCTTGGAACAAACGAATACAGTAACTGTGGTACACAAGCCAGTAGTTAGACCAACCTGGCCATGAATCTACGAACACAAACAACCAACCTTCTGGTTCCACTGGCCGGTCGCTTCCACGTTCAGCAGCAGTGCTGTGAAGCCATAGTGATTTACTTACATGCACTAACAAAACATCATTCTATCAACTCAGATTAGGACGAGGTCTAGGAGGGACATGTAGCCTCCTATTCTAAACTACACACACACACACGCACGCATGCACGCACGCACGCACACACACACTGTTAAGACTTGTCAGTCATGAACACGAGAACAGAGGCGATATGCCCATTCAGAGAACCTTCAATCCAGAACTAGATGATATGTCTTCAGTATACCTTCAATTCCTGACATTTATGAAATAAAATAAACAATAAATAATGTTTTTTTTTTCAAAAGAAGCAAATTATGCGCCATCTCTTTTATGAGAAGTATCAGTCAAGTATAAAGAATGAGTTTCAATTGTAATTTTATGCCCTGTGTAGATTAGCATACATAGTAAAAGTGTAATCTGACAATTTAAGACAAAATAAAAAATAAAATCTATTAAATAAACATCTAATTAAAAGAATGCAATACAAATATAAGATACATTGCAAAACAAGAACATTGCACTTTTGAGGTGGTGACTACTTCAAATTGTTGAAACTTTCCTGATCACTAAAACTGTATCAAACACTAGACAGAGGCTTGGTCTGGGTGTCTGTACATTTTTCACTTGTGTTCTGTTAGAACATTTTGTTACATTTTAGCTTATAGCTTCTGGCAAAGTACCCGAATGTGAACCCATAGCTCCCTGCCTCTCTCCAGCAGTGGAGATCATGATGCAGCGCTTTGCTCTGTCGCTCTGCCAGAGTCTCTCTAGGTTCATCCTGTAGTTTCAGCCACAGCATCTCTGTGACTTTTAAATGTATCGCATGACTGTGCTGTGTGTTATGGACGAGAGAGGACTGTAAAATCCCGTAGACATATGGTAGTTTGATGATGTGCTGCTTTCTTCCAAGGGAACGCATAGCAAGTTCTTGTGGACACATTTCCTGGAAGGAGGGTTTACTGGGTGGACCGAGAATTCCTGGGAACGTTGTAAATCCTTTGGTCTGACTAGACTCCACAAGGAGGTCAGGCCTAGACTCCACAAGGAGGTCAGGCCTAGACTCCACAGGGAGGTCAGGCCTAGACTCCACAGGGAGGTCAGGCCTAGAATCCACAGGGAGGTCAGGCCTAGAATCCACAGGGAGGTCAGGCCTAGACTCCACAGGGAGGTCAGGCCTAGACTCCACAGGGAGGTCAGGCCTAGACTCCACAGGGAGGTCAGTCCTAGAATCCACAGGGAGGTCAGGCCTAGACTCCACAGGGAGGTCAGGCCTAGAATCCACAGGGAGGTCAGGCCTAGACTCCACAGGGAGGTCAGGCCTAGACTCCACAGGGAGGTCAGGCCTAGACTCCACAGGGAGGTCAGTCTGCCTAGACTCCACAGGGAGGTCAGGCCTTCAGCAGATGCGGGTGCCGACAAATGAAAACAAAACAAAATGGAATGCTTGTTGGATCGACCCGAGGATAAAACATGTACATGTGAAGATTAAAAGTGGAAACGTTCCCTTGGTCTTCTCCGATGGACCGTCCAAAGTCAGGAATACCTATCATCGGGGCCAGGAGCCTCGTTAACGCAGGAACGGTGTGGAATGTTGTGAGGAGGAATGAGGTGGTTGAGGGCAGCGCGCTTATTTATCAGGTTTCCACATAACCTCTCTCTGCTGTTTGTGTGGGACATCACACAGGTATTCACAATGACACTGGGAGAGAGCAGCAGGTGTGGGGAAAAGGGAGAAAGGGAGAGAGATAGAGACAAAGAGTCAGAGACAGACATCCAGAGCCTCAGCAGCCTGTGATGGAGGAATCTTCAGCTAGATGTCTGACGCAGCCACACTCTGCTCTCTACAGCAAAAACCATCAGGCTGGACAACAAAGTGGGCGAGAAGGTGAGATAGGTTTACTCATAAGGTTCAGTTGTGAGCCCGAATGGGGGGGGGGGGAGTTGGGAGGGATCACCTCTGCGAGTATGTGCAGTGATGCTGGAGGTGAGGGGGTTCAGTACAGGGGGTCAAAGGTGAAAAGTGAAAAGTCAGGGGGGTGAGGTCAGTGTTTAGATGTAAACGGGTTGCTCTTGGGCAGTTAACAGCCGATACATGGCTGCTGGCATCGTCTTCATGTGGATCTGTGGACAAGAGATGGAGGGAGGGAGGGAGAGAGAGAGAGAGAGAGAGAGAGAGGGGGGGGAGGGAGAGAGAAAGAGGGTTAAGTGTGAAAGAAAGAACAGAAGGATGAGGGCTCTATATGTATGTATAACGACCACATCCCCCAAGACTGACTACACTGATATTCTGTATTATCAATAAATCAGGACACAGTAATATCCCTCTCCTCTGACCAAGGCCTTCTACAGTAGATCAGATTCTTCCATGAGCCTTACCTCTCCCACTGCATTGGACAGGATGTGGACGATCTTCTCATGGGGCGTGGCCACCACGCTCTGGCCGTTGATCTCGATGATGCGGTGGCCCACCCTGACTCCGCCCCTCTCAGCGATGCCCCCCCTCATCAGACTGCAGATCTGCAGGGTGGAGGAGGGACCAGGACAAAGATCACAATGAGAAACAGTCATGATCTTAAAGCATGAAGAGAAGTGCTTATTAAGGTACAGAACTTTGAAATGCTTGGTGGGTGTTCCTTCCAACCTTGCTCTTGCGGTAAGCAAGCCAGCAGTATTCAAAAATCATTTGAAAGTACTGCAAAATATCTCTCTTGTTCAAAGAGAGTTCACAGTCGTTTCATCAAAATATTCAACAGCTCCATATCATTAGCTCAACTGGCGAAAGCAACACAAGGCCAGGCTAGCGACATACAGTATCACAGCGTCAGAAACAACACAAGGCCAGGCTAGCCACATACAGTATCACAGCGTCAGAAACAACACAGGGCCAGGCTAGCCACATACAGTATCACAGTGTCAAAAACAACACAAGGCCAGGCTAGCCACATACAGTATCACAGCGTCAGAAAGCAACACAAGGCCAGGCTAGCCACATACAGTATCACAGCGTCAGAAAGCAACACAAGGCCAGGCTAGCCACATGTCACAGCGTCAGAAACAAGTAGTGTCACACCGAGCGGATAATTCCATCTGACTGCACTTCTATATATGTGGTGCTCAGTGGAGAGGCTACCCACAATGCCGTTCTGGACGCTGAAGCCCAGCTGGTAGCGGAGGTCGGGTCGTCTGATGAGTACGGTGGTCACCGGGGGACACCTGACGATGTTGAGCTTGATACGAGCCTGGCTCTTCAGACCCTGGGTATGGAGGACAGGAGAGGTGGAGACACGAGGGGAGTTTAGGAAGGAGGGAGGAGTAGAGAAAACAGAAGAAGAAAGGATGAATGAACAGACAGACAGAAAGAGAGAGACAGGGAGAAAGAGAGAGAGAAAGAGAGCTTAGGTTATTCATTTAGATCACATCCTTTATCATGATCATCCATTATCATTACCTGGGGCTCAAAATCAGGGCCTCGGGTAACTTTGGTCTGGCAGTGAATGCACTGACACAAAAAGCATGTGGAGCATTCTATGCAATTAAGAGACAATTTTACAAAGTAGACATACCAATTAGAATTTTGACGAACATTTTTGACAGTGCAATTCTCCCAATCGCCCTTTATGGCAGTGAAGTTTGTCATCACGACTACACTAAATGGGACAAGCATTCCATTGAGGCCCTGCATGCAGAATTCTGTAGGTCCATATTAAACATCCAAAGAAAAACACCATCCAATGCATGCAGGGAAGAATTATCAGTTATCCACTGATTATTAACATTAAAAAAAGAACTTTTAAATTCTGTCTCAAATTGAGCCCCCAAGACACACTAAGATTTCAGGCACTACAAACCCAAGAACCTAACTCCCAAAAGAGTCCCTTCGGTCAGCTGGTCCTGAGACTTACTGATTACATAACACCCAATACTGTACAACCTCAACCTCAGACCAGCACTGCTTCACAACCACTGATCAGAATCAACCAAATTATTAAATTAACAAAAGATGCCCATCTGGAACACTGGACGACTCAAACCAAAACACAAAGCAAACTGAATAGCTATCTGGCCCCAAACCATGAATATAAATAGTCAGAATACCTCTTCACCTTCCAGAGATACAAAGCAGAGACAGATCTTGACCAGATACAGACTGAGTGACCACAGTCCAGCCATAGAGAAAGACTGAGTGATCACAGTCCAGCCATAGAGAAAGACTGAGTGACCACAGTCCAGCCATAGAGAAAGACTGAGTGATCACAGTCCAGCCATAGAGAAAGACTGAGTGACCACAGTCCAGCCATAGAGAAAGACTGAGTGATCACAGTCCAGCCATAGAGAAAGACTGAGTGACCACAGTCCAGCCTTAGAGAAAGACTGAGTGACCACAGTCCAGTCATAGAGAAAGACTGAGTGATCACAGTCCAGCCAGAGAGAAAGGACGACACGTCTACCAACAGAGGAGAGAGTCTGTGGTCACTGTTGGACAGGTGAGGTAGAGACAGAGGAGAGAGTCTGTGGTCACTGTTGGACAGGTGAGGTAGAGACAGAGGAGAGAGTCTGTGGTCACTGTTGGACAGGTGAGGTACAGACAGAGGAGAGAGTCTGTGGTCACTGTTGGACAGGTGAGGTAGAGACAGAGGAGAGAGTCTGTGGTCACTGTTGGACAGGTGAGGTACAGACAGAGGAGAGAGTCTGTGGTCACTGTTGGACAGGTGAGGTAGAGACAGAGGAGAGAGTCTGTGGTCACTGTTGGACAGGTGAGGTAGAGACAGAGGGAAGAGTCTGTGGTCACTGTTGGACAGGTGAGGTAGAGACAGAGGAGAGAGTCTGTGGTCACTGTTGGACAGGTGAGGTACAGACAGAGGAGAGAGTCTGTGGTCACTGTTGGACAGGTGAGGTAGAGACAGAGGAGAGAGTCTGTGGTCACTGTTGGACAGGTGAGGTAGAGACAGAGGGAAGAGTCTGTGGTCACTGTTGGACAGGTGAGGTAGAGACAGAGGAGAGAGTCTGTGGTCACTGTTGGACAGGTGAGGTAGAGACAGAGGAGAGAGTCTGTGGTCACTGTTGGACAGGTGAGGTAGAGACAGAGGAGAGAGTCTGTGGTCACTGTTGGACAGGTGAGGTAGAGGCAGAGGAGAGAGTCTGTGGTCACTGTTGGACAGGTGAGGTACAGACAGAGGAGAGAGTCTGTGGTCACTGTTGGACAGGTGAGGTAGAGACAGAGGAGAAGTCTGTGGTCACTGTTGGACAGGTGAGGAAGAGACAGAGGAGAGAGTCTGTGGTCACTGTTGGACAGGTGAGGAAGAGACAGAGATGCACTTCCTCCTACACTGTAATACATTCAGTGAAGTCAGAAACAACGACTTTAACAAGTTCAACTATGTTATTCCAGACTTTAAAGAGCTTAATGATCTCTCTTAATTAAACATACTCCTAGGAGAAGGAGACAAGGCATGTACAGTATGCCCAATACCTATCAGCATGCCACAACCTGAGGGACAGTGAGTAACCTAGACACACAAAACACACACATAATTCTCTCTCTCTCTCTCACTCACACACACACACACACACACACACACACACACACACACACACACACACACACACACACACACACACACACACATCTGTTACTGTACTAATGGTATGTGTATGTATATGCATCTTTTTTTCATGCTATATATTTTCTAGAAATGTCACTATTACACTTACACACACACACACACACACACACAGACACACATACTGCTTACACACATACATCTGTTACTTTGTTAATGATCATTTACTATACAAATCTTTACTGTTAATTACTACTGCTCATTGTTATTTCTTTTATCTATTTATTTATTTTCAAGTGCATTTAAAAGTGCAAAGTTAATTTATGTATTTATTTGTTTTACATGTGACATTTGATTTTGTATGTATATATTTTTTGTTAATTGTATCTTTATTGACCTATTCTTCTATCTATCTGTTAGTTTACTTAATCAATTGTATACTTAATTTGTTTCCTCATGTAATTATTGAATTGTATTCTTGATGCTTTGGCAATACTGTTCAACTGATATTCATGCCAATAAAGCGTGAATTGAATTGAATTGAGAGAGACAGAGAGAGAAAGAGAGAGAAAGAGAGAGAGAGAGACGGTACTGCATTTGTAACGCGCTCCCCATGCAGTTGTTACACTGGCCCAGAGCCACAGAGAGAGAGAGAGAGACATAGAGAGAGAGAGAGAGAAAGAGAGAGAGAGAAAGAGAGAGAGAGAAAGAGAGAGAGAGAAAAGAGAGGTGTGTCCCGTACCTTGATGATGCTCTGACAGGTGGACAGGGGCAGTCCTACCAGACTGGTGCCGTTGATGGACATGATCTGGTCACCAATGTTCAGACGGCCCGACTTCTCTGCCGGACCAGCATGCATCATGTTGGCGATGATGACGGTGGGCAGGATGGAGCCCCACCCACTCTCCACGATGACCACGCCCAGAATCTCCCCCTTGGCCTTCTCTATGTAAATCTGAGAGGAAGCAGAAGAGAGTACCAATACTAGAGACAATATCAATGAGAGACAATACTAATACTAGAGATGACACCAATACTAGAGACAATACAAATACTAGAGATGACACCAATACTAGAGACAATACTAATACTAGAGATGACACCAATACTAGAGACAATACAAATACTAGAGATGACACGAGATGACACCAATACTAGAGACAATACTAATACTAGAGATGACACCAATACTAGAGACAATACTAATACTAGAGATGACACCAATACTAGAGACAATACTAATACTAGAGATGACACCAATACTAGAGACAATACTAATACTAGAGATGACACCAATACTAGAGACAATACAAATACTAGAGATGACACGAGATGACACCAATACTAGAGACAATACTAATACTAGAGATGACACCAATACTAGAGACAATACTAATACTAGAGATGACACCAATACTAGAGACAATACTAATACTAGAGATGACACCAATACTAGAGACAATACTAATACTAGAGATGACACGAGATGACACCAATACTAGAGACAATACTAATACTAGAGATGACACCAATACTAGAGACAATACTAATACTAGAGATGACACCAATACTAGAGACAATACTAATACTAGAGATGACACCAATACTAGAGACAATACTAATACTAGAGATGACACGAGATGACACCAATACTAGAGACAATACTAATACTAGAGATGACACCAATACTAGAGACAATACTAATACTAGAGATGACACCAATACTAGAGACAATACTAATACTAGAGATGACACCAATACTAGAGACAATACTAATACTAGAGATGACACCAATACTAGGGACAATACTAATACTAGAGATGACACGAGATGACACCAATACTAGAGACAATACTAATACTAGAGATGACACCAATACTAGAGACAATACTAATACTAGAGATGACACCAATACTAGAGACAATACTAATACTAGAGATGACACCAATACTAGAGACAATACTAATACTAGAGATGACACGAGATGACACCAATACTAGAGACAATACTAATACTAGAGATGACACCAATACTAGAGACAATACTAATACTAGAGATGACACCAATACTAGAGACAATACTAATACTAGAGATGACACCAATACTAGAGACAATACTAATACTAGAGATGACACCAATACTAGAGACAATACTAATACTAGAGATGACACCAATACTAGAGACAATACTAATACTAGAGATGACACCAATACTAGAGACAATATCAATGAGAGACAATACTAATACTAGAGATGACACCAATACTAGAGACAATACTAATACTAGAGATGACACCAATACTAGAGACAATACTAATACTAGAGATGACACCAATACTAAAGACAATACTAATACTAGAGATGACACCAATACTAGAGACAATACTAATACTAGAGATGACACCAATACTAGAGACACTACTAATACTAGAGATGACACCAATACTAGAGACAATACTAATACTAGAGATGACACCAATACTAGAGGTGATACTATTTGTGCCCATGGGAAATGTTTCTGGCAGGAGGCTGC
>NC_140256.1:14717465-14732465 GCF_949987555.1 Borostomias antarcticus | reverse complement strand
ACCTGGGCTCTGTCTAATTAGCCCTCTGGCTGCCATGGCAACCTGGCTGGTGGGAACATGAGTTGCTGAAAGGAGGGAAATAGACTCACTGATTAATTTACTAATGAGGTGTGAAAGAGAGAGAGAGAGAGAGAGAGAGAGAGAGAGAGAGAGAGAGAGAGACAGAGATAGAGAAAAAGAGACAGACAGAGATAGAGAAAAAGAGACAGAGAGAGAGACAGATAGAGTCAGAGAGAGAGAGAGAGAGAAAGAGAGACAGAGAGAGACAGAGAGAGAGACAGATAGAGAGAGACAGAGACAGATAGAGAGTCAGAGAGAGAGAGAGAGAGAGAGAGAAAGAGAGACAGAGAGAGATAAAGGGTGAGAGAAAGAGAGAAAGAGAGAGAAAGAGAGAGGGAGGGTAAGAGATGGGTAGGGGAGGGTAACAGATGCCACAAAATGCCATCCATGCTATTTAAAACACAGCAGGAGGAAACCTATTAAACCAAAAGTCCGCTATTATCCACACACAGCTGCGACCACGTACTGTACACCAATCAGCAGCCAGGACCAGTTTTTGTCGACATTTTTATGGACATTTTTGTGGACATTTTTATGGACATTTTTGTGGACATTTTTGTGGACCAAACAACCAAACGACTGAGGGGGTGAGCTATAGAGCTGTTGGTCGCAGCTCAAAGGAGCGGACATACATCTACATATGTTCTGGAAAATTGTTTTTCCCAGCAGCCAGGTGACCTCCAGACCTCACAGGAGAGGAGGTGACGGTGTACCTGGGACCTCCAGACCTCACAGGAGAGGAGGTGACGGTGTACCTGGGACCTCCACACCTCACAGGAGAGGAGGTGACGGTGTACCTGGGACCTCCAGACCTCACAGGAGAGGAGGTGACGGTGTACCTGGGACCTCCAGACCTCACAGGAGAGGAGGTGATGGTGTACCTGGGACCTCCAGACCTCACAGGAGAGGAGGTGATGGTGTACCTGGGACCTCCAGACCTCACAGGAGAGGAGGTGACGGTGTACCTGGGACCTCCAGACCTCACAGGAGAGGAGGTGACGGTGTACCTGGGACCTCCAGACCTCACAGGAGAGGAGGTGACGGTGTACCTGAGACCTCCAGACCTCACAGGAGAGGAGGTGACGTAGTACCTGGGACCTCCAGACCTCACAGGAGAGGAGGTGACGGTGTACCTGGGACCTCCACACCTCACAGGAGAGGAGGTGACGGTGTACCTGGGACCTCCAGACCTCACAGGAGAGGAGGTGACGGTGTACCTGGGACCTCCAGACCTCACAGGAGAGGAGGTGACGGTGTACCTGGGACCTCCAGACCTCACAGGAGAGGAGGTGACGGTGTACCTGGGACCTCCAGACCTCACAGGAGAGGAGGTGACGGTGTACCTGGGAGTCGGCGTTCAGAACCTTGATCCTCTGAGTGGAGATGAAGAGATCCACCTCAGTCATGGGCTGGGGCTCGCCCTCTGGAGCCTGCTTACACACACACACACACACACACACACACACACACACACACACACACACACACACACACACACACACACAAAACATGAAAGACACAAGACAAAACAGAAAATAAGCACCCTTTCCAAGTCATCTGAAGCTGAGTTAGTCCACAGTACAACCATAACCAGTGTGTGTGTGTGTGTGTGTGTGTGTGTGTGTGTGTGTGTGTGTGTGTGCAGTTTCAGCATCAATTAAACACTTCTTTAAAAGGTCTGTTTCGCTGATTTGATCTTTGACCAGAATCATACTTTACCACTTCAACATCATACCTAGAGCATCCATACAGTACCTAAAGACTCTCGCCAAGGCTCCTGTATTCAATGAAAAACTAAATTGTGTAAAGGAATATGATACTTATACCTATTGGAGTTTTTTAAGTCCAGGGTTGTCTAACCTTTGGGATCACATTAGCCATGAAGACAACCCCATAGTCACTGACTAACAGTTACTACAGGTCTGTCTGGGATTGAGCTACACAGCATCGGTTAAGATAATGAACACTTAATGAAGCAAAAGAAGAGAGAGAGAGAGAGAGAGAGAGAGAGAGAGAGGAAGGATAAAGAAAGAGAGACAGAGAGAGAGAGAGTATGAGAGACAGAGAGAGGGGAGAGAGAGAGGCAGAGAGAGAGAGTGTGAGAAGGATTTAGTGTGTTACGGTACAATCAACACAATTACACTCAAATACAAGGTCAAATATTGAAACTGTGCTGGAGAAAAGAGCATCTACACAATCACTAACACTATACGACCTCTAGATCACTAACACTATACGACCTCTAGATCACTAACACCATACGACCTCTAGATCACTAACACCATACGACCTCTAGATCACTAACACTATACGACCTCTAGATCACTAACACCATACGACCTCTAGATCACTAACACCATACGACCTCTAGATCACTAACACCATACGACCTCTAGATCACTAACACCATACGACCTCTAGATCACTAACACTATACGACCTCTAGATCACTAACACCATACGACCTCTAGATCACTAACACCATACGACTTCTAGATCACTAACACCATACGACCTCTAGATCACTAACACCATACGACCTCTAGATCACTAACACCATACGACTTCACGCTACTGAGAACACACACAGAAGACAGCCTTGCACGGCGGCCATTTTCTGCATCCAGCAAGTTCAGTTCAGCTGAGCTTCCTGCTGATTAAGATGTTGACTAGATATCTCCAAATATTAATGCCAATATTCTCTCTCTCTCTCTCTCTCTCTATCTCTATCTCTCTCTGCCGTCTAGTGTCTGACATGGAAAATGTCTGACATGGAAATGGAAAAATGGAGAGGGACTGGACTGAACATAGACACGGCCCAGAATAAGATGCATACATGACTCCAGAGTAAACACAAAGGACCTGGTTGCTGGATTCAGAAAATGTAGCGAGTAAGAAGAACGGAAAAATAGGAAAAGAAAAAGGTTAGACAGGAAAGACACACACACACACACACACACACACACACACACACACACACAAACACAGGCTACTACAGAACAGCGATCCGGCAATGAAGTAGTTACTGCACCTTCTTCTTGTTCTGGGCTAATTTCTGGGCCGTCTGCTTGGCATGGAACAAACACACAGACAGACAGGAGCAGGGTTAGAGCAGAGCTGGGACCAGGACCAGGCAGAACGGGTGTGTGTGTGTGTGTGTGTGTGTGTGTGTGTGTATGTGTGTGTGTGTGTGTGTGTGTGTGTGTGTGTGTGTGTGTGTGCGTGTGTGTGTGGGGGGGTGTGGTCTCACATGTGCCTCCCTATGTATGTATGTATGTATGTATGTATGTATGTATGTATGTATGTATGTATGTGAGTGTGTATATGAGTGTATAATGTACTGTAGGTCTTAAGGTTTGGGTCAGAACCTAGTGTTGGGACAGGCAGGTTGAGTCTAGTGTTGGGACAGGCAGGTTGAGTCTAGTGTTGGGACAGGCAGGTTGAGTCTAGTGTTGGGACAGGCAGGTTGAGTCTAGTGTTGGGACAGGCAGGTTGAGTCTAGTGTTGGGACAGACAGGTTGAGTCTAGTGTTGGGACAGGCAGGTTGAGTCTAGTGTTGGGACAGACAGGTTGAGTCTAGTGTTGGGACAGGCAGGTTGAGTCTAGTGTTGGGACAGGCAGGTTGAGTCTAGTGTTGGGACAGACAGGTTGAGTCTAGTGTTGGGACAGGCAGGTTGAGTCTAGTGTTGGGACAGGCAGGTTGAGTCTAGTGTTGGGACAGGCAGGTTGAGTCTAGTGTTGGGACAGGCAGGTTGAGTCTAGTGTTGGGACAGGCAGGTTGAGTCTAGTGTTGGGACAGACAGGTTGAGTCTAGTGTTGGGACAGACAGGTTGAGTCTAGTGTTGGGACAGGCAGGTTGAGTCTAGTGTTGGGACAGGCAGGTTGAGTCTAGTGTTGGGACAGACAGGTTGAGTCTAGTGTTGGGACAGGCAGGTTGAGTCTAGTGTTGGGACAGGCAGGTTGAGTCTAGTGTTGGGACAGGCAGGTTGAGTCTAGTGTTGGGACAGGCAGGTTGAGTCTAGTGTTGGGACAGGCAGGTTGAGTGGCAGTGTGCACAGCTGTTACCTCATATTATTTAACAGCACATTTACGCTGATGTCAATCAACAACAATATCTTATTTCTCTGGACTAGAATCTGTAGATGAGGACACAGTCATATTTACTGAGCAGGGCTGTGTCATTACCCTTCCTGTCCAGCAGGGGGCTCTCTTGTACTCTACAAGGATTATGAGACTCCCTCATCGATACCAAAGGCTAATAGTGTTTGTTCTAATTAACTTTCATCACTACTTGCTCATAACAGGGTTTGGTGGGATCATTAACGAGTCTTGGGGGAACAAATTTAAGCTTAATTGAAATAAGGTCTTTCAATGCATGGTAAACTAAGGATAGGGTTGCTATTGGCTGTTGTATACAACTTCTGTAGAATGTCTTTTCATTGGATTTTTGAAAAGTAATTTCACACCTCATAGGCCTTGTAATTGTGTTCATAGACACACACTAAAGAATTGAAGGTGGCCTTCTTCACAGCTCCCCCACTGTCTTGAGGTGATGAGAAGGGTAGAATAGCTGATGCACTGTTAAACCCAGTAAACAGTGTGGAGTTACTCTGTCACTGGTCTCCCCTGCTGCACCCACCCAGACCCCGGCCCAGTTCCAACTCTCAGGCCCAGCGCATTGGCTGCCCCCGACAGGTTGTTGAGCGGGGGGGGGGGGGGGGTGCTAGCGGGCAATTCCGATTGTCGGGAGATGTGTTGAGCAGGGGGGGGTTCTAGCGGAGAATTGTGCGCCCCAATTGCCTTGTATGCCAAGTGCATGCGCCGCCCCTGCCAACTCTTTATTCATGCTTCCTTTAACTTCTCTCTCTGGTAATTAACGAAGATGGGGAAAATCACCACCTCTAACTCAGCGCTAATGACATCAGTGATTACTTCAAGGATATGAGTAAGCAAAGGAGAAAGGAAGGTGTGTTAAAAGTGTTGGAACGGGTCCCGAGACTCAATCGTGACTGTAATGCTGCTGCTATGCGACCGCATCATAAATAGCAGAGATATCATCATTGGTGTGTGTGTGTGTGTGTGTGTGTGTGTGTGTGTGTGAGTGTGTGTGTGTGTGTGTGTGTGTGTGTGTGTGTGTACTATCGTGTGTGTATGCTGTGTGTAAGTGTGTGTGTATGGACTGCTGAGGCTTGAGGCTCTCGCTGCATTTTGACCAGGCGTGCTGCAAAATGCTGAGTCACTATGAGTTGGAGGGGTGGTACTGAGGAAAGGGGGGCAGGGCTGATGCAACCAGGAAGAGGACAGGAAGACACCCCGGTCATGTGACATGTGGATGTGAGTGAGAGGAAGTGACACGGTCAAAGGTTAAAAAAAAAAAAAGAAGAAAAAAGTAAATATATATATATATTTTTTTTAATCTAACTTTGTAAGGTGCTTGAGTTTAAAATAATTTGTTGTTTTGAACCTTTCACATATTTTCAGATTCGTACAAAACGTTCGTGGAATAGCATCATTGACATTTCACCACATCATGTTATGAAGCTTTTCACTAGTAATGTGGTCATTATGAAAGAGCGTTGCATTAGAGTGCATTAAGAATGTGATGGACATTAGTCATACAATCCAAGACCCACTGGAACGCATGTAGATAGAAAAACAGCATAGAGCAATTCAGCCAACGATCAAAAAACACCTATCATATCAAAAACACCTTAGTAAATAAAATGTCCGCTATTATCAATGCATCTTCATATCAAAAACACAAATCCAATCCACTCCACCGTTTAATCCTCTCACGACCCGTTTCCCAAACCTTAAGGGTGTCATCCTTCCCTCCCTCCATCCCTCCCTCCCTCCCTCCCTCCCTCCCTCCCTCCCTCCCTCCCTCCCACTCCTCCCTCCATCCCTCCATCCCTCCCTCCCACTCCTCCCTCCATCCCTCCCTCCCCACATCCTTCCCTCCCTCCATCCCTCCCTCCATCCCTCCCATTCCTCCCTCCCTCCCACTCCTCCCTCCATCCCTCCCTCCCCACATCCTTCCCTCCCTCCATCCCTCCCTCCCATCCCTCCATCCCTCCCATTCCTCCTTCCCTCCCACTCCTCCCTCCATCCCTCCCTCCCCACATCCTTCCCTCCCTCCATCCCTCCCTCCCATTCCTCCCTCCCTCCCATTCCTCCCTCCCTCCCACTCCTCCCTCCATCCCTCCCTCCCCACATCCTTCCCTCCCTCCATCCCTCCCTCCCATCCCTCCCTCCCTCCCACTCCTCCCCACATCCCTCCCTCCCACTCCTCCCTCCCTCCATCCCTCCCTCCCACTCCTCCCTCCATCCCTCCCACTCCTCCCTCCCTCCATCCCTCCCTCCCACTCCTCCCTCCATCCCTCCCATTCCTCCCTCCCTCCATCCCTCCCTCCCACTCCTCCCTCCATCCCTCCATCCCTCCCTCCCACTCCTCCCTCCCTCCATCCCTCCCTCCCATTCCTCCCTCCCACTCCACTCCATCCCTCCCTCCATCCCTCCCTCCCTCCCACTCCACTCCTCCCTCTATCCCTCCCTCCCACTCCTCCCTCCCTCCCACTCCACTCCTCCATCCCTCCCTCCCTCCCACTCCTCCCTCCCACTCCTCCCTCCCTCCATCCCTCCCTCCCATTCCTCCCTCCCACTCCACTCCATCCCTCCCTCCCTCCCTCCCTCCCTCCCACTCCACTCCTCCATCCCTCCCTCCCTCCCACTCCTCCCTCCCTCCCTCCCTCCCACTCCTCCCTCCCTCCCTCCCACTCCTCCCTCCATCCCATTCCTCCCTCCCTCCATCCCTCCCTCCCACTCCTCCCTCCCTCCCTCCCACTCCTCCCCTCACCTTGATGCGGCCGACGGCCTCCTGAGCCTGCATCATGCGGACGTTCTTGGAGGGCGTCTTGTCTGACAGCAGCTGGGTGGAGCCCAGGTAGTTGGCTGCGAAGATGATGCCATCGATCAGGTCCTCCGGGTCACATGGGCCTGGGACTATACAGGGGGTAAAGGTCAATATCAGGACATGGGCCTGGGACTATACAGGGGGTAAAGGTCAATATCAGGACATGGACCTGGGACTATACAGGGTGTAAAGGTCAATATCAGGACATGGACCTGGGACTATAGTCTTGAGTTTTTAAAATCCTCCCTAAAACCCTTCTTTTCTCCCTGGCGTTTTAACCAGTCTGTGCTCAAGCCTTGTTTATGTTCAAGGTCTGTATTGTTTGCTGTAATTTCCTTGTTTTTTTTGAGAGGTGTTTTTATCTCGGACCCACCTTTGTACAGCACTTTGGTCGACTGCTGTTATTTTAAAAGTGCTCTATTTCTTTCTCCCTGTCTCTCCCCCCCTCTCTCCCCCTCTCTCTCTCCCTCCCCCCCCCCCCCCCTCTCTCTCTCTCTCCCTCTCTCCCCCTCTCCCTCTCTTTCCCTCTCTCCCCCTCTCTCTCTCTCTCCCTCTTTCCCTCCCCCTCTCTCTCCCTCTCTCCCCCTCTCTCTCTCCCTCCCCCTCTCTCCCTCTCTCCCCCTCTCTCTCTCTCTCTCTCTCTCTCCCTCACCCTCTCTCTCCCTCTCTCCCCCTCTCTCTCTCTCTCTCCCTCTCCCTCTCTCTCCCTCTCTCCCCCTCTCTCTCTCTCTCCCCCTCCCCCTCCCTCCCCCTCTCTCTCCCTCTCTCTCCCTCTCTCCCCCTCTCTCTCTCTCTCTCTCTCTCTCCCTCCCCCTCCCTCCCCCTCTCTCTCCCTCTCTCTCCCTCTCTCCCCCTCTCTCTCTGTCTTCCTTGCTTCACGGCATTCAGGAGTGCTGAGGTGGATCTTCAGACTAGACGACCTCAGCAGTCCTGCTCCATCAGACAGACTTTACTAAAGAAACGCCCAAACATTACTCTGCCTAAACACTGTCAAATCTGCATGGAACTGGGGCACAGCACACAACAACAACCACAACAACAACAATAACAACAACGGAAACAGTTAATTACAGTACTGAGAGAACCAGCAAACTAAACAAGTACAGTACTGAGAGAACCAGCAAACTAAACAAGTACAGTACTGAGAGAACCAGCAAACTCAACAAGCACAGTACTGAGAGAACCAGCAAACTAAACAAGTACAGTACTGAGAGAACCAGCAAACTAAACAAGTACAGTACTGAGAGAACCAGCAAACTTAACAAGTACAGTACTGAGAGAACCAGCAAACTAAACAAGTACAGTACTGAGAGAAGCAGCAAACTAGAACCAGTACAGTACCGAGAGAACCAGCAAACTAGAACCAGTACAGTACTGATAGAACCAGCAAATTAGAACAAGTACAGTACTGATAGAACCAGCAAATTAGAACAAGTACAGTACTGAGAGAACCAGCAAACTAGAAACAGTACAGTACTGAGAGAACCAGCAAACTAGAACCAGTACAGTACTGAGAGAACCAGCAAACTAGAACCAGTACAGTACTGATAGAACCAGCAAACAAGAACCAGTACAGTACTGATAGAACCAGCAAATTAGAACAAGTACAGTACTGATAGAACCAGCAAATTAGAACAAGTACAGTACTGAGAGAACCAGCAAACTAGAACCAGTACAGTACTGAGAGAACCAGCAAACTAGAACCAGTACAGTACTGAGAGAACCAGCAAACTAGAACCAGTACAGTACTGAGAGAACCAGCAAACTAGAACTTGGGAATTCCAAGTCAGCCGAGTACAGAAGGAAATGGAAGCAGAGTTGGGTTAAAAACCGAAGGACAGTAGAGTACAGTAAAGTTTGGAAGGACGGTGAGGGGAAGGGCAGAGGAGCTCACCTTCTACGTAGGTGGGGAAGGAGGCCAGGCTTCTTCTGGACTGCATGTTAGAGGAGAGACACACCTTACAGTCAAATTACACACACATAGTCATCATCATCACTGACACCATCGTGACACCATCGTGTCTCTATGGTAATGATCATAATGGTTCTAGCCGAGCTGTGTTGTTTGGCAATGTCTCACTAGCGAGTGGGGTTTGTTGAACAGTTAGAACACTAGTTAGTATGCTATACGGACAGTAGCAGTTCTACAGAGAGAGTCATATTCTGTGAGGTGTGAGTCATAGACTCAAGATTCAATTATATTGTCCCACAAAGTGTAAAATTAGGCTTGGGCTTTCTCCCATGCTGCAGCCGTGAAAGACAAGCATTCCACACACAAAAAAACATACATGAATAAAAACATACAGCAATGTTTCTAAAAATATCTATAGGCAAACAGAAAATCAAACACATCACTAAAAGCAAAGATCTGCATAAATCCCTTTAATAAAAGCCAGGATCCTCCAGTGTCCATCCTAGCATTTTCTTATCTGCCGCAGTCTAAGTGTTATTGACACAGGGATAAATTCGTTTTTAAATCTCCGACACCTACGTCTTTGCTGGAGGTGGGCGGAGACTCCAAGCTGTCATCCTGTAGCAGGTGTCTGCTGGAGGACTCCGCCCCCTGGGGAGAGGCGGAGTCTGAGCCTGGAGACTGGAGAGAGAGAGAGAGAGAGAGAGAGAGAAAGAGAGAGAGAGAGAGAGAGAAAGAGAGAGAGAGAGAGAGAGGAACAGGAGAAAAAGTGAATGGTAAAAATGCAGATATAGATAGAGATAGAAAGAAGATAGAGAGAATGAGAAGAAAAACAACAAAAAAACAGAGAGGAGGGGGAAAAGGAGAAAAGGAGAAAAAAGATGAGGGAGCTAAATAAGTTATGACATCCAGGAGAAAAAAAACACGTCCATGGAAGTGAAGAGCTGGCTGCAGGCTCAACACACCCCACCCTGTCTGTCTCAACACACCCCACCCTGTCTGTCTCAACACACCACACCCTGTCTGTCTCAACACACCCCACCCTGTCTGTCTCAACACACCCCACCCTGTCTGTCTCAACACACCACACCCTGTCTGTCTCAACACACCCCACCCTGTCTGTCTCAACACACCACACCCTGTCTGTCTCAACACACCCTGTCTGTCTCAACACACCCCACCCTGTCTGTCTCAACACACCCCACCCTGTCTGTCTCAACACACCCTGTCTGTCTCAACACACCCCACCCTGTCTGTCTCAACACATCCCACCCTGTCTGTCTCAACACACCACACCCTGTCTGTCTCAACACAACACACCCTGTCTGTCTCAACACACCCCACCCTGTCTGTCTCAACACACCCCACCCTGTCTGTCTCAACACATCCCACCCTGTCTGTCTCAACACACCACACCCTGTCTGTCTCAACACAACACACCCTGTCTGTCTCAACACACCCCACCCTGTCTGTCTCAACACATCCCACCCTGTCTGTCTCAACACACCCTGTCTGTCTCAACACACCCCACCCTGTCTGTCTCAACACACCCCACCCTGTCTGTCTCAACACACCACACCCTGTCTGTCTCAACACAACACACCCTGTCTGTCTCAACACACCCCACCCTGTCTGTCTCAACACACCCCACCCTGTCTGTCTCAACACACCCTGTCTGTCTCAACACAACACACCCTGTCTGACACACCCCACCCTGTCTGTCTCAACACAACACACCCTGTCTGACACACCCCACCCTGTCTGTCTCAACACACCCTGTCTGTCTCAACACACCCTGTCTGTCTCAACACAACACAACACACCCTGTCTGTCTCAACACACCCCACCCTGTCTGTCTCAACACACCCTGTCTGTCTCAACACAACACAACACACCCTGTCTGTCTCAACACACCCCACCCTGTCTGTCTCAACACATCCCACCCTGGCTGTCTCAACACATCCCACCCTGGCTGTCTCAACACACCCCACCCTGTCTGTCTCAACACACCCCACCCTGTCTGTCTCAACACACCCTGTCTGTCTCAACACAACACAACACAACACACCCTGTCTGTCTCAACACACCCCACCCTGTCTGTCTCAACACATCCCACCCTGGCTGTCTCAACACATCCCACCCTGTCTGTCTCAACACACCCCACCCTGTCTGTCTCAACACACCACACCCTGTCTGTCTCAACACACCCTGTCTGTCTCAACACAACACAACACACCCTGTCTGTCTCAACACACCCCACCCTGTCTGTCTCAACACATCCCACCCTGGCTGTCTGGAGAGTGAAGTGCAGAGGCGGCACGCGCGTCAGGCCAGCAGAAACAGCACGGTGACATGCACACAAAACAGACGACTGCACAACACACCGCTGCAAGCTGACACACAGTCACAACATGTCACCTCTGCTAGGGGCGAGTGTCTATGGAGAAAAGACACGTCATATAGAGGGGAGACAGACATGTTTAGTGGTTGGTGCAGTGCATTGTGGGATAGAGCTGGCCTATAGTGAATGGTTTGTTGTTTGGACAGTTAGCTGAAAACACGAAATCAATAGCAATAACACACAATCATTATCTGGTATCATATTAAGGGGGCTCTCCTGTATTTTATATTATTTTCATTGGTTTTGTGTATTGCCTTGGTGCAGATGAGGGGAATCTACAGCATCAATGAGATCATACTGTAGAAATAGAGGACAGGAAGAAAGGGAGAAACACAGGGAGGGACACGGCATTGCTAGGCAACTGGACACCCAAACCCTACCTAGTGCTATCGCAGGTGTAAGCTGAGTGGTGCGTGTGTGTCTGTGTATGTCTGTGTGTTTGTGTCTGTGTGTGTGTATGTGTGTGTGTGATGTCGTAAAGGGCCAACTATACTGTATCTCACTGTCTGAATGTGATACAGTATCAGTATCCAGATACATGTACAGTATAGGCGGCCATCGTGGATATACTTTATGGTACAATGGTTCAATGATTTCCATTTCATGGCCCACAGTAAATGAATGTGGAACTACCACAAATCCTACTGGTGCTCGGTTGACATGGCGGTTCCTCCTTGTCAGTTTAGTTTACAGGGGAAGCCAGGCTGAGCAGTGGGACATTACCCCTGCCTCATTTGAGAACACGCAATCCATTTATGCTAGTTAAAGTGACAGCTATATCATTTACACTGTGACTGTAAATTCTGTTTATGTCCAGTGCCTGGGGCCTGTTCGGAGCAGTTTGGGCGTGGCCACACTCCGAAATAAGACTGTAGAAGAACGATCCGTGTTGCGTGTTCTAGAATTGTGGCGTCGATCCAAGACTGAATTCTAGAAATAGCTGTAGCGGAGCAAAGCAGCGGGCTACAGAGCCACGGTTTCATTTAGTTCCTCATTGACTGATACAGTCACACACAGATACTATACCTCTAGATGTATAGCAACATAGAATAATATAAACACTTAAAATCCTATTAATCCTATTAAGTCTAATGTGCTGGAGTTGCTAATTCTGGGAATGTAGGCTCGGCTCACCTATTACTGGTGGATGGCTGGATGACACAGAACAAACCTGGCAACTCTGTTATTGTTATTTTAAAAAGCCTGTCCTCAAACACCATCCCAACTGCGATCGCCTGTGCTACTAAATGTTCATATATAAAGATGGCTTATATCTGAATACGTCTAACATTATGAAATATACAGTACATGGAGAACTTCAAATCATATTATTTACATCTTTATGGACAATCAACAGACAACAAAGCCAGATATAAGAACAGGAAAGAAGGGAAAATTAAGGGAAGGTTTTGTAATCTACTATATCACAATGCCACAAAGGTTTTAGTGCAAACCTCATCTTCACCATCACCATCACCATGGCGGTCAATCAGGTCAACTTGGTCATCTTCAGCATGGTCAACTTGGTACATCCAAAAGTTCTCCATAGCATAAGCTGAAGCTAAGTAAGATTCTTACTAACTAACCCTCAGTTACACAAAAACACACGACGAAAATGAACTAGCAGGTCTTCTGAGTTGAGTTGGTACTAATGCACGCAGTCTCCGTTGGTTGGACTGACAGACAATTCCCTACTCAGGTGTCACAAGCAGGTATCAGAATTCACAGTGGAATCATCGGGCAGGTTTGTGTGTGTGTGTGTGTGTGTGTGTGTGTGTGTGTGTATACAGTGGCTTGGCGACCTGAGGTAAACAGCCATTCTCCTCTTGTGTTATCGGAGCCTTGATGAATTATTTACCATCTGTCTCTCTTTCTTTCTCTTTCTTTCTTTCTGTTTCTTTCTCTGTCACTGTTTCCCTCTCTCCTCCATCTCCTGCTTTTCTCTGTCACTGTTTCCCTGTCTTTCTACCTCCTCCCTGTCTCTCTCTTCTCTCTCTCCTCTCTCTCTTCCTCTCTCCCTCTCTCTCCCTAAATAAAACATCCGGAGGGAGAGCAGAAATAACATGTGATGACTAGCAGGGAGGAGGAGAGAGGAGAGGAGAACAGAAGAATTTAAATGACCCCAGGAGATTTTGAAAAACCATTAAATCACTTTCTGTGAGCAAAAACTCTGTGAGCACTGTACCTTTGTTACAAAATGGGGATTTTGAACTGTTTTAACAAGCATTTTAAATCTTCTGTCTCTCTGTGTGTGTGAAACCCTGTACTGGTCCAGTGTATACTAGTAAGGCTTTTAATTTTGCATCTTTCTCTGTGCAGGAAGTTCCCAAAGCCCTGAATAATTTAGATCCCAGAAAACCACCAGGACCCGATCTTATTCATCCTTACTTTTGAAATTGGCAGCAGGGCTCTGTTCAAGGGTACACTACAGGGCTCTGTTCAAGGGTACACTACAGGGCTCTGTTCAAGGGTACACCACAGGGCTCTGTTCGAGGGTGTATTACAGGGCTCTGTTCAAGGGTACACCACAGGGCTCTGTTCAAGGGTACACTACAGGGCTCTGTTCAAGGGTACACCACAGGGCTCTGTTCAAGGGTACACTACAGGGCTCTGTTCAAGGGTACACTACAGGGCTCTGTTCAAGGGTACACTACAGGGCTCTGTTCAAGGGTACACTACAGGGCTCTGTTCAAGGGTACACTACAGGGCTCTGTTCAAGGGTACACTACAGGGCTCTGTTCAAGGGTACACTACAGGGCTCTGTTCAAGGGTACACTACAGGGCTCTGTTCAAGGGTACACTACAGGGCTCTGTTCAAGGGTACACTACAGGGCTCTGTTCAAGGGTACACTACAGGGCTCTGTTCAAGGGTACACTACAGGGCTCTGTTCAAGGGTACACTACAGGGCTCTGTTCAAGGGTACACTACAGGGCTCTGTTCAAGGGTACACCACAGGGCTCTGTTCAAGGGTACACCACAGGGCTCTGTTCGAGGGTGTATTACAGGGCTCTGTTCAAGGGTACACTACAGGGCTCTGTTCAAGGGTACACTACAGGGCTCTGTTCAAGGGTGTACCACAGGGCTCTGTTCAAGGGTACACCACAGGGCTCTGTTCAAGGGTACACTACAGGGCTCTGTTCAAGGGTGTATTACAGGGCTCTGTTCAAGGGTACACTACAGGGCTCTGTTCAAGGGTACACCACAGGGCTCTGTTCAAGGGTGTACCACAGGGCTCTGTTCAAGGGTACACCACAGGGCTCTGTTCAAGGGTACACCACAGGGCTCTGTTCGAGGGTGTACTACAGGGCTCTGTTCCAATTTCAAAAAGTAAGGATACTTTTTGAAATTGGCAGCAGATTTTGTAGCAAGGCCTCTTGCATATCTCTTTAATCTTTCAGTGGGAAATAAGGAAATTCCTAGGATATGGAAATCAGCTTTTGTTCTCCCTTTATTAAAAGGAAGTGACCCAGTTATTTTAAATAAATTATATCGAACTTATCAGTACTGGCTGGGATCAACTAAAGGAGTTTTGGTTTTTATATAACACTGCCATTTTATCGACCTACCGTATCAATTTGTTTGATTGCAGAATGCAAGGAACACTTTTGGTCTTCTGCACAATTTCACCAGTTTCAGAATGGTGAAAGGCGCATTTTGGAAAAAGTCACATTTTCTAAACTGCCATCCCTCTTCCAATTCTCACAGCTCATATA